>NC_052678.1:10336482-10936482 GCF_016802725.1 Solenopsis invicta
TTTTGACTTTATTTTGCGAAAGACAGGTAACAACACAGATAACAACACAGTTTGTATTTTTAAGATCGTTTATTATCCTTCTGACACGGACGCCTTCCTCCTTTGGAATGAATGTATATCATTGCGTCACCCAACGTGAGCGATGCAAGCGCCAGAACTCAGGAAAGGGTCAACCGAGTTATTACGCAACGGGAGCGCATTCGGCGCTAAGATTCAAATTCAACACTCCCTCCCGAGGTTGCACCCTCCTGTTTCCTCATTCATGGTTTACAGTCGTCGCTTGCGTCCAATCATATACTCTCAACAGAGTTCCGCTATATTATCTAATTTTCTAATAAAATCTTGTTACAGACTACTATACTGTCATTTTATTTCGGTTACAATACAAATTTTTTATCATTAACTCGAATACAATCTGAAAGTAAACTATAATGGACTAAATTTCTCAACATCTACACTACAAATTTTGTATGTAATTCATTTCTTTGGGAAACTCTTCGGTCAAACTCCTTTAGACTATATGTTGATTAATTCCGAATTTACTTATTACGTACATCTGCAACTCATAAAAGAATGTTAAGGTCTGCTGACAATCTACACAATTTAAATAAACAATTACGCTAAAACAATTATGAGAACAGTTATTAAAGTGATCAATTTGTAAGTTTAGAAAACGGAACAGTCGTAATTCAGTATCTTGTCACGTAGTTTCGTATGAGTCTCGAAGCTCAGTGGCTCTGTCATTATGTCAGCCCATTGCTCCTTGGTTGGCACCCAATCGACTACTATTCTTTTGCACTTTACACATTCTTTAACGTAGTCTTCGTGTATTTCAGTCATGTGTCTTAGTTTGTTCCCACCGCTTGTTTTGGCACAAAAGATTGCAGCTCTGTTATCACAATATAAAGTAGCTGGAAGAAAACTATCGTTCAAAATTCTTTGGATTGACTTATCTATTGAGATCGTCTCCTGACATACTTGACTCATTGCCACATATTCGGCCTGACAGGTAGAAAGAGCTACATAGCTTTGTTTTGTTGTTCTCCATGAGATCGTATCGCCAAACAGTCGTATCACATAACCACAAGTGGAGAATGAGTTCTTACAGTCTGCGAAACTCGCGTCCGAAAATGCAACCAGATCATCTCGTCTGCCAAGGTAGTTTAGTCCCAATGACTTTGTGCCTTTTAAGTATTGAAACACTCTTTTGACCATGTTCCATTCTAACTCAGTCGGGTTTCGTTGGTGTCTACTCAGTATATTTACCGCATATGCAATGTCGGGTCTGGTCGTACCGGCAAGATATAGCAGACTTCCTACGGCTTCACGATAAGGAAAACTATCTTCGGTTAAGTTTACCTCGGAGCTGACATCCTCCGAATCTTCTTCTCTTTGTTTGCGTTCTCGATTTGCGACTTGACGCGTGACCATGGGGGTAATTTTGGGTTATTCATCGTCAAATCCAAATTTATTTAAGATTTTATTTATATACTCTTCTTGCGTGATTAACATTGTCTTTATTTCTCGATTTCTTTGAATGTTCAGACTCAGAAAATTCTTTGGTTCGCCCAGATCTGTCATTTCAAATGCCTTCATTAGTTTAGCCTTTACTTCAATCAGTTTTCTTTTATTATTACTTGCTAGCAGCATATCGTCAACATAGATGATGAGAATCACAAGGGAATCTCCTAATCTCCAAGTGAATAGACATGGATCATTATCATCGTTTTTAAGTCCTACGGAGTTTGCAACTTCTGTGAATTTTTCGTTCCACCTCTTTGGACTTATACGTAGGCCATATAGCGCTCTTTTCAATTTACAAACTTTTGTTCTTCTTACTTGATCGGAAGCTTGCACACCTTCTGGGATTTCCATGAATATGTCTTCTTCGATAGTTCCATTTAAAAAGGCTGTTTTTACATCCAACTGGCAAGCATCCAAATTGTAATAATTTATCATTGCTAGAATCGTTCTTACAAGGGTTAGTCTTGATACTGGAGCATATGTTTCCTTCAGATCATAGGAATTCGTATCCTTGAATCCTCTTATTACAAGTCGTGCTTTGAATTTTTCTTTCCCATCAGTGTCGCTCTTCTTCTTGAAAACCCATTTAGAATCAATAATATTGGGTCTTTTCTCATCCTTTCCGTAAGTTGGTCTGTCAACCAGTGTCCATACCTCATTTTTGTCCATCGAATCAAGTTCTTCTTGAACTGCCTTTGACCATTCGTTTCTCTCGCTCGTATTCATAGCCTCTCCATATGTTTGCGGATCGTTGTTTAATTTTGTGAAGAGACAGTGCATTAGTTCGTCTTCTGCATGGTCTTTCGTTCGATCAAATTCATCTTCAATTGAAGGTACTTCATAATTTTCTATGTCTATTGCTGTGTGAGCAAATTGAGCAAAACTTGTATCCTTTATCATTCTGCTTCTGGTGTTATAGGGTTCTCGTGTTGTGTTAGACTGTATTTTATCTTTCTTCTTTTGTATAGTCGTTTCTTCTCCCTCCGTTTCTATTGATCGTTTACGTGGTCGGCCTCTTTTCCTTTTTTGTTCTCCCTCCGGTTTTGAGTTGTCTTCGTTGTCTCTTTCATCATTCTTCTCGTCTCCTTTCGTCTCTTTCTTTCCGAACTCTAAGGTCCAATTTTTCAAGTCTGTTCTCTCATTTGGTATTGGCCAGCCTTGTACAGAGTCTTTCTTGTATTTATCACCATACACGAGTTTCTCATTAAAACGTACATTTCTTGATTCAAAGAATTTCCCTGTCTCTGGATTTAGGAATAAATATCCGCTCGGCATGTATCCGACCAGAACACCACGGATTGCTCGGGGTGAAAATTTCGTCTCCAGCTTTCTGACAATTAACCAATAAGCCATGCATCCAAATCTTTTTAGTTGACTAATGTCGTAATGAAAATCTGGTGCAAATTTTGTTAGTGGAGTTTCATAATTGATTGAGCTATGGGGTGTACGATTGTATACATATATACTTGCTCCAAGAGCCAGGTCCCACATGTTCAGCGGTAATTTAGAATCAAGCATGTAAGCTCGTACTTTCTTTTGTATTGTTTGATTAAACCGTTCTGAAACACCATTGTGTTGGGGCGTATCCGGACAAGCAGTTTGGTATTCAATGCCTTCCCTTTTTAAGACTTCGTTTGTATGACCTCCCATGTATTCTGTGCCTTGATCGCTTCGAAGATAACAGACTTTCTCGTTTCTACCCAAAAGGTTTCGAGTGCTTTTCAAAAATCTTTCCAGACAATGACCAGTTTGATCTTTACTTTTCATGGGATACGCTAGAGCCAGACGCGAGTAGTCATCAACAAAAACTGAAATATATTGATATCTTGCGGGATGTGTGAGTGGAGATATTTTACCCATCACATCTGAATGTATAATTTGTAAGGGTCTAGTTGCGCGTCTTCTTTCCGTTTGGAATGGCAACCTTTGCAATTTTGAAAGTGCGCAGATTTCACAGTCTAAAATGCTTTTATCGAACACGGCATTCTGCAAATCTCTATTAGTTTTCCATATTTTTTGTAATTTTATCAGATAGCTTAATGATGAGTGGCCCATTCGCGCATGCCAAAGCATAGCTTTGTTCGTTTTAATGAAGTCACTGTACGTCTTAGTGAATGGGGAGTCTGAGTCAAGTATTTCGATAGTTGGTAGCTCGTCTACGTTCGTAATTTTTCTGTCTGTAATGGTGGTGTCGAAATTTGAAAACAAAGAGCTTTCCATTCCATCGATTGTTGCTGATACGTGATCTGTCTGTTTTAAAGTGTTTACTGTCGTCGAACCGTCGTCAGTCTGCGTCACTTGCTCAGCAGCCTCAGTCGTTTTACATTCTTTATCTTGCGCAGAAATAACTTGAAGTTCGTTACTCCCCTCAATCGTAAACAATTCTTTGTCCTTCGTTACATACGTGTCATATGTATATCCAACCTTTGGCTCTGATCGCTTATTAATTTCGAATTCAATTAACCAAAACGGACTGTCATATTTCCCAGAGATAAGAGTTTCATTAGAATTTGGATCAAAAATATTAATGCTTTTATTATCTAATAAAATTTTCCAGCCTGCTTCAACAAAGTGTCTTAAAGAAAGCAAATTTGAGGAAAGTGACTTTGAGCAAATTACATTATTTAGTACAAATGGAGTTCTTTTGTCGGAGTTAGTGAATAAGTGTATCGTTCCTTTACCTTCAGCGATCAAGTCTGCATTACTGTTTTTATTTGCGCATTTGATAATATTTACACCTGCTTTATTAAGTGATTGGAAGATTTCTTCAGTATTGGCAAGGTGTTCTGTAGCCCCTGAGTCTGCTATAAATGACGCAAACTGTCTGTCGTTGCTGTTAAGAATGTCGCAAGTTTCTAAAACTGTTTTACCACTGTTGCTCTCGGTCAAATTTACACGATTTGTCCTACACATGTCCAACTGTCGTTTATCCGTATCAATTTTATTTTTGTCTAATTGACTTACCAAGCTAACATCGAAATGATTATTCTGTATGTTCTCACCTTGGTTATTATTTACTGAGCATTGTTGGTCGTTTGTTAAATTAGCTTGAGGAGTTGAGGTTGTCGCTGGTTTGGATGTTCCTCGCTGGTTTCGGTATCCTCCTCGGTAACCTCCACGTTTTGCGTATCTATTATTCCGGGAGTTCTGGTTTTCTTGCTCGTGATTATCTTGTCTAATGGTATGGCTGGTGACGTTTACCTCGCATCTTTTGAATTCTCTCAGTTTTTCTATTATTTCGGCGGGATCTTGGATTTGTAGAATTTTTGAGTGGTAGGTCTGGTCTAGTCTATTGATCAGAATATCTCTGACCTTGTACCTTTGTTTTTCTCTTTGTTGTTCGTTCAAATTTTGTGGCGGTTTGACAGTCGCATCAATCACATGGAGTAGGTCGTTGGTACGTAGTTCAGAGGAAAGGAATTCATAAAAATGTTCGAATTTTACTTTTGGGCTTAACTTGTAATCCCGTTTTGTCCCACTGTCCTTGCTCAGCAACTCAATTTTAATTGTTTCTTTGATTCGGTTTGCGAGGTTTTCGTTGGAGTTATTTCCACGACTAGGACTGTTCGTACTGTCCTTCAAGAAGCGTGAACCAGAAGGCAAAATTTCAACTGAAGTGATCCTCGGTTTCTTAGTTGCTCCTTGAATCTCCACTTCTCTCTGCTTTTGTCGACTCTGCCCTTCTAGGTCTTCTCGCACCTTTTTATGCATAGCCATCGTCTTCTCTATTAACTTTTGGAGTGATTTATATTTTTCCGTTAAATCATCATAATTTAGAGCTGCGTGCCTTTCCTCGTTTGATTTCTCCATTTTGTTGTGCGGACCTAAATTTTCTGTAATAATGAATATGTTATTAGCGTTATTTTCTAAACAGTCGTTATGTACCTCTTATGTTGCAATTCTTTTACAGTCGTTACAATTCTTTTACAGTCGTTAGAGATTTTAAACAGTCGTTAACACATCTTTTACAGTCGTTACAGATCTTGTACAGTCGTTAACAGATCTTTTACAGTCGTTACGGATCTTATACAGTCGTTAGCAGATCCTTTACAGTCGTTACGGATTTTATACAGTCGTTAACACATCTTTTACAGTCGTTACAGATCTTGTACAGTCGTTAACAGATCTTTTACAGTCGTTACGGATCTTATACAGTCGTTAGCAGATCCTTTACAGTCGTTACGGATTTTATACAGTCGTTAACACATCTTTTACAGTCGTTACAGATCTTGTACAGTCGTTAACAGATCTTTTACAGTCGTTACGGATCTTATACAGTCGTTAGCAGATCCTTTACAGTCGTTACAGATCTTATACAGTCGTTCTTTACCTGTTTCCAATTTCCGCACAGGTTTAGTAACTTCGGAGAGAGAAGCTTGCACCGTGTTTTCGACTGTCTTTGCCACGGTCTGATCCGAGTCGTCGTTCGTTATACCGTCATTACTATTATTCTCTCGGATCTCTTTTGTCTCTATCTGCTCCTTTTCCTTAGACTCAACCATGTCATCCGTACTGTTATCGCCTGAACCGTCGCCTGAACCCTGGCTTCGTTCGAGATTCGCTATTTCCTTTTTCAAATCTTTCCATTTACCTTTCAACTTTTCTTTACCTAAAAATAACGGAGTGAAGTAAAATGTTGCTGTATAGACTGTCATTGTAGCAGCGAACTCGAAGTTATTTGCTTCTCGATTGCTTTCGTCGAACACAGACTCCAACAAATCGGAAACGAATTGTTCGTCCATAAACGTTACTGCCGTTTATTTCAGAGACAATTCTAGTTACTTTAGCCTTTCCACGATGAACACAACCATGTACGGGCCAAGCAACCCAGGATTCTCGTATTTTATTTATAAAACGGCAAATTGGTTGGTCTAATCAGCGACGGTTAAAAGTATGCATATCTTTTATTTTCATAAAGAAAATGTTGGTAAATAAAAAGAAATTTTCTTTTATTGTGCACAATACGTACTCAGTACCACACGCTCTCCGGCCGCAAACTGCACTGTGAAACAGTGCTCGTCAAGTTCTATCGTTGCCTGAATGTCTTCCTCGTCAATGAAGAATGCCTGTTTGCATTTGTCTACTATTTCTTTTAAAACCGACATTTTGGCCAATCAGTTCGATCGATCGAAAAATCAATAAATCAAATTTCTGAAAAATTGTCACTTAATTTAGGAT
Source organism: Solenopsis invicta (assembly GCF_016802725.1). Taxonomy (NCBI): domain Eukaryota; kingdom Metazoa; phylum Arthropoda; class Insecta; order Hymenoptera; family Formicidae; genus Solenopsis; species Solenopsis invicta. Next base: position 10,343,185 of record NC_052678.1, read on the forward strand.
ATTGTTTCACTCAGTTTCTTTCCACGGTGCTTGCAAATATTCTCCCTTTCTTTCTACATGCATGCTCATATTCTTTTAATTCTTTTAAACGTTACATGCAATTACTTTCTCAGTTTCTTTTAACATTATATGCAAGCCTAATTCTAATTTCACGGGTAATTTTTCTCGGCACTGTTGCTATTTCCGTTCAAATGCACTACAGTGGCGTCTCCCTTTACAAGGATCGCCACGCGGTCGCCGCACGTTGCGTCGCCACGCGTCGCGTCGCCACGCGGTTGCCACGCGGTCCGCCCTCCATTTTGAACGCGATCCGCCTTCCCCAATTTCTTGCATCATGCTATTTCATCATTCTATTTGTATTATTCCCAATAAAATATACATGCACATCTCAATGTTCGATTTTACATAGGCACGATGCCTTCAATTTCCCTTAAAAAAGAATGCAAAAGAAACCTGTTGTGAGAGTTTTCAGATCTCGCCTATTGTCCTCCTGTTGCGTCCCGCAGCGCAATTCGTTTTCCTATTATCTCTTAGGGCTCCTTGCTCGTCTTTCTTCACTCAAGCTTCAGGCGCAGTGGAAGCGTGCTGGGCCCATAACCTTTTGACTTTATTTTGCGAAAGACAGGTAACAACACAGATAACAACACAGTTTGTATTTTTAAGATCGTTTATTATCCTTCTGACACGGACGCCTTCCTCCTTTGGAATGAATGTATATCATTGCGTCACCCAACGTGAGCGATGCAAGCGCCAGAACTCAGGAAAGGGTCAACCGAGTTATTACGCAACGGGAGCGCATTCGGCGCTAAGATTCAAATTCAACATATATATTACAAAGCGATTTATTAAATGTAATATCTAATATCGAGATATCGCGTGAAGCATTTATTTTAGTTCTTCTTGGATTATTTTGTTCTTCTTGGATATAAAAAAGTTGTCCTGCATGTCAGATCTATTTTCCATCGTTGTTAATAAATAAATGAGATATTAAAGGATAGACGGTTTATTCTTTGTAATTCTAACATCTTGGTAGCAGAGCGTGGTTTACGAAGAAAAATAATAAAGTGAAACCGACATCCGGAGGAAAAAGCAGGATTAAAAAACGTATTAGACGTAATACAAAAATGGCAGAGAAAACAGCATTGCCCACCATTCCGTTGCTGACTGGAGATAATTATTTTAATTGGCGCGTAAAAATGGAATCAGTATTACAATTAAAGCGATTGGTGAATGTACTCACGTTAGACCGGCCTACGGGAGATGATAAGAAAAAAGAAAAAGAAGAATGGGACGAGAAGAATGCGGACGTCATAGCTTGCATCAGATTGTCGCTAAGTGATAGCCAAATTTTACAATTTGCGAGTGAGAAGAATGCGAAGAGATTATGGAAAGCAATCCATGATACATATGCGGGGCCTGCAGAGGATAGAGCAATCGACGCAGGAGAGGAGTTAAAGAACATCAAGATGCTCGACAATGAAACGGTTAACGAATACATCAGCCGTGCTCGGGGTCTGGGTGTAAAATGTGTATCCGCAGGATTAAATGTATCAGAAAGACAACTGGTGTACAACGTCGTTAGAGGACTTCATAAAAAATACGATCAAATCCGTGAGATATTAAAAACACAGCGTGACAAGAAGCTGGATGAAATCCTTGAGATTCTTAGAGAAAAGGAGAGAGAAACGCTGAAGAAAGGTAACAACAGTGGTCTGGAGACGGCGTACGCAACCAAGAATCCATTCAAGAAGAATTACAAGAGGAAGTGCTTCATATGCGGGAAGACGAATCATCTGGCAAAAGACTGTTATCATCGCAAGAACCGAACGGAGAAGGAGACATCTGAACGATATTTTAAGGATAAAAAAGACAGTGGCAAGGGTAACCAAAGGAGAAATGTAAACCTTGCATCTGAAGACAGGTTAGATTATGCTACTTTTCAAGTTTTTGATAGTGGTAATTGTTTAAGAAATCAGAATAAATGGATAATTGATAGCGGATGCACATCACATATGACTTTTGAAAGAAAATATTTTTTAGATTTTAAATCTATTAAAGGTAAAGTTTATTTAGCTGGTAAAGATAACGTATTAGAATCTAGTGGGATTGGATCACTTCGAGTTAAAATACAAAATGAAAAGGGTAAAATTATTTATGTTACGGTTTATGATGTCATATATGTTCCTAAATTACGTTCAAATTTACTATCAGTTATGAAATTAATGGAACGTGGTCTTAAAGTAAATTTTGCTGAATATGAGGTAAAAATATGCAAAGAAAACGGTCAAATAATTGCGACTGGGGAAAGGATTGATAATCATTTTGTGACGCATATGATTCCTATAATAGAAAACAATTGTAATAATGTATATAATAATGAAGTTGGGGATACAGATGATGAATTTAGTAGAGATCTTACACATGTATGGCATCGTAGACTAGGTCATGTAAATGATAAATACATACAGAGACTTACGAGAGAGAAACTTGCGTATGGAATTAATAATGACATAAAGGATGCTAATTGTAAAGCGTGTAAAACATGTAAAATAACGAGAAAAACACATAAAAGTGTTATGCATGATCAAAGTAAGAGAATATTAGATTTGCTACATTTAGATATTTGTGGTCCTATGCCTGTTGAATCTGTGGGAGGTTCGCGTTATATATTACTTATAATAGATGATTACAGCGATATGTATTTTACTTATTTTCTTAAAAATAAGACTGAGACTTTATCTTTATTCCAAATATTCTATAAAAAATGCAAGAATGTATTAGACAAAAACATTAAATGTATACGTACAGACAATGGTACTGAATTTTGTAATAATCAGTTTCGTGAGTTTACAGGCAAAAAGGGTATTGAGCATCAAAAAACTGTTCCTTATAATCCGGAGAGTAACGGAAAAGTAGAGAGAGGGAACAGAGTAATTTTAGAACGAGCTCGTACTTTATTGTATGAAAGCGGATTACCATTGTCATTTTGGGCGGAAGCTGTTGCTTATGTTACTCATGCGGTTAATTTAACTCCGAGGAAGAATAAAAGTAAAACGCCATATGAAATTTGGAATGGTAAAGTACCAAATATTAGTTATTTAAGAACTTTTGGTTGTATCGCGTATTATCATGTTCCTAAAAACTTACGTAATAAATTACAACCAAGCGGAAAGAAAGCGATAATGCTAGGATATTCACGAGAGCGCGTAGGATACCGTTTATTTGATATTGAGAGTAAAATAATTATAGAGGAACGCAATGTTAACTTTGATGAAATTCAAAAGGGAAGTTATTATTTAAAAGAATTTAACAGAAACAAAGAATATGAGTATTGGAATATAGAAGATATTGTTAATATTTTAGACGATAATAAATCGGATAATAGCAATAATAATAATTCAGATAGAGAGGTAGAATTTGATAATCAAAGAGAAAATAGTGAAATAGAGTCGATAAATGATTCAGATGATAACGATATTCAAGATAATGTAGAAAGCATAGATGATCAAAATGAAGAAGAAAATAGAGTTCAGAATAGGGAAATAGTTAGGAGAGGAAGACCAAAAGGTCTTACGGCAGGAGAGAGCTTAAGACGAAAAGAAGAATATTTAGCAGAAAGAGAAACTCGTCTAAGAGAGGAAGGGGTAAGACGCTCCGCTAGGCTAAAAAATGTTCATCATGCTCAGTTAGTGGAAAATATTCCTGTACCGCGTAATTTTAATGAAGCTCATAGTAGCAAAAATTGGGAAAATTGGAAAGATGCAATGGAAAATGAGTTAGCATCATTAAATAAACATGATGTATGGGAGACTTGTAAATGTCCAAAGGGTGTTAAAATTGTAAAAAGTAAATGGGTATTTTCCATTAAAAGAGATGGAATTAATAAAGTAAAATATAAAGCTAGATTAGTTGCAGCTGGATATAATCAAGTAAAAAATCAGGATTATGATGAGTCGTATTCACCAGTTGTAAGCATTGAAGCATGGAGAACAATTATAGCAATAGCAGTTAAGAAAAATTTAAATATAAGATTTTTTGATGTTAAAACTGCATATTTACATGGTAGAATAAAAGAAACTGTTTATTTAAAACCTCCTCCAGGTTTTGAAGAAAGATTTGAAGATGGTAAAGTATGTAAACTTAAAAGAAGTTTATATGGTTTACCTCAATCTGGAAGGAATTGGTATTACAAATTAAAGGAAGAACTTTTTAAAAATGGACTTAAACCTTTAGCGTCAGAGAGTTGTATTTTTATAAATAATAATGAAACATGCTTCTTTGTATTCACTTCGTATGTTGATGATTTTACTACGATAGATGATGATAGTCATATATGTGAGAAAATTTTCAATTCATTGCGGAAAGAATTTGAGATTATTGAAACTACTCAATCGAAGACATTTTTAGGAATGAAAATAGAATGTGATAATACAGGTGTTTATTTGAGTCAAACAGAGTATATTGAAAAACTTCTGAATAAATATGGAATGATTGAATGTAAACCAGTTAATACTCCAATTGTAACAGGCGGAGATAAGATACAGGTAGATGAGAGTGAAAAATATGACATTAGTAAATATCAAGAATTGATTGGAGAACTTTTATACTTGGCGAATAGAACAAGGCCTGATATCGCATTTGTAACATCTTATCTTTCTCAGTATAATCATTGTCCACAAAAGAGTCATTATATATTAGGCAAAAGAGTGTTACGATATTTAAGCGGTACTAAATATAAGCGACTTCATTATGATCGTAAGGATGGAATGTTAAGAGCATATTCTGACGCCAGCTGGGGAAATGCAGAAAATGGGAAATCTTTTTCAGGGGGAGTCATATTTATTGGTAATTCTCTCATTTCTTGGAAATGTAGAAAACAGAGAACAGTAGGAAATTCTACTTGTGAAGTTGAATTATTTGCGGTTTCAGAAATAGTCAAAGATGTTATGTGGCTACAGAATGTGCTCAATGAATTAAAGTGCTCTGAATATATTAGTAAACCAACTAATATATTTTGTGATAATCAAGCTACAATTCAATGGTTAAAGAATGCAAAATCATCTACTAAAACGCGTCATGTAAATTTGAAATTTTATTTTGTACGAGACAAAGTTGAAAATAATATTGTGAATGTTCTATATGTTAACACAAATGACATGATTGCTGATTGCTTCACTAAAAGTGTAACAAAAGATAAACTCGAATGGTGTTGTAACGAAATGCATTTAATTTAAAATATTATTTATAAGTGCAATCGATTTGTAGGGGGAGAATGTAAGAGTACATGTTATATATTACAAAGCGATTTATTAAATGTAATATCTAATATCGAGATATCGCGTGAAGCATTTATTTTAGTTCTTTTGTTCTTCTTGGATATAAAAAAGTTGTCCTGCATGTCAGATCTATTTTCCATCGTTGTTAATAAATAAATGAGATATTAAAGGATAGACGGTTTATTCTTTGTAATTCTAACACTTACCGCGCATTTTAAATGAACCATTCTCAATGCAATATTTCACTTCTATTATATTAAAAAGCATTGAACAATCGTTAATCGGCAGTAAAAAAAAAAAAAAAATTTTGCGTTCATTAACGCGCATTTAAAGTGAAATTTTCTCTATGCGATACTTCACGTGTATTATGTTAAAAAGCGTTGAAAAAGCGTTAATCAACAATACAAAAAGAAAACCAAAACATTTCGTTATTTAACCCGCAATGCTAATTAATCATTCTCTGTGCGATGTCTCACATGTATTACGTTAATAAGCACTGAACAATCGTTAATCAGCAGTAAAAACCAAAATCTTGTCTTCTTTAACGCGCAAATCAATTGTACGTTCTCTATACGATGTTTCATTTGTATTACATGAAAAAACATTGAACAAGCACTGATCAACAATAAAAACCAATATACTGCATTCATTAACGCACATTTTTCATAAAACGTTCTCTATGCGATATCTCTCTTGTATTATGTTTAAAAAAAAAAAACCATTAAACAAGCGTTATTCTGCAGTAAAAACCAAAATATTACGTTTTTTATTGCGCATTTAAAATGAAACGTTTTCTATTCGATATTTTATTTGTATTATGTTTAAAAAGAAAAAAAAGGCACTAAACAAGCGTTAATCCGCAGTTAAAAACCAAATTATTTCGTTCCTTGACGCGCATTTTAAAGTAAATGTTTTCTATGCAATATTTCACTTGTCATACGTTAAAAGCATTTAACAATCGTTGATCAGCAAAAAAAAAGAAAAAGAAAAAAAACCAATATGTTGCGTTCTTCAACGAGCATTTTAATGAAACGTTTTCTATGGAATATTTTACCTGTATTATGTTAAACAGCATTAAGCAAACGTGATTTTCTAGTACTAACCCAAAAAAAAAACCAAACTATTACGTTATTCAAAACGCATTTTAAATTAAAAACAAAAATTCCCTATGTGGTATTTTACTTGTATTATGTTAAAAAGCATTGAACAAGCGTTAATCTGCAGTAAAAAAAAGACCAAAATATTGCGTTATACAACGCGCATTTCAAAGGAAACGTTCTCTATGCGATACCTCACGTGTATTACGTTAATAAAAATTGAACAACCATTGATCAGCAGTAAAAACCAAAATTTTGTCTTCTTTAACGCGTATTTTAAATGAAACGTTCTCAATGCAATATTTTATTGGTATTACATGAAAAAGCAACATTGAAAATATGTTGATCAGAAGTAAAAACAATTTTATTGCGTGTTTTAACGCGCATTTTAAATGCACCGTTCTGTATGCAATATTTCACGTGTATTATGTTAAAAAGCATTGAACAAACGTTGATCAACACTAAAAATCGAAATATTGTTTTCTTCAACAAGCGTTTCAAATAAAACGTTCTCTATGCAATATTTCATTTGTATTACATGACAATGCATTGAAAAAACGTTAATCTGCATTAAAAACCGTAATATTTCGTATTTTAATGCGCACTTAAATTAAACCTTGTTGGTGCGATATCTCACGTGTATTACGTTAATAAGCATTGAACAAAGGCTGATCGGCAGTAGAAACCAAAATATTGCGTTATACAACGCGCATTTAAAGTGAAACGTTCTGTTCTGATTGGACGTTGATTATAATTTTGTTAGTGAGAAAAATGTTCCTAGCGAGCGTGGCGCTGTTAGCGTAACATAGGGTACTATACTCTTAATAGTTCATGACCGATCTCTCTCTCTCTTCGCCTAGCTACGGACGTGTGTGCCACGAAAGAGCAAGCTCTCCTGTAAACTATAATAAAGCAAGTTGTAATCAACCCAAGAATCCTACAAGATTAATTCGTCTAATCCCACGGCTTCACTACAGTCAAACACAATTAATTTACACGTTCTCTATGCAATATTTCACATGTATTATGTTAAAAAGCATTGATCAAGCGTTGATCTGCAGTAAAAACCAAAATATTGCGTTCTTTAACGCGCATTTCAAATGAAATGTTCTCGATGCGATATCTCACGTGTATTACGTTAATAAACATTGAACAAGTGTTGATCGGCAGTAAAAACCAAAATATTACGTTATACAACGCGCATTTCAAAGGAAACTTTCTCTATGCAATATTTTACTTGTATTAAATTAAAAAGCACAAAACAAGCGTTGATCTACAGTAAAAAACAAAAAACAATATATTGCGTTATTCAAAACGCATTTTAAGTTAAAAGTTCTCTGTGCAATATTTCTCTTGTGTTATGTTAAAAAGCATTCAACAAGGGTTGTTTCCTGTGAATACGAAAATATTGCGTTATTGGACGTGCATTTCAAAGTAAACGTTCTCTATGCGATATATTTCATTTGTATTACACGAAAATGCATTGAACAAGCGTTTTTCAGCAGTAAAAACCAATATATTGCGTGCTTTAACGCGCATTTTAAATGAACCGTTCTCTATGCGTTATTTCACTTGTATTAAGTTAAAAAGCATAGGGCAAGCTTTGATCTACAGTAAAAAAAAAACAATCCGCCTAAAGAAGACAAAAAAATGTAAAAAAGAAAAGAAAAAGCGTTAAATATATTTTTTTGCAATATATTATTAAGGTAACAAAATTCTTTGCAAAAATTTGTGAAATCCGCCTATAAAAAACCTTTAAAATGTAAAAAAAAGCGCCAAGTATATTTTTTTTAATAAAAAAAAACCAAACTAAACCAAACCAAAACTGCAATGAGTGTAATCAAATATAATACCATCTAAAAGAAGTAAAATCAAAAATATTGAAAGCACATTTATTACCGATGGGGTGGAAATCTTTTGACCACGTTGCAATTGACCATCGGCCACTTACAGTGTTAAACAGTGGAAAAACTCTAGACACCGGTCGCTCTAAATGAATGTGATCAATCGCAACGTGGTCCAACGGGACACTCCCGTACCAATGAGCAGCAAATTATGTGACAGATAAAATCAAAGATCGTCAAAATCTCTAGCAGCAGCATACTTAACGCGCCCGATTTTTTTATATTACTAATAACGTTAAAGTTATCTTTTATAACGATTTTGTAATAACGTTTTACGACAAGTAATACTTTTTTTACTACAATAATAATAATTATAAAATAACGATAATCGTTACTAAGATTATTAGTGCAGAAAATGTCGTATAAAGTTCAGTTAAATGCACTAGCAAACTTATAAAATATTTATTCAAATTAAGATTTATTGTAAGCCTAAAATTTATTTAACAAAATCTCTTTGAAATATTATGTTTAAACTTGTAATTGTAAGAAATATCTGGTAACACTCGGTACAATAATTGTAATTCTTAGTTTGGCCGCTAGTCGCGTGCGTATCGTTCCGTTAGCGAAACGCCATTGGCTCTCCTCACCAAGTGACTCGAGACTGTAACACCATTGGCTCTGCGTCCTAAGCGAAGTCGTGATTGGCTCAATCCCGCGACACTAGCGTGCCCGTGCGCTCTCTTAAAGGAACCTTTCCGGGGAAAAAAGACTTCCCGGCGTCACTTCTCATCGGACCACGAAGGGTCGTTCGCCATGCGGACGAAGACAATAAAGTATTTGTTTTACTTCGCAAGCTACCGACTGTGATATCTCTGCCCTTCCATTTATCCCTGACTACTCCCTTACATAATAAAGTTTATTTTATAAAAAAGAAATTTTATAGTAAGAAAATTGTTCACACATTGCTTCTTTATGCTTTATTCAGTAAAATCTATATTATTTAAACTTTGTATTCAATACTAATTTTGTATTTTGTATAAAGCAATATAATCCACTTAAAAAATAGAAATGTTATGTCAAATAATTTCTTCTAAAGTTACCATAATAAAGTTTAGGAATGAATATCTTTTTAATTTAGACATAAAATGATGGTCATTTTATTTTCCTTGTTATTTAAGGAGTAACAATAGTAAAATGAGCTGTGTATGTATGTGTGCGAGTATGTTGACTTACATCACACGCATTTGCACATACAGATATACATATTAATTTAAAATATAACCTACATTTTAATCATTATTTACAAAACTTGTTAAATAATGATTAAATCAATTTTCAGTACTGGCATTGATTGGAACATAGTTCTAATAACATTAATATTTAACAAAATTAATCCAAATTCTGGTAAAAATAACATTATAAAATGCAATATGCTAGAAAATTATTAGAAAAATTATTAGGTAAGTTGAACATAAAGCTAAGCTTGTTGAATGTACAGAATAGTTTAGTTTAAATTTTTACAATATTACTCATTACATTTAATGTTAATCGTCAAATAATGTAATTTAAAAATCTCGTAATTTACTAAAGCATTAAAAAAATAATAAAACAGTACTTGTTAAGTTCTAAATAATTATTATTGTTATAAAAAATTATAACGTTATTACTAAATTGTTATAAAAGATAACTTTAACGGTATTAGTTATATAAAAAAAAAACGGGCGCGTTAAGTATGCTGGGAAGGTACCGATAGCGCACAGTACTCTTGCACACAGCCAATCACAGCGGCTGGTGCCTAGTGATATTCTTCTGTTCAAGCGCTACGAGTGGTTGTGAGTGGCTTGTGTGCAATAGTACTGTGCGCTATCGGTACCTTCCCATCAAACATAATACCATCAAAGAGAAGTGAAATCAAAAATATTGAAAGTATATTTATTACCAATGGGGTGGAAATCTTTTGACCACGTTGCAATTGACCACCAGCCACTTACAGTATTAAACAGTGGAAAAACTCTAGATACCGGTCGCTCTAAATGACTGTGATTAATTGCAACGTGGTCTAACGAGACGGGAAGGTTGAACAGAAGAATATCACTAAGCACCAGCCGCTGTGATTGGCTGTGTGCAATAATACTGTGCGCTATCGGTACCTTCCCATGTTTGATTTCATTTATTGCAGTTTTGATTTGGTTTAGTTTGGTTTTTTATTTTAAAAAATGTACTTGGCGCTTTTTTTACATTTTAAAGGTTTTTTTTAAGCGGATTTCACGATTATTATTTGTGTTTACATAATGAGGTTGATTTAGTGGAAAACCAATTTTACGAATTAAAAAAGAATAATTGAAAGATACATTATACGTAAAAGAGTATAATAAATAAATAGATAATTAAAAATATTATAAATATTTTGAAATAATTGTAAGTCGAGGAAACTAGATTGTCAGGAACCGCCTGGGAATATTTAGGAAGCGGTAACTGAAGCGCAGAAAAGATAACACTTGTAGGTTTCGGAAATAAATTTTTATATATTTAACGACTAGATACACAAAATGTCCGTCAGCGACGGTTGCCGCACAAGAAGTGTCGTTCTCCTTGCTTCTCCTGCCATGCGGCTTCTTTAAGCCATCAGATGGCGGGTCCGCTAACTCAAGCGGCCAATCGCTTGCCGTCCTAGAGATCACGAGGTCTGAGGGGCCAATGTGGTCTCGCGCTTAGTTTCGCGGGTAACTGCAGCCAATCGGTTGAAACGGTACATACGCGAGCAAAGATAGAGTCCCTAGAAGTAGAGAGTCTGGGGGTGTATTCCGAAAGTTCTATTAAAATTAGTTTTTTTAATCATAAAGTTGGTAGTACTGTAACTAACTACGCTGTGTTCCGTAATGTAAGTTGAATTTGTAATTATCATTAGCTTGCAAAGATCAGCAAAAAGGTTAGTTTAATTTCTTGTATTCTAATTATTTATAAAATAATTGTAATCATGTATTATTGATTAAAATATTATTTACTGATAATAATTTTGATTTTAAAATAGGATTTTAAGAGCACAAGAACTTCCAAAGACTGAAAATTAACTGCGAAGTTTGTTTATAGGATAAATTTTTTGATATTGCCAATATTGATATTACTTTTTTTATAATCTTTCACTTATTTGATTTTGTATAAAATAAGTATGAAATTATATTATAATAATATTTAATAAAAGTCTAACAATTTTATGCATGCTAGCTAAGCTACTGTAGTCTCTCCAACTACTTAAACAGAATAAATTTTATCATGCACTATTAGTGTACACAAACGGATATAATCTAATTTACTTATAATTAATAATTTAAAATTAATCAAAATTTGCGATTTTTAGTTTCACAAAATTTTTGGAAATCTATCTTTTGCTTAATTCCTATTTTAAAATAAAAATTATTGTTAGTAAATATTATTTTAATAATACATGATTATAATTATTTTAATAAATATTACGTCATTAAAATTATTTTATAAATAATTAAATTACAAGAAATTAAACTAACTTCTCTGATGGTCTCTGCAAACTCATTAACGAAATCACAAACTCAACTTTTATTACGGAACACAGCGTAGTTAGTTACAGTGTTATCAACTTTATTATTAAAAGGGATATTTTCGATGGAACTTTCGGAATACACCCTGGACATCTCGGGGTTCCACGTGATTGGATGCACGTGATTATGCACCTAAAATGGCAGCACCAATACGGATCCTTGTTTAATCTTCTTTAGCCAATGCGATAACAGCATACAACTCGTTCAAGTGCACACAATGATAAACATACACATACATAAAGCTCACGTACACCCATGGAATTTGATTCTGTCCATGGAGAAATTTTCTAAACTGAGAAGTCACCACTTTCTACATACTTGCAGTTTATGATTAATGTAACGACTAGAGCTTATTGGTCGTTACAGGTTAATCATAACCTGTAAATATGTAGAAAGATAGCGACTTCTTAATTTAGAAAATTTCCCAATGGACCGAATCAAATTCCATGGGTGTACATACATACACTGACATATTCATCATCGACATTTTAAGGGCAGATGTTCAGTCTCTCTACTTCTAGGGACTCTAAAGTGTCTCGCACATGCAATGCATAACATAACATTAGCACAGCGTAAGACCGATGAACCAATAAGCATCTAGCATAAAGTTGCCATATTGATTTACATAAGATTCTCATTGGTCCAGAGGCCTTATGCAACGCTTATGCTCCGTTATGCATTTCATGTGCGAGGCCCTTTAAGCGAAGACGATTCATAACGCCATCATGCTCATGCCCTAACCTAACGTAGGACTACGCACGAATCTAAAGGGTGTCGCTTACATAATGAAGGAAAAAATTATTTCTTTCGAATGAGTAATAATATTAGGAGTACAAATTGAAAACCGCCGTTTTCCAGTAGATGGCGCCAGCGGTAAATGCTGGCGCCAAACGTTAGATCAAAAATTTTAAATGTAAGGTTGGGCATCTGGCAACAATTCCTTATCATTGCAGTTGTGAATTTTTATCGGCGTTATATATTTTTTTGTGATCGAAAATGTCGAAATTTGTGCCCAATAAGCGTCATTTGCGGGAAGTTTTACTTTTTGCCTTCAATTCGAAAAAATCTGCGGCTGAGGCGCGTCGAATGATTGTAAAAACTTATGGTGAGGCTTCCATTAGTGAAAGAACGTGTCGAGAATGGTTCCAACGCTTCAAAAGTGGTGATTTCGGCGTAGAAGACAAGGAGCGTCCCGGACAGGTGAAAAAGTTTGAAGACGCACAATTGGAAACATTACTGAATGAAGATTCATCTCAAACGCAACAGGAGCTTGCAGATTCATTGGGCGTGACTCAACAAGCTATTTCACATCGTTTGAAAACAATGGGAATGATCCAAAAGCATGGACACTGGGTGCCATACGAATTAAAGCCGAGAGACGTCGAACGGCGTTTTTTCGCGTGCGAACAGCTGCTCCAACGGCAAAAACGGAAGGGTTTTCTGCATCGTATTGTAACCGGCGATGAAAAGTGGATCCATTATGATAATCCAAAGCGAAAAAAATCGTGGGCTACCGCGGCCATGCATCGACATCGACGGCCAAGCCAAACATCCATGGCTCGAAGCTCATGCTGTGTATTTGGTGGGACCAGCTCGGCGTGATTTATTATGAGCTGTTGCAACCGGGTGCAACCATCACAGGAGCTCGCTACCGAACACAACTAATGCGTTTGAGCCGAGCATTGCAGGAAAAACGGCCACAATACGAGCAAAGATACGAAAAAGTGATGTTGCTGCACGACAACGCTCGGCCACGTGTTGCTCAGGTCGTTAAAACCTATCTGGAAACATTGAAATGGGACGTCTTACCTCATCCGCCGTATTCTCCTGACATCGCCCCTTCAGATTACCACTTGTTCCGATCAATGGCGCATGGCCTGGCTGAGCAGCACTTCCATTATTACGAAAAGGCCAAAAACTGGGTCGATTCGTGGATCGCCGCAAAAGACGAGCAGTTTTTTCGACGCGAGATTTGTATGCTGCTCGAAAGGTGGGAAAAAGTAGTGGCCAGCGGTATGACAATACTTTCAAGAATAAGTATGTAACCATTTTTCAACAATCAATCCTCAAATTTTGACAAAAAACGGCGGTTTTCAATTTGTACTCCTAATAATATTTAAAATAGTTTGTTAAATAGATTAATAAAACTGTTAAATTAAGAATTTTATTTATAACTAGAAAGGGAAAAATTGAATGTAATTTGTTTATTCGAAATTAAGCTGGCAAGATAGAGGAAAATAAAGTCCTCTGATTATTATTAAAAAATATATAATAGAAAATATATAATTATAAGATTGAATAGATAGTGAAAAGCAAATTATTAGGCTGTAAATAATAAGTATAATAATTATGGAGATTGCATGAATAGATTTTATATTAATAAAATAAAGAATTATTAACGTAAGCATTATTAAATAAGTTATAAAACAGAATAATTTAGTCATAGATGATTATTGGGATTTGAATAATTTATAAAATAAATTAAAATTTAAGATAAAGTGTTGTTAAAATAATTTAAAATTAAAATTACAAAAAATACTTTATGTTTGAATATTAATTTGGGAGGAGATTTAAGGTAATTATAAATTATTTTTTAAAAGTTTTAATAGACAAGAATATATTTTTAATTTTACAAAATTAATGTTTTAAATAAAATATAAATTCGATCAATATTGTTTCATAGGCAATTAATAATATTAGTGGTATTATTTTTAATTTTTATGTATAAATATTATATTAAGCTGTAAATAATTAGTATAATAATTAAGGAGATTTAATGGAGAAGTTTTAGATTAATAAAAAAAAGAATTATTAAATAATTTATAAAATAGGATAATTTAATCATATATAATTAATGGGATTTGAACAATTTAAAAAAAATAAGGCACTCTGTTTGAAAAAAATTTATTTGTCCACCTAGCATTGGAGACATTCCTCGATGTCAAACTAGTATCGTTAGTAGATAGATCACTTTATGTCCTATAACTTATCTGAAACACTTTTTTGTAAAACTTATATTTTTCGACTAGTAAGCCCGTTTCGCTAGGGCCCTAAAACTATTAATTAATTTAGCTCTTTGTGCAACTTGAAATGTCTTTGTTAATTACATCTATCAAAAATTGTAAGTGCTGTCAACATCTGATCGAGATACCAAAAGTGAAAACATTTTATTAAAGCAATTAAGTGTATTTTAAAAAGTATTACTTATAAATACGTATGCTACGTGTGCTACGTGTTCTACGTTTAAAAAACGCTATTTTCTGTTTCCGGCGGAATCGTGGCAGAGCTTCACGATTCGCCACGATTGAAATTCGGATCGTGACAGTGCCACGTAATCGCCACGATCGTACTTGCGGTAAATTTTGAAACGTAGTCTTAATATATAAGTTTATGCACTATACCATCTTTCTGGGTCAACATTTATCCTATCGCATCGCCTCCGGTTCTAGCTGGCTTCGCTTCATCTTACTTACTGCTTTGTGGATAATTCAAAGACAAGATCGACAAGATTAGATAATTTTTATTTGTATTAGTTGATAGATTCAAAAGTCCATTTTGGAAAAACTCGTTTGTACAAATTCATCAACACTGTATCTTGAGACTTGAGCTGACCATTGAAGATGCACTTCATGTGTCCGTGCGTACCTAAGAGAAATTGAAAGTACAGTAATTAGTGATCGGTAAGTACAACAAATAGTGTAAAGACAAAGAAAAGAGGTGCTACCGGGCGGCTCAAAATCTCTTAACAATTTGAATTATTTACCAAGAGGTTCCTTTATGTGACCTCTACGTCCATATTTCGTCCTCAATTGGATTGGTTTGAACCATTCGATATCCTCGCGATGAAAGAACATGAAACGCACTACCACTGATCTCTTATTTACTTTATATGGATGACCACTCAGAATGACTCGTTTTAGAACAATTCTGTTGGGATTACAAGATAGCACACTACCAGTTGCAATTAATTCCTGAAATGATGTTATCGTCATTTGAATTTGACAGGAGTACATTATATCACCTTTATCGTATACAGTAAAACTCTATTACTAATAATATCGGTAAAATACATACGAGTTTGCCATTTTTACTCTCGACGTAACAAAGAACTGGACATGGTGAAAAAGTAACGGGTGCATACATACTCGCCACAACAGTACTGTCGGGATGAAAGTACCTCTCGTACTAGAAAAATATATTTATCGCATGAAATAGAAATATATATTTATCAGATGAAATAGAAATTTGTACGTAAGGTGTAATGTTAATTTATACACGTATAAAACGTGCCGTTGTAATAGAAAATAATGTCGCATCGACTCACCTTATGCTTAACACCATTCGTATGCTGACTGAATATTGGACACGACGTAAATCGTCGAAATCCACATTGAAATATCAATCTTTCCTTCGATTTGATTGGCTGCGTGTAATTACTCGAATGTTTCAACACAACGTTCAATAGTGACATTTTATGTTCGTATGGAAGTAAAGAAACTACAATTAACGGTTTATTTTCTACCATAGCAAATGCCTTGAAAGTTTCTCTGTTGACACGAGCGATACAAACTTGTATGTAACACCCTGGCTAAAAACATACGTACATATGTACATACATACGAAAACAAACGAATCACGAATGCAAATAAATATTTTATGCGAGATTGACACTGAAAAAAAATTAAGTTCTCATTGTACATACCATGACGTCACCATCGGTACTTTTACATTCTTTATAAATACGTTTTCGCCTGCGATCGTAATCGGCGAATTCAATTATCCGAGAATAATCAAGGGGAAGATTTTCCTTTGGATCCCATGGACTAGTACGGAACGATTCGAGACCTCGATATTTTTGAAATCTCATTTTAGCTAAAATGTTCCGAGGTGTATCCATTTCATCGGGAAATTGCGCGTCCAATTTTGCTTCTGCATATTGTAACGAAATTATTATACGAAAAACGGTAATGATAGATACATTATGGATACATCTAATTGGAATAACCTTTGAAGTTTTCCATGGCTTGCTTTTCTTCAAACATATCGATATCTTGATCGTAACGCTCCTCATCCAATGGTGCTTCCGATATCGTAATGGTTTCATATTGTTCGTCGTCTTGCCAGTTTTCACTACTGGCTGCTTCAGATCTCGCCTCCTCCACAGACATATCGTTCTCCGATTCATTCTCCGAACATACACTCTCTGAATAAAGAAGAAAAAAACTTTGTTTTTCAAGTCCAATAAGTAAAGTAATTAAATGACGATTAAGTAGATACTTTGCTGGAAGAAGAAAAGTACTACCTCCATCTTCATCCGGTATCCATGCAGCTTGATACTCGGAAGTTCCTTTTGGTACAACTTTCACAATTTTTCGATTTCTATTAGCTGCTGCTTCAGCCAATTCCTCTTTCGTAGGCCACGTTTGTTCAGCATCCATTGGATCAGGAATATATTCGCTTTCAAGAGATTCCTATAAAATTTTGACACATTTCAAGTTGAACTGGTTGACATTATTACTATTAACATGAAAAAACATATAAAAATGAATCCGCAATAATTCCGACACGTTCTCTACAAATACTTATATGTGCTTCTCGATAATTTCTCGCGTTTCGTCGCTGCTCGTGTGAATGCTATCGAAATATTCGCTTCTAATACCAAAGCTAGCAAGATGGTAAGAGCAGACCGATATTCGTTTAAAAATCCTTTTTTCGTCGCTGCTATACTTTATTCGAGAGATACCCGAGTCATTGATTGATAAAATGTTTAAGAAACCTGTTTTTCTGGATCTGCAAGAATCACGGTTTCACAACTTCTTCGTTCCATTTTTGTTTTATCGTCAGAAAAATATCTCTTTCGCTCGTGTTCAATTAAATATGGATCTTCCGGCAATTTGATGCACGACATTGGAAAGTTTCCAAAACCTGGTATATGAACCAAATCGTTGACGGATAATGGTGTTGTACCTCGTAAATATCCACTGACCATGAGAGTTCCAAAGTCCGGAGAATTCTGATGAGATTGAAGAATTACATGACGATTAAGTGATATTCGACGAGTTATATTTATATACAATACACATAATTTTAAGTATTACACGACAGTTTTACATACCTCGTCACATTTAAAGGAGACTTCCTCAGCCAAAAGGTGCGGTCTTATGTCTTTGTAAAACAAACTTTTATGCTTTTGAGATCCAGCACGGCGTAACATATTTAAGCAATCGTTTGCAGTATCCAATTCAATCACTTTCTCTTCGTGAAGCCATTTTGAAATTGTGCGTTGCACAAACTGTTTATATTCCTGACGTTTCTATCGAATCATTTAAAACATATCGAATAATCGACGAGAGAAATAAAAAAGATGCTCGACATGTGCAATAGAGAATTTACAAAGAATTCTTTACAATGAATCAAGATTTTATACATTTTTCCTTTCAAAGCGATTGTTTTGACATCGCATTACTTACTTTAATATGAAGTATCTGAATATTGTGCACCGCAACTATAGTAGATGGTAAACCTTGAGCGAGGCAAGACGCAATAATTTCCTTGCCCCATGCATCTATAACGTTTCTTTGTGTACGATCATTGGCTTCACTCGTGACGCAAGTTACAAAGAGTATCGTGGTAGCGACTCTGGCTGCATCCAACGTTGCTAAAACGTCACCTATCGGTGGTACAATGATGGAAAATCGCTGTTTCAGCCTCGGTATACTAAACAAATACAAATATGTTTGAAAGAATACTAAATTATTAAATTTTTCTATTAATAAAGAAAAGTTGATCGTTTCACGTATGTACCTAACATGCGTAATTCCACTTGGGCTAGTAGCAACACTAGCAGTTTCATCCACTCCAGTTACAAAGGATACAATATTCTTTACATCTGTGTCACTCTGCAATGGTATAACGCAGATAAGGACAGGTGCCAAAGGGATATCACCAAAATTTCTCTTCTGTGCCAATATTTGCTCGCGTTTCTTCTTTCTAAACTGCAACAATTGATTTCTACGTGCATCCTTCCCAAGATTTTTTGTTCTCAAGGTTTCAAAACGTTTTGATAACTTTCCGATAACATTTTGTTTACCTGTGTGAGAAAAGATAATATATTAAAAATTGAATAAGAATGTTTCACTTAAAACATTGGTGTAGAGAATCGATATTGTAACTGTACTTTTTAAGAAAAATTTTGAACTTTGTTGACGACAATTAAATGAATCTGATACAATACTTATAATTGTATAAACAACTTTATCTTCAAAGTCTCTTACAAAATCTATACAAGAATGGAATGATTACTACTTTTACACGTCGCTATTAATTGGATTTAGCGACATATAGGCTTGTTTTCTATCCCTGCACTATACTGCACTAGAACGTTCCTTCTTGCTTTCGCTAACTTTCAAATATATATCCATTTCATTTTAAGTGCACACTAATTCGGAAAGTTCAGAAACAGAAAACAAACGACTAGTTATAACAAATTTGATACTGATATAAAATACCTCCATTGGTACTGAGACTTATTAGAAGTCTGAAATCCAGGATCACAGATAAGAAGAAGAAGAATATAAAATACCACATAAACGCTAATTAATTTCAGTTTTAAATCATCAAATCGTATTTAACTAACGTTCCTACGTTATTATTTACATCAGTAGTTGCGACAACTGCTGCAAATCCGACTAACGAACGAAATATCACTGCTCTTTAATTTTACGTTGACTTGTGCCAGATTTTTTTATAGTGCATGTAATGTATGTCCTATGTCCTATGTATTGAACGTTTAACGCAGTTGCTTGGAGAAAACAAAAAAGCAACGAGTTCTCGTATACAGTTACTATGTTGCGAATTTACCTTTGAGATCGTTATTGATGGCACTTTTACTACGATGTCTTCCAGTTTTGTGTTGTTTATTAGATTGTTTGAGTGCACCTGGTCGATGTGTCTCTTGTTTCACCGTACTCATTATAGCTTTACTCGTTATAAAACTCTCATTTAAAAAGAAAAAAAATCAATTAACGAATCGTCACACGGTAATCGAAAGATGCATCGATAATCAAACACGTGTAATCTCGTGCAATCAATCTCCTTTTTCCTCTTACTATAGTTCTGTGGTTTACTGATTCAAAGAATTAGTCACTATACACTCAAAGTGCTTGTCCAATCTTTATAGAGGGCGTAAAGATCGGACGAATAGAAATTGAATATTGAAATTGGTTGCCTCTGTATATACAATACAGTCGTGAGCTAAAAGGTTGCAACACATTTTCTTCGATGGTTTTTGGAATGTAGACTTGCTTGTCGATCGGTGAATGTAATTGGTTGGATCCATAGGTAAGGGCCAGTTTCACAACCTTCAGTTAACTTAATAGGCTGATTTTTCTATCAGAATTGACCAATCGCACTTGTTGTTAAGTAAAATTGGCCAAAAATAACCAATCACGGTTGACACTTAACCGGTCAGTTAATTTAACCGAAGATTGTGAAACTGACCCTAAGAACTGACCCTAAGGGAGAATTCACACCTTGGCGGAAAAGCAGAAAGCAGAGAGCCAATCAGAACTCGCGCTGGTAGTAAACAGGTACAGTCGTGTTCATTATAGTTGCGACACTTTCTTCGATGGTTTTTGGAATGTAGCCTTGCTCATCGAGCGGCGAACGTAATTGGTTGGATCCACAAGTAAGAACCAATCATGTTCTCAGCTCTTGTTATAGTTGCGTGTTCAGAGACGCATCTAAGAAAAAGTGTCGCAACTATAATGAACACGACTGTATAGTCGTGAGCTAAAAGGTTGCAACACATTTTCTTCGATTGTTTTTGAAATGTAGACTTGCTCATCAAACGGCGAACGTCATTGGTTCTTACCTGTGGATCCAACCAATTAAGCATCAAACCATCTACCATCAAAGAAAATGTGTTGCACCCTTTTAGCTCACGACTATACAGCGCGCTATAGTCGAGTTTGATGAGGTTAACTCGGATTAGCTACTGAACTTTACCTTTTTATACTTTATTGTGATAAAGGTAATAGGCTTTTTACACAATAAGCTATTCGTCCGTGTCATAAATTATCAGCCGTAAGAATTGATCAATCACAGTCGAATATTCTCTTCAGATTTGACTGTGATTGGTCAATTTTTATGGCTTATGACTTATGCTACCAACTAAAGCCTGTTCTACGATAAAATCAAAAATTTGTTCATGTCGCATGCTCCAAAAGCACTTGGATCACTTGGATCACCAATCACAACATTAGTTCTAATGCTGTGATTGGTGATAAAAGTGATCCAAGTGCTCTTGTAGCATGCGACGCAAATAAACCTAAACACAAGACCATAAGGTTGTAAGGCGTGGTTTTAAGAGCTCGTAAGCAAATGAAAAGTTTTCATTTCTTACGTTACAACTTTACGGTCTTGTGTTTACTGCTATTATAGAACAGGCATTATAGCTTATTGTAGAAAGCCTATAAAGAATCTCGCACATGAAATGCTTAACATAACATAAGGCTTGTTTTCTATTCCTGCACCAGACTGCACTGGAACGTTCCTTCTTGCTTTCACTAACTTTCAAATATATATCTATTTCATTTTAAGTGTACACTAATTTAGGGAGTTCAGGAACAGAAAACAAAAGGCTTGTTTTCTATTCCTGCACTAGATTGCACTGGAACGTTCCTTCTTGCTTTCGCTAACTTTGAAACATCTATCTATTTCATTTTAAGTGTATATACACTTATTTAGAGAGTTCAGGAACAGAAAACAAACGGAAACGGATAAGCTCAACATAAGACCGATGGACCAATGAGCATCCAATATAAAGTCGCCATATTAAGTTACATAAAATTTCTATTGGTCCAGAGATCTTATGTTACGATTATGCTCTATTATGCATTTCATGTGCGAGGCCCTTAAAACTTATTGCAGTCTAGAGTCCTATATAGGCTGCGGTCTACTTGACGCTACAAATGCTTCAAAGCGTTTAATTAACCAATCAGAACAATGAATTTTACAAATTGACCAATCGACGAATACTTTAAAGCATTTGTAGCGTCAAGTGGACCGTAGCCATAAAGAGAGAAGCGACATTGATGTCCGAAGCTCTGATTGGTAATCTGATTGATACTTGATTGGCTAAGCGAGCAGCCATATTGTGACCACAGCTGTTTGTAGAATGATACGAATGGTGTTTGATGACGTTAGAGCGGTCCCAAAATGGCGATAGAGGACTTAATTGGATACTGAAGGCTGTGGTGGGGGTTCGATGTCGCTTCTCTCTTTATGTACACCCAAGAACTTTGATTCTGTCCATGGGGAAATTTTCCAAACTGAGAAGTCGCTATCTTTCTACATACTTACAGTTTATGATTAACGTAACGACCAATAAGCTCTAGTCGTTTTATTAATCATGAACTGCGAGTATGTAGAAAGTGGTGACTTCTCAGTTTGGAAAATTTCCCCATGGACAGAATCAAAGTCCTTGGGTGTACATAGGACTCTACTGCAGTCGAAAACGCTATGGGTTTATGCAGTGGTTAGAGCAACCACTGCTCTTTGATGGTTTTTGGAATGTATGTAGACTAGCTTATTGAACGACGAACGTAATATTGGTTAATCCACACAGATAAGAACCAATCGACAAACCGATGCGCAACCACTCACTGAAGGCGCTAGTAGCAATTAAATATCATTGGCTGGATCCAAAAGTAAGAACTAATCGTCTTTAATTGCTTCTTAACGCTCTCAGTGAACGGTCGCGCATCTGGATACACCCAATTACGTTTGCCGCTCGATGAGCAAATTTACATTCCAAAAATCATCGAAGAGCAGCAGTGGCTGCGCTAACCATTGCGTAAACGAATGCACCCATATAAAGGGCCTCGTACATGAAATGCATAATAGAGCATAAGCATAGCATAAGGCCTCTGGACCAATGGGAATCTTATGTAAATCAATATGGCGACTTTATGCTAGATGCTTATTGGTTCATCGGTCTTACGCTGTGCTAATGGCTGTGTTCCGTTTTTACTGGCAGTACTGAAAATTTATAGTTCACGTCACATATACTATACATTTTCAGTACTGGCAGTTAATATCGGAACACAACCAATGTTATGTTATGCATTTCATGTGCGAGACCCTTAAAGGGCCTCGCACATGAAATGCATAACATAACATAAGAACACATAAGACCGATGGACCAATGAGCATCCAGCATAAAGTCGCCATATTGATTTACATAACATTCTCATTGGTCCAGAGAACTTATGCTATGTTTATGCTCTGTTATGCATTTCATGTGCGAGGCCCTTAAGATTTAACATACTCCGGGCTCAGGTGTTTACGAACGCAGCTCTAGGGAGAGACTACTTCACGTGCGGTGGTGTGGTGTTTTGAAGAGAAGAGACGGTCAAATGGTGGGAAAAAATCCTTCCATCTGGTATCACTGGTTTGGATTTAGGATCTCCCGATTCTTCCGCGAATACGATGTGATACGATACGATACTCACGATACCCGATTTCACGCTTACCGCATGGTATATAACGTAAAATAGTGTGTATCTCGTACAAGTACAGTTACTTTTCACTATTACTGTAAAATGCGCTGAACAACGAATACAAGGAATCACTGTGGATCAAAGTGTATCTAAACGTGAGTAATGCGTCGACCATACCGACGTCTGCTGACATTCGATTCGTTTTAGGTTATAAAGTTTTAAACGAAATTGTTCTTCTCTCCCCCCCCTCTCTCTCCCTCTTTTAACAATGATTATTTCATACATATTTATCTCGACAATACAGAACAGCTGTACTCACGCTACCGAATACCTGCAATTTGCACGTTAGTGGATATTATTTCACGTTGTCGACTACTGCATGTAATATGATTATGTGAGTAATATGTGGACGTTCTTAGGAAACGTATTTATACCTTGCACATTTCAGCCAACGGTTGTATCATTTGTAGCGTATATTTGGAAACGTGGAAAAGCTGGAACGTGAATAAACGAGATACGGTTATTAACAAATTATTAGTATCGAATCTCGACTGTGCGTTACCCTATGGTATCCTCGATATATAGGATGTAACGTTTCCCTATTCATTGAAATTCACGAATTTATCGTATATGATATAAAAATTTTTACAAAGTGCAGCGCTATCTATTCTTCGCTACTTGATCGAATAAGTTAAATAAGTACACGTACTTGATATTCGTCAACAACGTGCGACACACCTGAATGTATCGTCTTTGTTTCCGTTTGTGTTTAGAGAAGTGAATCGGCGATATGGCGGAACAACAGCAAACCCCTTCTGGTTTCAAGCACATGTCGTTGGATAAGATTATCGAAGCTATGACTCCAGACTTGGAAGGTTCGAACGGTCATTACGCTCAATTCAGTGTTCCCACGCAACAAACCAGCTCGCGCAATTGGGGAGATTACGTATCTGGACAAGCCCGTCATCATGTTACAAGTCAACCTGTCGTCGCACCGTCGTCGAATCCTGGAATACAACCCATGGGCACACAGATGGGCACGTCTCTGTACATGCAAGATATGTCGAGTTACGATACTGCGACTGCCGATTCGATATACTTTCCATCGCAGACAACGGTAAATCACCTAGGCATTAATGAGAATAACGATTTAATTGGTACCATTGATGTCGGAGGTGGCAACTATATTAACGTCATTTATGGAAACGCCTCTCAGATTATGGCCGAGCAGTGTCGCCTTACAAACATGACACCTTACTCTAATCAAAGTATCGTTAATCAGGAATATGGGCTTTTCGACGATCCACATATAACTGTACCATCCGAGTTGCCGAGTCCAAACTTTAATGGCAAACAGCTAATCGATAATCTAGTTGAAAATTGGGTGCCGAACCAATCCGGTACTTATAGTCCGTTTGGCGGATCTCCCAATATCACACCTGTGCCGCAAGCCGTACGGGACGCGAGAGAGAGCGAGGATTTACCACCTAGAAATATACCATCGGACTCTCAATACAAGAAACCAAGGATGGTGGCCGAAGTGAAACCTATGCGACCTTCTTACTCGGACGTTTTAACGAAATCTGCGCCAACTCCGCCATCACCGTTAACGGTTCAGCCGATGAAGCAAAAAATTGAGGTAATAGGCAAGAAAATCTCTAATAAGAATATAAAAACTAAAAATAAGCCTGCGCTGCTGAAAAGACAGAACTCGTCCGGTAGCGACGATCATAATTCTCCGAAAATGCAAATTCCAAGAAAAATTTTCGAAAAGAATTCTTCCAATCTTCCAAGACGTTGGGTGTCGCTCGACAATCTTGGCTCGCAGTCCGATTCTCGTCAGATAAACGCTTTCGATAGATCGGATCAGTTTTGTTCCGAAAGAAAAAAATCTGATAAAAAAATATCTAAGAAAGCGGAAAAAAGCGAGACCCTTAACAATACCAAGATACAAAATAGTAATCCCAAAACTGCGGGAAATATTCCGAAACGTCCGATACAAATCAATAACAATTTGAATACAATCAATACGTCCAGTCAGACGATCTCGTCTGAAAAAGTGGAAAAGAATCAACAAGTCATCAATAAAGTCACTAAAGATGATAAAAAGATGGTCAAGGAAAAGAATCCTAAACGTTTTCAAGGCACGGAGAAGGCCCAGCAACAAATTAAAAAGGGACAAAGAAACAGAAAAAGAGAAAACAGAGAATCTTCTATTAAAGATTTATATAAAAATTTCAATAAATACGCGACACGTTGGAGCAAAATTCTGTTGAAAATATTTTATTGGCTACTACATTTAATTTCTGATGTAGTTAGCATGAGCGCCAATCTGGTTATTCAGCTGTAAGTATCAGACTTTTTTCTATCTGGCATTGAGACGCGTGCGTACGCGCGTTATTTCGAAGCAACGTTTTCACTTTTCCCTTTTATTATTTTTCAGTGGTAAATGCGCTTGGTATCACACCATACTTTATTTCAAGTGTTGGTGGATGTACGTGGCTGTGACATTTTGTAAAATTCGTATTTTAAACGCTATTGGAAAACAATTGGACAATTGGCTCGGCAGTAGTAAATTTGCGTTCTGGCGAAAGATAAACGCTAAGAAGAACGAGGAGAAAGAAGACAGTGGCAGTTGGATTCACGGTGGATTGGAAACCAATATCGCGTTACCTAGCACCGGCGAAGAAGCCATGAAAAGATTACTAGCGTGCAAGGGAAAGGATCCGTACAGCATACTCGGTGTTACTCCAACATGCTCGGATGACGATATTAAAAAATATTACAAGAGACAGGCCTTCTTAGTGCATCCGGATAAAAATAATCAGCCAGGAGCGGAAGAAGCGTTTAAAATATTGGTACATGCCTTCGATATCATCGGGGAACCGGTAATAAATACATTTCATTTGTAATGGTCTCGTAACGAAAGAATGATGACGAAAATTAGTATCGATCTTTGGTCTTACGATCTAATATAGATTTATTAGTTTCGCCCATTATTTTAGGAACGTAGACAAGCGTTCGATCAGACTAGACAAGTCGAAGCTGCTTGGGGTGAATTGAGTGACTTGCTGTCTCAACTTCATCGAAAAATGGAGCAGGCAGCGAATACGATAAGATGTACAAATTGCGGCTTGAGACACAAACGCAAACCCACGCAACGTCCTTGTTATGCCGCGCGATTTTGCAATCAATGCAAGATACATCACAGTGCGAAAGAAGCGAGTGTCGAATTTATTCTATACATTTATCAGCTATTCGTTTCAGCTGAAATTTATAAATTAATCGTTAAAACGCTATTCGTACAGGGCGATATCTGGGCAGAGTCTCGTTTAATGGGTTTCCTGTGGCACTATTATGCGTGCATGGAAGGTGCGGTGTACGATGTGACTGAGTGGGCGGCTTGCCAAGCTGGGAATCTCAAACATCTTAGAGCGAATACGCATAGTGTCCAATATAGAATCGTCTTGGGACAAAGATTACCGTCTCAAATGTCCGGTAGCGGTAAAAAGCGGCAACAGATAGATCCGAATACGAGGTACAGTTTACACCATTGATCTTTATTACGATTCTTTTTTTGACTAACATCTGTGGTCAATTTGACATCTCGTACAGTAAACTCCTCGTAACATATAAATGTATATACAGTTTTTTATTTTGTTTTTTTTACGAAACAGCGAAGCGGATTTCGAGGATTTCCTAAACAATCTCTACAACCATAGCAAATCTGCTGGCGTTAATACATCGGCGGATCAAAATTCTTTCAGAAGCGATAGCAGACGACGCAAAGCTAAGCGTAAGAAGTAGATAAATAGTAGTGGACGAACAACCGCTGAACGTTTGACGTCGTCGTTGTATAATTACAAATGCGCATTACATTAGAACGCATATTACACACAATCTTAAATTTACATTATCCTTAAACAATTAACCTTAGCATGTAGATCTTACGAATATTCATGAAACACTAATATCTGACTGATACACAATATGAGATTATATTGAGAAACTGTGTTCACGACAAATGTACGTGTACTAATCATTGTATCGAATACTTGCACGTTCAAAAAAAAAGAAAGAAAGAAAGCTCGAGAACGAGAGGATACGAGAATCGCAGAATATCATTATTTAGAAAATTTAGATGATTTGACATAAACGTTCAACACGAATATATTCAGCAACACGACAGTGCGGTATTTTGCAGAATTAAAATGATGAAAACGTTAATTCTCTCCAAGAAGATAATACATAGAGATGCCAAATAACGATCATAGAAACAAAGTATCATGTGCGTGGCAAAACTAAAGTTGAACAAAAAATTTTTATATATGCATTTAGACAATTTGTATGATGTAACCTTGCGTTCTTCCAGATTGAAAAATAGTAACGATATCACAGATTATACATTATAAAACTGATGAGTTTTACTTTATTTCACTTTTTTTTTCTTTTATTATAATCAACCTCATAATCGAAATACATCAGTATAAGTCGTGAGATTTCTAAACAATTTTACAAATATCTTTCATAAATTACATCCAGAATTGGCAAATATGAAGAAGACTGATTTTCTCTCTTATTTTTGTTACTTATAAGTTACTTATAAGTTACACACACACACACACACATACATATATGCATACATCATTGGTTGAAAACTTTTCTGGCGATATACTCTGCTATACATGAAAATAATTTAATTTCTTCAAATGAGCCTAGCATCCTAATTTTCATTCTTTTAACATATTTATATATGTAGGTTTTACGCGCGCACGCACGAACACACACACATATGTACGCACATATGTATATGAATGTAAAATTTATACTCTATATGTATATGTATGTATGTATGTGTGTGTATGTGTATATAGGGTGATTATTAATGACTGTTTCCACTTTTTACTATAGGAGCACGCATTTGTAATTTCTAATATAATAATATGTTAGAAATACGTCGATAAATCATGCTCTTATGGTAAAACATGGAAACAATCATTAATAATCACCCTGTATATATACGGAGTGTTCATTAATGGTTGTTCCCACGTTTTACCATAGGAGCACGCATTTGGTATTTCTAATATAATAATGTGTTAGAAATCCATACATATCCATCGGTAAATCATGCTCCTATGGGCTCCTATGGGGATAAAAAGTGGGTACAACCATGAACACTCTGTATGTGTGTGTATGTGCGTGTGTGTGCGTGCGTGCGTGTGTGTGTGTGTGTGTGTGTGTGTGTGTGTGTAAAAATAATTGTAGAAACATTGGAATGAAACATTACATATGTGCAATGTTGCATTACAGAAGCTGCACAGTTAACTGCGGCACATAAAATAATAAATTTCTCAAGAACAGTGCAAATTACAAAAATTTTATCCTGACGAATGTTTCATAAATAGCATAATAAAGATAGAAAAATTAAAAAGCAATGAATATCCATTTTATAAATGATAATACTGTGTATGCATACATTAATATACAGGATAAACATTCGCGTTCATTTATTCGCGACTAAACAAAATCTTATTTCAAATTTATTTCAAGTTTCGCGCTTGTTTTAATGATACATAGGCCAACAGTAAAAATCATCATTTCTGTCTCATGCTTATTTTCATTCTACAGTGTAGTCAAATAGAGATATGTAAAATGGTGGGACAGCAATACAAGAGAAAACATTTGATTTATAAGGATTGATTCAATTATAAAGTTAAGAACAAAGGTATCCATAATACAAATTGTAACTATTTGACCATAAATATTTTTTTAATTTTACCAAGTTGAGTTTTATAAGTGGTTTACTATTACTTGGTAAACAGTGTGTTTTATAAGTAATTTAGCATTATTATACTTTTCGTAAAGTGTCAAACATCTTACATACATAAAACAATCTGTTGTAAACTAATGAAAAATAATAGTAATAAATGAATTTCAAACTTTTTTTATACATATAAAATCTGTATGTTTAGTAATGCTTGTAGAATGTGAGATTTATTTTTCTACAGACACACGCACGCGCGCGCGTGTGTGTGTGTGTGTATTTTATAATTGTAAAATTTAACAATATAAAAGAGAAAATTTAATGCAAATAATTTATTGGCAGATATTGAGACATTGATAACAATTTTTCTGCTTGAGTGGACACATGTTTATTTTTTTCATTTACAATATCAACAATTTTTTGCAGCAATCAACAGTATTCTTAATGTTCACAAATGTAAAAGTATTACGTTAGTAAAGATAAAAAAACATTTTAATTCGTCGAATCGTACGATAAATACTAGATACGATCAATCGAGCATACCTTCCAAAAATACAAGCGCATCCACATTGTCAATGGCATTTTCCACATCACGCTTTTGAACGGTTCTTTTCTTCGACTGTACAGTATATTTATAAGCTTCTTTTGCAAGCGACTCGATAAAAAATTCCTGTTAAAAGGAAGATAATTATTATATTAACGCATACTAATGTTAACACAACACAACAACCAATTGTTCGAGTTTTATTTACCACCGACTTTGCTACCAGAAACGCAGCTTCTTGATTAATCAAACCAACTTCAGGATCCATTTTGATAATGGTTTTAATTCTTCCTAAAGGCAGTCGTATTAATTTTTCTCGTTGCTCTTCGTCAACATGTGGTGTATCGTCGACGTCTTCTCGCGAATTTCGTGAATTCTCTTCATCAACCTGACTTTTATCGAGTTGGATCGTTTTACTCGAATCATCGATCTCTGAATTGTTCATGTTGACAAGTTACGTTACAGCTATTCGTAAAAATTAAAAATTACGCAGATTACACCATACAAAAAAAAAAATCAGTTTCATTAATTTATAATAATCGTAATTACGGACATTACGCCAAAGAGAAATCTGGAGAGCAGCCATGCGCCGGCATTTTTAGGCTTAATGGGCCTTCCACATAAAATGCATAACATAACATAAGCACAACATAAGATTAATGAACCAATGAGCATCCAGCATAAATTTGTCATATTGATTTACATATGATTTCCATTGGTCCAGAGGCCTTATGCTATGTTTATGCTCTGGTATGCATTTCATGGGGCCTATTCTTGAAAAATATCGCATACAAAAATATACGAAAATACTATAGTATGCGTTACAAATATTATAAAGTTTCCTAGTATTTTCGTATGCGATATTTTTCGAGAATAGGCTCCCATGTGCGAGGCTCTTAAAGGGCCTTGCACATGAAATGCATAAGCATAGCATAAAGTCTCTGGACCAATGGGAATCTTATGTAAATCAATATGGCGACTTTATACTGGATACTCATTGGTCCATCGTTGGTCTTATGTTGTGCTTATGTTATGCATTTTATGTGCGAGATTCTTAATAGGCTTTCTACAATAAGCTATTAGTTGGTATTATGGCCGGTATTCATAGTCGATTCTTATTTCAAGATCGTCTTAAGTAACGTCTTAAGATGCTAGTACGGCTCTCTGATTGGTTGATGGCATCTTAAGGTGATACGTAAGACGACCTTAAATATAAGAATCGACTATGAATATCGGCCTATAAGTCATAAGCCATAAGAATTGATCAATCACAGTCGAATATTCTTTTCACATTTGACTGTGATTGGTCAAATTTTATGGTTTATGACTTATGATACCGAATAAAGCCCGCAAGACTACGTATTGAAGATTGAGATTAAAGATTAAAGATTGAAATTTGACCAATCAAAACAAGAAAATTTTAATTCCTTTTATTTTGATTGGCCAAAGCTCAATCTTTAATCTTCAATCTTCAATTTTCAATGCGTAGTCTGATACGGGCTTAATAGCTTATTATAGAAAGCTCATCAAAAGTATTCTTTTAGAATGTGGAAAAAATGGAAATGACCGTGGAAAGCTAATTGGGCAGTTTCGATTCGGTTCCTGGGGAAATTTCATAAACTGAAAGATCACCATCTTTCTACCCATCGCGGTTCACAATTAACGTAATGACTCTAGAGTTTATTGGTTGAAACGAGTTTTGATTTGCTAAATTTGTTAAATAATTACTGGACCTCCAATCAAAAATTGACGACGAATGTGTTAAAGCGCGCGCCGTGCTGACTGCGTCGTGAAAAAAACACTATGGCCATAGACATAGGAAAATATAATATATTTCCATGTGTCTGTTCTACTCTACTCTCCAAAGCTACCTTAGCTACCTTTCCGCACCTTCCCACCCACCACCAGTGTTCACAACAATGATCGTGCCGGTTGTATTTTAGGTTAAATCACTCGTGTGATCTCTTTATCCTGTAGTTTATAAACTCTTCAACGGAGTAAAAATGGACAATAAAATAACGATATGCGATCCTGACGAGGAGGAACTAGTTAATGCTGTATTACGCGATGTCGAACCGAACATGTGGATCAATGATGATCCAAATTACGATTTGGACGAAGTTAACATGTTTTTTCACAGAGTCGACTCGGATCAAATTATATACGAGGAAAAAAGGAAAAAGTGTAAATTTATCGGCAAATATGTCATGGGCGATGTTCTCGGTGAAGGTAGTTATGGAAAGGTGAAAGAAGTGCTGGATTCGCAGACGCTTTGCCGAAGAGCGGTCAAAATACTAAAGAAAAGGAAACTTCGAAGGATACCGAACGGAGAACAGAACGTTCAACGGTGCGTTCGACAACCGTGTGTCTTTTTATCATTCGCTTGATACGCCGACTTGACATTTGGATTGATTATCCATCGTGCCTGAATTTTTATCGCCATGCGTACAAATATCGACCTTTCTCCTCGCGATGACAGCTTTGCTTCCATTTTTCCTATTGTGTTTTAATAATAATAATAATTGTCTTTTACAGGGAGATAAAATTGTTAAGAATATTAAAACATAAGAATGTAATAAATCTCGTAGATGTTTTATACAGTGATGAAAAAGAAAAGATGTATCTAGTTATGGAATTTTGTGCATGTGGATTGCAGGTAAATTTAAAAATTTTTACAAGTATTTTTTTTTTTTTGACTTTTATTACAAGACATTATGACGTACGCGACACGTGTGTCCTACCTGTTCCGTTCTTCACGGAATTGATTCCAATTATAAGATATATTTTAATTTTACATTTTTATAAAACGATTGTTTCACCTGCTTATTTAGTTATCAATAAGATAATTGGAAGGAAAACACATAAATTCAAATTTTGCGTTGTCATTAATTCTGTGGATCTTAAGTTTTACATATCAATTTTTTTGACAGTGATACGGAAGTAAGAGTAATGAATATTGTGTCTTTTGTTTATATTACGTTTGATTACGGCATTACTTTACATTTGTATTTTATTCTTATATACAAGTACTAAGAAAGTCATCTTGTATTGCGTTACATAATACATACAAAAAAACTTTAATTTTATGTTGAACTGCATTTATTTTACACATATTTTGTAACGATCAAATAGCGTCACGTTAAATTCTAATGTCGATTGTAATTGGTTAAAAATATTTTGTGTTTGTTTCGTTTAATTTAAATAGTACATCTTCCAGTCAATTGAATCACGAACGAAAGTGATACTTGGACATAATACTAAAGTTTATAACTCTTACATTTTGTATTTGTGCGATAGTAGTGCTGTATTGGATTACGAAGAACGATAAAGCAATCGAGTTTTGTTGAGAGAAAAGGGAAAATGTTTAATTTTTTTTGGTTTTGACATCCGTAACAATGGCTTGCATGAATTAACAACAATTAGATTTCTATTTATTAGATTCTTTACAGGATATGTTGGAAAGCACGCCGACGAAGAAGCTTCCGCTTTGGCAGGCACATGATTATTTCTGTCAATTGTTGGATGGCTTAGAATATCTTTACAGTAAAGGAATCGTTCACAAAGACATAAAACCTGGAAATTTGTTATTAACCCTAGATGGTACCTTGAAGATTAGTGACTTTGGTGTCGCCGAGGTACAAGCTTCATGTTACAACCTTTTATCTTAGTCGACAAATTTATATGTACTTTTTTTATTAAGGGGTAACGCCACTCTAGAATTTTCAAAAAATTGGTTTTCTTTCTATCGGTTACCCCTTAACTTAATTACAAAGACCGATACTCGTAATGACGTAAAAAGTATCGATAGAATACAGAATTCATTTATTCGGGAAATGTCACACAAACAAACACACACACACACATACACTGCAATTATGCGTGTTTCATTCCTATTTGTGATTACGCATCTCCACTGTGCTAGGCATTAGACATGTTTTCCAAAGACGATACATGTACGATAGGTCAAGGATCTCCAGCGTTTCAACCACCAGAAATCGCAAACGGCTGCGAAAGTTTCTCAGGCTTTAAAGTAGACATATGGAGTAGCGGAGTTACATTGTGAGTAACGCTCGAGTATACAACGTTATCCAAATATCAGAATGGTGCATCTATATCTTTCAGATACAACATAACTACTGGTTTATATCCTTTTGAGGGAGATAATATATATAAATTATATGAAAATATTGGAAGGGGTGAATATACTGTACCAAAAGAAGTAGAGGAACCTTTAAAGTCGCTCATAGAGGGAATGTTGCAGAAAGATGCGGATAAAAGATTTACATTACAACAGGTTAAAGGACATGCGTGGACCATGTGCGAGCACCCTAAAGAGCAACAGCAAGTACCTATACCACCCCTTAAAAGCAATGGATGTCACAGCATGACCGTCCTGCCATACCTAATGGAATATCATTATGGAGTCGATGACAATCCCATATACTATACTGAACATCAGTTGAATGGTAAGTCTATTACGTCAATACACACACACACACACACACACACACACACACAGCCCGCACGCGTCGGTATCTTGATTTCTTCTCGAGTCTTCATTAAAAAGCAAGACTTTCTTGCGATTTTTTTAGTCAACGATGCAAAATCAGTCAGTGTGATGAAACGTATCGAATCACCATTTTTTCATATGAGAGAATTTAATGAGAAAATTTCCCTTTCTTTAGAAGAACGAAGACTTCAAGAATTGGATCGTATTAGCGAGGATCGAAAAACTATGTGTAACAGCCATCACGCCAAATGCAACGTAAACAGTCAAAACAAACGAAGGTGGCGTAAGCCTATTTCGTGCATTAGTATTAAAAGATTTCCATCCTGTAAACCATCGTGATTTCGTTGATCGTGTCGCATATTTTTTTTCGTTCGTATCTTACTGACTGTGTCAGTTGTAAAATACTTCTCTGGTGAGGAAACGACTGAAAGCTCGAAGAATGCAAAGAATTGCATGCGAGACATATGCGTAATCTAATATAGTAGCATGAATAAAATGCGAAACTTTCGAGTTACAGTTGAAAAGTGTAAAGTGGGATGTAAAGATTGTGATATTAAGATTAAATCGTGTAGCGTGAATTATTAATTCAATGACATCATTATTGATCGTTCAATGCCTAGGAGATGCCTGTTCAATGCCCAATCAAAGTCATATTTCGTTTTGGTGCCATACATATTGACAACGCGATTAATAAAGTTGTTAATCGTCACTGTATTTTATTTATCATTGAAACCTCTGTCCTTGACGAGGCATGAATGGCGAGGGCGGCGGGGAGCAATCGAATCGAACGAGACTACGATTAACGTTTCAGTTTCGTTACCGTACAACGAGCAAACGCAGTTAGGATTAATGGATTAGTGATTAGCGACAGATTTGTTTCAATTTCTCATTTGTATAAACACTTTTCTTTCTTACAATTACGAATTTGCACTTTCGATTTCTGATTTTTTCGCAACGTATCAATACGTTTATTTTTTTTTTTCTATGTCGACGTGGCAATTTTAACGACCTCTGAATTAGAATTCAACCAATCAAATTTTTATCTTACACTCTGATAATCTGATCCAATTGCGCAATGCTTTGACTATATAGTTATATATAGTCAAAGGCACAATAGGCCTGTTCGTGTTGCTGCTCTTTTTGAATTAATTTCTTTGTCGTCTCTCTCTTACGATCGAATAGATATTTATCTCATCTCGAGTGCAAAAATTTTTGGGGATTTCAAGCAACTCGAACAGACCTAATGTGATCTTACGGTATGTCGTTCTGATAGCCATAACCGATTTTTTTGCTGCGATTTCGCCTTATCGACCGTCGATAACGAGTATCGCTATTTTTCGTCTCAATCTCAAGTCTCGTTTACAAACACGTTCGTATTTTTGCGCGCGCGAACTACATTTTTCTCGGCATTGACAAGGGGTGTTTACGATAACTAATCGGATCTCGGATTGGATTGAACAATGGTACTCATCGTAGGTATAGAAAATTTCCCTAGGCTTATCGGATTGACGATTGCTGTCTCAAATGTAATCCGATTGATGATGAAAGGCGCGCAAGTGAATAGACCGATAGCTATTGCTTGAAAATCTTTTTTATTTTTTTAAATAAGTAAATAAATAAAAATAATAGAAAAAGAATGATTTGAATTTAGATTTATTAAAAATTTTTTTTACCTCTCTGTTTGTAAAAATTAATTAATCTATTCTAAAGTTTGTGGTTATATCGGAAACAAATCAAAATTAATAAAACAATTATTAATTATTAGGTACATATTAAGCATATAATATTTCAAGCATATCGCACCCTTATTATAAACTCAGTAAAAATAACTTTGAAATTATTCAACTACATTATACATTAATCAATATTAATTTATATGTTAAAAATCAATAATGTCGCTGAAAATGTTTTTTTTATTCTTTTCCAGATCGCAAATAAACTTCAACTCCAAGAATAAATAAAAATTACTGGAAAATGGATTGACATGAAAAGGGCATTATTGAACATTATCAATTTGTGCTAACTTAAAATTTGTAAAATCTGCTATTCCTTGTTAGTTGTTCATTAGAGAGTAATAATATAAGAACGGATTATACATAAATAAAATTAAAATAATTGTATGCATATATGATGCGTATATTACATTTTTATATTATTACTAATAAACAACAAATAAAGAAAAGTAGATTTTACAAATTTTAAGTTAGCACAAATTGATATATTGTTCAATAATGCCCTCTTCATATAAATCCATTTTCCAGTAATTTTTATTTATTCATAGAATTGAAGTTTATTTACGATCTGGAAAAGAATAAAAAGAACATTTTTAGAAACATTATTGATTTTTAACATATAAATTAATATTGATTAATGTATAATGTAGTTGAATAATTTCAAAGTTATGTTTACTAAGTTTATAATAAACAGGAATTCTATATGATATGCTTGAAATATTATATTCTTTAATATTATGTACCTAATAATTAATAATTGTTTTATTAATTTTGATTTGTTTCCGATATAACCACAAACTTTAGAATGGATTAATTAATTTTTACAAACAGAAATTTAAACGAAATCCAGTGTTTAGACAAAAAAAATTACAATAAATCTAAATTCAAATCATTCTTTTTAACTTAATCTTTGATTTTTTGTGTTATTATTTAAAAAAATAAAGAGACTTACTTTTCAAGCATGCTTCTCGGTCTCCACGCTTTCGTCATTAATCGGATCACATTTGAGACAGAGATCGTCAATCCGGTTAGCCTAGGGAAATTTTCCATACTTACGTTGAGTACCATTGTTCAATCCAATCCGAGATCCGATTAGTTATCGTAAACACCCAAGGGGTGTATTCCGAAAGTTCCATCGAAAATATCCCTTTTAATAATAAAGTTGGTAACACTGTAACTAACTACGCTGTGTTCCGTAATAAAAGTTGAGTTTGTGATTTCGTTAGTTTGCAGAGACCATCAGAGAAGTTTGTTTAATTTCTTGTAATTTAATTATTTATAAAATAATTTTAATGACGTATTATTTATTAAAATAATTATAATCATGTATTATTAAAATAATATTTACTAACAATAATTTTTATTTTAAAATAGGAATTAAGCAAAAGATAGATTTCCAAAAATTTTGTGAAACTAAAAATCGCAAATTTTGATTAATTTTAAATTATTAATTATAAGTAAATTAGATTATATCCGTTTGTGTACACTAATAGTGCATGATAAAATTTATTCTGTTTAAGTAGTTGGAGAGGCTACAGTAGCTTAGCTGGCATGCTTAAAATTGTTAGACTTGTAAGTGAGCAATCGGCTCATTCGGTATAAATTTCAAATCGGCCGCCACTGCGGTGGCGTTGTCAGCGGATTGCTGCCTGCGTATTGCTTGCCTGATTGGCTGTGTGGGTCACGTGACCTTCTGTCTCGTGCCCCAATTGGTTTTGCGAACCACGTGAGATATATACCGCCATGCGATTGGCCCTGCGAGGCTCACTAGCGCGCCCCTGCGGTCTCTCTCGTGGGTGTATCATCGCAAGCGTCAGACTCGTCGAAGCTCTCGTCAAGTGTGGCATGGCCACCACGTTTTCTGTACACGACCGGTGAATAAAGTCGGTTCTGCCATTGTACTCCTGGTGCGCAGTTAATTCCTGTTACCCTCCTTTCCGTCGGTACTTCCGGCTCCTGACACACGAGGGATCGTGACGAGATATTTCCTTTCCTAGTATTTTCCGGCTCGCACGTTCTCCTCTCCTTTGTGAGGCGGGATTTTGAAATCCTTTCGGCCCGCTCTTACAGACTTTTATTAAATATTATTATAATATAATTTCATACTTATTTTATACAAAATCAAATAAGTGTAAGATTAAAAAAAGTTATATCAATATTGGCAATATCAAAAAATTTATCCTATAAACAAACTTTGCAGTTAATTTTCAGTCTTTGGAAGTTCTTGTGCTCTTCAATTCCTATTTTAAAATCAAAATTATTATCAGTAAATAATATTTTAATCAATAATACAAGATTACAATTATTTTATAAATAATTAAAATACAAGAAATTAAACTAACCTTTTTGCTGATCTTTGCAAGCTAACGATAATTACAAATTCAACTTACATTACGGAACACAGCGTAGTTAGTTACAGTACTACCAACTTTATGATTAAAAAAACTATTTTCAATAGAACTTTCGGAATACACCCAAGATATAAACAAAATTTAAAGACGCGCAATTGGATAGAATTTTATATTTAATTGTAGGGGAAAGTAGGGTTATTGTACGCACTGGGTAATTGTACGCTTCGTGGTTTGGCACCTTCCCGATGAATAGAAATTATATCACGACGATATTTGTAGGCTGAAGGCATTTTTTAAATATATAACCATACGTTATATCATTTAAAAACGTAGTTAATTGAAAAAATAAGAAAAAGTAAAATCATGATTTTTCTTGCGATTTTGGCGTTCAGAAAATAAGGCAATAAGTCCGTATTTTTACTTTAGTCATTTAATTTTGTTATACCTAACAAAAGTACGTTTTTTCCTGCGTTCTTTGAGCTATTGTTTATTAAATTTAATTAAATAGTCATCAAGTAATTGTTTTTTTATCAAATCAAGTTCGCCGTCGACAATTTTACGCATCCATCTTGAAAGGCGTGAGACCACGTGAGATCAACTATAGTGCCACTAGTACAGTGTAGTGCAGTGTAGTGTAGTTAAAAGAATGGGCTATAACCTCATTTTTCCTCCGCGTCCATTTATCCAACCGCACGTACAATTACCCAAGGCCCGAGAAATTTTTTCGTTTAACCACTTGCTTCTTTTTGCTGAATATAGCATTACCAAATAAAAAATTGTTCAATATGACAATACATAATGATAAAAAAATGTTTAAAGTTTCTATTTCTGTACTCGTATCGATTTCAACTTTAAAAATCACTTCACTGCGATAAATTTCCCTTAGGTGCGTGCAATTTACCTACTTTCCCCTAAGTAAATTTTTTTAAAGATAAAAATAGTTTCAGACTTACCGATACCGATGCGTAACAGCAGAGTTGAAAAACTGCATTAATCTGTAGGGAAAAGTAGGTAAATTGCACGCACCTAAAAGAAATTTATTGCAGTGAAGTGATTTTTGAAGTTGAAATCGATACGAGTACAGAAATAGAAGCTTTAAACATTTTTTTTATCACAACGTATTGTCATATTGAACAATTTTTCATTTGGTAATGCTATATTCAGTAAAAAGAGACAAGTGGATAAACGAAAAAATTTCTCGCGCCTTGGGTAATTGCACATATGCGCGATTGGATAAATGTACGCGGAGAAAAAATAAGGTTATAGTCCATTCTTTTGGCTGCACTAAATCATATGGTGGAAATACCCCCACTACATGATTTAACACAGACTTGAACCATTTTTATCGACAGAGTCACAAAACGGATGTAATTTTAGTTCATATTCCGACCAGAATGGATGTGCGTCGTTAGTGCGCCGGAAATTTTAGCGTTATAAGAAAAAGGCCGGCGTGGCCGCTCTCAGGTTTCTCTGTGCCTATGCTAAGTACAGAGCTTTCATTTGTCACATTTGTCATAGTATATGCTGGTATATGCTCTGTGAGCTTATTGTAGTACGGGTTTAATGCCCAATGCCAATTGATATAACCTCGTCGTAATTTGCTCTCGTTCAAGTTGATTTTCGCTGATCTTCATTTACAATTTTCACCACGTTTCGTATTGTTTTGCGCGACATACATTTCGATCACATTCTCATAACACAAAATATTTTTAACGCAAGTTTTTCACTCGATTAAAGTAAAATTAAGTATGGTTCTCTTATCGTTAAACCTCTTGGCCAGATCCCGCGGGCCTGACGAGTTTTGGCGAAAACGAAAAATATTCAAGCTTGCCGCGGTAAGTTACGGCCAAACTCTTCTAAAATGCTCTCGTTCAATTTAAAATGTATATCGATAAAATAAAATTAATGAAAAGTATCAATATCAATTTAATATGTTTTTAGCATTATCTCGGTAGAAGAAGGAATTGTTACAGTATAGCTATTAAAAGTGTGCATAGAGCTCTGACATATTGCACTCACGGCAGAAGGCTGAAAAAAGAAGATATGACAGAGGTACAGTGAAATTTATCGACAGATGTGTAAAACTAGTTGCACAAGGAAAAACTTAGACGATAAAGGAGTAAACGCGTTTGCTCCGTCACTGTCTTACGTTTCGAACGTAAGACAGTGATCGAACGATTTGCATACGTTGATTACTTATGTTTTTCCACCATTCACCAGTTTAAGAATAATATGTGCTCGTTGTATAGAAAGATCGTTTCTTAAAAATTTTGCATTGATTTTTTTTTTTTTTTACAGTTGCGGGAGCAAAGGCTGGAAGCTGCTACAAACGAACATGGTATAAATTTTGCGATTCTTAAAGAAGGATTAGCGAGATGTAATATTCTGTTGAATCGAAAATCACTGGCTGATTTGGCGATTTGGGAACCTCGATCTTTCAAAGCTATTACGGATATTGCGTGTGCGAGAGCGAAGCAAGACCATTTCAAGACTACCATGAATATTCAAGTACCAAAGAGCGTTATTGTAAGGGGTTTGATTAAATAATTTTTCACGGGTACTAAAGAAATGACAAATTTCTTTTTCCTCTTCCTACATTTATTTATTACTTCTTATGGCATTTTTGAATTTGTGGCGATAATTGTGATGGAACTGCTTACAAGCAGAGGCCACTAAACACTCCATTAATCATTCACGATATTTTTGCAGTAATATCATAAATACAGCTAAGAATTGTGTCAAACGCAACAATCGTTAAGACAGTAACGCAACATCTCGCAACAAGCAACATCTTTAGTTATGTAAAACCTTGAGAACTTGGCACGAAAGAAAATGTGATAAACGATGAGAAGACTGTGGCATCGCTTTGGAACATACAGATTATATATGTATATTCGAAAAGAATGCGCACCTCGTTGCATGTAATCTTAATAGGAATAATTCCATCTGATATAGTCTCGTTAAAATTATACAATGCCTGTCTGTCTGACCAATGACACATTGATGTGCGTTTAACAACGAGCATTGACGATTTGTACAAAGTCTGGCTTCAATGATGCTCCACCAACTAAAAATCCATCGATATCCTTCTCTTTTGCCAAGTCTTTGGCATTGGCCGCTGTCACGGAACCACCGTAAATAATTCGCAGAGTTTGCGCGACTTCAGGCTTGATATTTTTCGACAACCACTCTCGTAATTTTTCATGAACTTGTTGCGCTTGCTGTGGCGTCGCAGTTTTACCCGTACCGATCGCCCATACTGGTTCGTAAGCCAAAACCACATTGTCCCAACATTTAATTTTATCCGCTATTGCCTTTGTTTGCGTATAAACTACTTGCTCGGTCTTTTCTGCTTCACGCTCCTCCAATTTCTCACCTATACACGCAATCACCTAGAATGGCAAAAAAATATTTCTCTATTTCTTTTCTCTTTCTTCCTTCCATTATAATTATAATTACATTGCAGTACACACACACACACACACACACACACACACACACACACACACACACACACACACACACACACGTATAGGTATTTCTTCTAGCGTGTAATAAAAATTTGAGATTGCATATGCAGCAACATATGACAAGTTGTATATTTACTTTCAATCCAGCGTCTAAAGCATGTGCAACTTTCTCAGCAATTAATTCGTCCGTTTCACCAAACACGTTTCGACGCTCAGAGTGGCCAAGAATTACCCAAGGAATGCCATTGTCCAAGAGCATAGCCGGGCTAATTTCACCGGTAAACGCTCCTTTAGCAACCTTATATGCGTTTTGTGCACTGACGCTAACGTTGCTGGGGACAATGGAGGTTACGTATGAGAGATATATTGACGGAACGCCGACTACAACTTCTGCAAATGACAAAAAAAGCCATTCCATTAAAGAGTATGGAACAAAGGTTGAAATTACAATACGATACGATACGAATTACATTACATAAGCTATGAAAGATGATG
Source organism: Solenopsis invicta (assembly GCF_016802725.1). Taxonomy (NCBI): domain Eukaryota; kingdom Metazoa; phylum Arthropoda; class Insecta; order Hymenoptera; family Formicidae; genus Solenopsis; species Solenopsis invicta. The sequence goes on from NC_052678.1 coordinate 10,385,345, forward strand.
AGATAATAACTATCGTTATTAATAGATTTTTCGACGTGCTCGTTCAAAGCTGCAAAAATGTAACGCACAGCTTTGCAATTTTAAATATTATATATTTTCACTTTTGTTATCGGATCCGTCCTATCTGTTCGCTCGAGTCTTTCCGCGCACAGGTGATTGTATAATCGTGCGATTGCATTGAATTTGAATAAAAGATAATTGATAAATAACAAGCGTTTGGTTCCATTTATGTTGCTTTGTTACGAGAAACATGGGATGAAACTGCAACTGCAGGGGTATTCAGTATTCACGTACCGACGTTGGGATCGAGTGGACCGGTCTTGAGAAATGCGACGATGTCGTTGATCTCGCTCTTTGTACCGTTCATCTTCCAATTACCACCAACGAAGAATCTGCGTTCCATTTTTCTCGTTTGCACGTCCCGTGCGTCCCGTGACAGTTGATACTCGACGCGCGACGAGCGATCTGCAACGGAGCGATTTTCTTTTCGTCAAATGCGCGGGCGCGAGCCTCCGATCGCGACCTATTCAGCTCTAGGACCTAGGACCGCTTTCTCTCGGACCTACTCTGAGCTCCTCCGACGAGTAGTACCCGAGCGTACCCGAGTCTGACCTTGGCGCGCGCGCGCGCCAAGGTGAACGCTTGATATTCCTCTCCTCTCCGCTCCGCTCTCTGCTCTGCCGTCTTTGTCCCACCAGCGAGACTAGAGACTCCAGATTTCATCACGACCCCCTTACCCCTAATAATACGTATAGTCATTGCATGTTCGATTTTCCCCTCCGCTTGATTCAATGTGTTCAATGGTTAAAGAGAGAGAGAGACAGAGAGAGAAACCAAAACTCGCGTCGCGTCTCACGATTTCAAATCTGAATCGCAGACCGCGCCAGAATCGTCCAAAATTCATTTCCTATCAATTCTATATCGTAATCTATCGTAAGACTTTGATAAAATCGATGCAAGTTTTCAGAAATTTCCCACGTTTACGTCTTTCTCGCTACGCAATCTAAAGTCACATCAATCAAGATTCCTAACCTCTCGCGCTAGCCGGAGATAATATAAATTTGGGATTTTCTTGTTTACAGAACAAGGTAAGTATCTGTACTTACGGTATTTACGATATATACAACCGATCAAATGTCGGAGCGATAGCTCGCTGCGAGCGTGTGCACACATAACGTTCATTGATATAATTTTTATCAACACCATTGTTGACAAAATCTGTTGAAATTTTCACAACGAATGCGAAACAGCGCCAACTTATCACTTAAAAATTCTTATAAAAGTAGATTTGTATGTACAATTGTACATACATACCAACTGACAGGACGATATGCATCTTTTTCTCTTTCTTTTTTTTATTGTTTATTATTTATTTGTCTGTTTCAGATGGCGAGCGAGGAAATGATCGAAGCGAATAAAAAACCACAGCCCGTATTTAAGAACCGTTCGTTTCAACAGAAATTTCGACAGACTAGCACCAGTGGAAAGAAACGTACTTGGCGATCGTTGAAACAAGTTTTGGCTCAGGAGCGTTCGTTACCATGGCCAGCGACAGTAAAACATTGTATGCGTCAAGTGTGAGACAGAATTTTTATTTTCTCTCGTCATTGCATTTATACATTCTTAATTGGGAAATATTTAAACTTAAAGAAACTGTAACATTTTCAAATTGCCTGCACCGATTAAAAGCGAAAGTTTTGGGGCGACATGTATCGGGTCTTCAGAGAGAGAGAGAGAGAGAGAGAAAGAAATACGTTCTATTGTTTTTGTAGCATATAAATTCGCACAAATTTCAGATAGTTCCATCAATGCACCGCCAAGTTTCAAACCTGCAAAAAAATACTCCGATATCTCTGGATTACCGGTGAGTAGCGAGTATAGAAATGACTGCTGTGACATTAATCAACTAGCCAACTGTATAGCCTTTACGCTTTCCCGCATCACTGTGGCAGCAGAATCCACCGAGATCTGTGTGAACGCGATAAACTGCCGATTTAAATCAATTGCATTTCGTTTGTAGGCACGATATACGGATCCGCAAACTAAACTATATTACGCCACCGCCGAAGAATTTGGAACGGTTCGCAGTTTGCCCATGGACATAACGGCCGGATATTTAGCTTTACGTGGAGCGTCCAGTATCGTTGGTTAAAAATCTGATGACGAGGACATCGTGATCCCTACGTAATCTGGCCACACGATTATCATCCACTCAGGATTGATACAAATTTCCAACTTGTATTTTAAATGTACAAATTTTTATACATTTCGCATTCTTGCTTCGAATACATTCGAGTTTTACTTTTAGAGAACCAAGATACTCCGACAGGAATGGAGAATAAAATGGAACGATTCAATCGAGAGAAAAAAAAATAGAGTATCGATATCTTTATCTCAGACAACATTTACAACACTTTATCACGTCTGCCAATAATAGCCTTTGCAGGATTTTCCAGAATGAACAATTCCATTTATAATTTTGGTTTTCATTTCTTTTTTTTCCTTTTTATCTTCTCGTGTTATTTTACACAGTACATTATTAAAAAAGCTTGTCCATTATAACTTATTATATGAACTACAGGCTAATAGAGGGGAGGCGGGAGAGACCTGTGGAGGGCCTTCGAGAGCTGTATTACTGTTTGTCGACTGTTACCGCACTTTTCTTTTTTTTCCTTTTTCCTTCAGTCCAGTTTGCACGCGCGCGCGCCCCGTTTGCTACTTGCAACACGGCCCTTTTAACAAATTTGCAATTGATACAAACAGCAAGGCCTACTGAAATATTGCCCGGTCGTGCACTATCCTTAGCTTGCCATTTGTCTTTAATGTAATTAATTAATTACTTGATCGATGTGATTATTTTTTTTATTTTGCTTTAGTCATATAAATCGGGAAGACCTTCATCGTCGCTATCAGCATCGTTATCCCCTAATTCGTCCAAGTCGTCGAAATTTGGCTTACTGTCGCCCGATCCACTCAGGCCACCCATCTGTCGCATCATCTGTGAAATTGAAGAAAAGAAAAAAAAAGCGTTACTCGATCGACGAATACCGATCGGAATCGTTTTACAGACACTAGCAATAGTGTGACGTGTGACATACGCGCTTACCTCTTCTAAATCTGGCGGGCTACCCTCATCGTCGGTATCGTCCTCGTCCTTCCATTTGTTAAAGTCGCTCTTTAACCAATGAGCCTTTGTTTTGTCCTTAATTAGCCGTGGCCAATATGGTCCCTCCTCTTTCTTAGCGAGAACCAATTCAAAAGTCCTGCCCTTCAAATTTTTTATTGTTTTGCTGGCTTCGATTTCTTTGTACAGATTAATCGTAACCTCATGCATTTTTTTATCTGTGCCTCCCTCTCCTTTGAAGTATATCTTTTCTGGTTCAATTTCAATAATAGGATCTTTACAGTCTTCTAGACAGATAGTAACGTATAAGATATCTTTTCTTTGAGCCCACATGACTGGTGGGGGAGGTATCCTAAAAATTATAAGATGAACAGAGCATTGGATATAACGAACGAGAGACAAATTTATTATTTTATTAAAATATTGGATTACTTGAAACGGAATAAATTAAATGTAATTAAATATTATATTCTAATGCTCGTCCTTAATGCTATTACAACGAGAGTCTTGATCTCATCTTGAGATTTTGTCGTAAAGAGACGAGAAAGTCAGTTTGAAAAAGAAAAGTCGGGAGAAAAGCGTAGGAATTTAATCAAGTAATCGAGTGACATTCGAGTAGCTTTCTGATCTGATAAAAAACATTCTTACATTTTTTTGTTGTAATTATTTGTCACTGCGAATATTACCAAGTGTGCGAATGAAACGTTAGATCACAATTTTCGTCATACTTTAAGTGTATCTCTAAAATGTTCTTATGCTATTTCACTCGTTACGTATCGTGAAAAATGGTGCAAACTAATCGGCCGATTCCCACGTGTACGATGCGTACATGTACGTATATAGGACCTGTTGGACCTTTATAGGTTAAGGACAAAAGCTCTATCGCGTAACTCGAGTCGTTACGCGATAGACGTGACGCGGCGTGGCGCGACACATCGACGCCAAGAGAGAAAGAGATTCGGTTATCGCGGTAACCGTTGCAAGGTGACAACGCGACGAACATTTCCGAGAAACGAACGAGTCCACCACAGTCCGTTGTTCGTTGCAGCCGCCGTTGTCGTTGTCGTTGATATCGTTGTTGTTGTTGTCCTCCGTCATGCCGCACCACGCCATTCGTGACCATTCGTTTCGTACGATGGAGGCAGAGGAGAGACGGGATGACACGGCGAAAGGACGCGCGCGCGCGCGCGCGCGCACGCAACAGCGTAAAGACGGCGGAGAGTGTCGAGCGAATATTCGCGTCAGGAATTTTACCTCGGGAGAAAAACGGCACCGCCGCATGCCGTCAAATCGTATCTAAATTGGAAACTTGGAGAATCGATAAAACCGGACGGTCCCACCAACATGGCGATGCTTCGCGCGAGAAGCACGGGGCGGCATTCGTACGTTCGTGGTAGTTGTCCGCTGTTGGATACGGACCCGCGGTCGCGAAACCCGCTATCTCGACCTCCCAACGATACGAACCGCTGCCCTAATTTATACGGATCCTAGGATACTTACTGGCTTTCTTGCGTCATGTTTCCAAAGGCTTCGCACACGCAACCACACGCAACGAGAATGAAACAAACACACAGCGCACGTAGCGCACTCATGCACCACCGCGCGTCGCGCCGCCGCGCCGCGCCGCGCCGCGATTCGAGATTCGAGATTCGAGATTCGAGATTCGAGATTCGAGATTCGAGATTCGAGATTCGAGATTCGAGATTCGAGATTCGAGATTCGAGAATTGAGATTCGCGATTGTATCGTATCGCTCCACGAGTATGTATCGTAAATCGTAACTCTCGATCGATGTGACCGATGTGCCGTCCGTCTATCCCTACCCACCCACCCCCCTTGCCCCTTTCTCTCTCACGGCTCACTTGACGGCCGGTCGTTACACAGAGGTATTTCTCCGTATTTATTTATATATTTTAACAAGTTTTTTTTAATAATAATATATTATTTCATTATATAATTATTTCACCATCACCATTATATATGGTACCCAAGAATGTTTAACATATAACATAATAATTACGTTATAAACATAAGCTAACCGTCCATGCATAATTAATTTTTTTTTCACGCATAAATTTATTAATTGAAAAGCATTTTGATTAAATTAACTTTGTTCTTCGAAAGCATTTTAACTTGTAAATTTATATATTTTCTTTATTGCTGTTTACAAAATTAATTCTTTTCTAGTTTGTTTTATTTCACGAGATATGCTTTATTTGACTTATGTCAAGAGAAAGGGAAATGATATCAAATTGATTATTAGCAACTATTGTCAATTAAGTATCTTTACACCTTACGTCTTTATATTCTCGTTTCTTTTTCTAATTCATTGATTATAGAGAAAGAAATGTTTCCAATTTTGGGGCAAAGAAGAATTTAAAGAAGAAATCTTTCCTCTCCTGCCCTTTAATCCGTATGTACATACACCTTTTGTCGTTTCGAATTATTGCGAGTAAACATCACGTTGTAAGTTGCAATTTGAGTTCTGTTAGCACGACGAAGAGATGAAGGTTGCTTGCGAAAATGGACAACGCGAGAGCGATGCCGCGATAGCGCGAAGGAAAGAAAACGCCATCAATTTCGCGATGAAATACATATACGAGTACATATATGTATAAGCGCGAATGTATTTACAATCAAGTGTATGTTAATAAATATATGTGCATGCGTGTGCAGATTGGGAGGGATAGAAACAAAGCGGCTTCAAGACGGAGAGTTGGTCGGAGTTTACAGGAGTTAACGGATTGTAGGTCATATACGTTGGGGAGGGGATATGGGGAGAGGAGACGAAATCCGGTGGGGAGCCACTCTCTTCTATCGCAAACTAACTGGACACGCGGACGTGGGTACAGCAGTTTCTTTCTCCTGTAGGTTCGATTCAGGTGGGTTCGATTTACCGATCCACGCCGCGCCGCGTCGCGCGTATCCATTCTTGCGTGCGTGCGTGCGTGGGCGCGCGCGTACGCGCGCGCGCGAGTGACACGTAAGGAAAAACGTGCGAAAGGCGCGTCTCTCCTGTATCGTGATCGAGATCGATCGATCGTTTAACGACGCTGAACGCGACGCGACGGCAAACGTAGCGACGCGACACGGTGCAGTCGCGCGGCTTCTCGATATACAACGGCGACGTGCGACGTATGTATGTACGTACGATTCTCCGCGCAATACGGATAAATATATATCTTCCTGTGAAGGTAGGAAAATAGAAAGAGTGAAGCTGTACGATACTCGCTAACGCGAAATAAGAAAAAATTATAAGAATACGATGATGGAAATTTCTTTTTTTATTAAATATATGAAAACGTTTTATTACAAAAACAGAAATAAAGTAAATGTAATCATTAAATTTGTAATTAATAAAGGTGACAGAGTTATGACGCGAAAAAGTATTTCCGAATCTCGCGACGCTAATTTCTCATTTCCAACATACTAAAAGAGACATATAAAATATAGACATGGAGTATAAAATTTATCAATAAAGTTGAAAAAATAAAGATAAGATTATCGCGTATGCAACGCGACGTTAAACGTTAAATAATGAAACATATAATCTTGTCACATTTTTCTATCTTGATATCTTATTTGTGTGTCAAGTGTGAGTGTAACGAGTATTTCCGGAGTGGAAAGAAAAAGGTGTGGACGACGACGTAGGCGTGTGGGTATAACGACGACGGTAACAACGATGAGCAAGATGATGACGACGACGATGAGCAAGATGACGACGACGACGACGACGTAAACTTCGACTTTGGGCATCGTGGACATCGTGGGCATCACGGGCAGCGTGTCGCCACCGCCGCCGTCGCCGCTGCCGGGCGAGGCACCATGTCAACGAGTTCGCTCTTTTACAAGGACAAGTACGCGGTAAGTGCATGTACACACGCATACATATATATTTCTCCATTTTAATTGTAGTTGTTTTTAATTAGCGTAGTCAGCGTCGAATAGCAAACCCGCTCGCATATTATCGTTACACGCACCTCTATAACGTCAGCTCTTAATTAAAAAAGTTAAATGTGTACGTTATGCGATATTTGTTTTTTTTTTTTCCAAAATCCGTCATCTCGCACGTGTTAAATAATATATAATCAACTCAAAATTATTTAAATAATTTCTATTGGTCAGACTTGGAGAAAAGAACGCAAAGAGGCATGCCCTCCACAGCGGTTACGGTCGGCTGCATCTATGCGCCTATGCGCGCCTATGCGCACCTGTGCGCCTATGCGCCTATGCGCGCTCGTAGATGCGCTTCTGTGAAGCGAGAAACTCCACGGCTGCGGTAAAAGCGGTACATCTATAACGTGCTTTCACTCTAGCCCCCTCTCGCGCTCGCGAATCCGACAAAATCGCACGCGTACGCGCAGTTCCGCGTCTGAATAGTTTATTAATGATCGTCCCGCGTCGATGCGTCACGGCATCGCGATGCAAATACAAACGTAGCCGGTCGATCGATTTGTATCCACAAATGACTAAATCTGGATAATTAGGTGTAAGTATCGTCGTGTCGATGATGCACGATGTACAACTTTGAGCGCAATGTTTCCGCCGCGACGATGCGATGGTTGCATGCAGTGCGATATTATTCGCGCGCATTATCACCGTGGCCTCTGCGCGTGGCCAGCTGCACGTTTTGCAAATCTTGATAAATCCACCGTCGAAACGTGACGCAATTTTGCTGAAACTGACAAAAATTCACAAGAAACAATGTCTACGCGTGTCGTAGAACAAGACGAAAGGCGATGTGTTACAAGGTCAAAAATCTCATGTCTCGTTAATGCATTTGCCAATGTTAATTATGAGGACCGGAGAGACGGTGGCGTCGTAAGAAAAAAAAAAAAAATTTTTTTTCTATCAAGGTGGACGAAAGCGTCATTGGATAATTAACAAGTTTACCTTGGTAAAAATTTCGAGTTTCTTTCACGTCTGTATAATGGCCGTCGCCGGCCATAACTACCATAAGAAATGAATAATTATTACCTGTCTACGTCGACGTAATAATCGTGCTTGCTCGCGTTCGAGGAGAGAAGGTGCGTTTTCGTATCGATTGATTGCGATATTATTGGATTACATTGGTAAAGTTATCTGTAAAGCGGCTCGTTAATGGACCGCTCTGTGCAGAGACATATTTTGCATCGGTAAAAAAAAAAAAAAATCAACTACTTGCAAGTTAGAAAAAATATTGAAGTAATATTATCATGTATAGATTTCCTAAATCTATTTTGCGTTATAAATCGTTCGTACATGTACATACACGCACTTTTACGTAAATCAAATAATTATTATTGAAATTGAGAAGAAAAACTTTAATACATGTGTGATAAAATAAAAAATGTAACAGCTTTCTGTTCTTTAAGTGAATCACGTATGTTAGTTACGATTCTTATTTTTTCCGAAGCAGCCATTAAAAACAGCTGTGAAACAGCAAGTAGTGATTTCATCGTTATAGGAACCATTCGGATCACTTTGAATTTTCCAAGCGTTTTTCGATCGCAGGTACAGTTACCTGTAAAAGCTGTAATACCGTATATCACTGCGAAATAGAAAGGTCCCCCCCCTCTCTCTTTCTGCCGGATTTTCCGTGGGAGCGAAATCCGTTCCGCTGCGTGGGTCACGCGCTTGTCCGGCGTAATAAGATGTATGTCTCTGACATAAGACTTTCACCCCCGAGGGGCCTTCTGCCGCCGCGATCGGTCCGATGGATCTTGGTTTACCGAACTCATTGCCGTCCTTATAGCTGCGAAAACCTAGCGCGCAGAGAAATTATTTAAGATTTTTAAGACAATACGTGTATATAAATATTGTCTTCCGACAAATTCCACTTTTATTGTTTATATAGTAGGTATAGTCATTAGTTGACATAATTGATACAGATATTACATATATACTTTTTACCAATTAAAAAAAATTTGTTTCTTTATCTTTCTTCAACGCTCGTTTTATTTTCTTTACTTTATGTCAAAAAACGCTAAAATGTATGTACTTGTCGGAGAAAAGAACAACGGACAATCATCTAGTATTTTTTTAATTTTTATTTGTCAGCCTCTCATCTTTCTTTCTTCTTGACTCTTCTTAGCTCTCGATCTATCCAGAGGATTATTCAATATAATTATGTGACAAATAAAAGTGCTATGAAGCAAAACTTTACGCTCCTATTTTGCAATTGACACGAATATAATTTTGTTAATAATTTTTTAAGGTATTGACGAGATACCGACTGTCTAAGGTCTAACGCGTCAAATCTCGAGTCGCGCATCCTACAACAAGTAGCAATCATGTGCGAATCTTCATTTTTATAAGAGCACGCGTGTGGTTTCAATTATAAGAGTATATTAAATATACTCAATTATGAAGATTCAAATCCAGATTAATTATAATTGATTTTACCGTTTTTCTCTTTTAAAGGCAATTTGTATAATTAAGAATAAAAAAACAAACATTCTATGAGAAAAGAAACTTGGCTTGATAAAGAGTCAAATGCAACGTATATGTAACTTGAATTTATTGACTTAGTCAATTTCCATTTTAATCAGATTTTAATTAACATTGTTATTAAAATTACATATTTTTATGTGAAATACTCGTATATTTGGAATTTAGCAATTTGAAAAGGTTATTTGAAATTATTTAAAATGATGAAAAATATTTTTTTTAACAAATTTTACAAAAAAAAAAACGAGTAGTAAAGAAGTAAAGTCAAAATTCCCAGCTCACTTGTTACAACTTCTTTCGCTTACTCTTTGTTATTAGGGCAATAACTCTTACTTGGTAAACAGTAAGTAACCTGATTCTTTATAATGTAGTAAATATGTAAATACAATATAGCTGCTCGTTGAGCATGAAAACTCTGTTAGATATTCTTGGCGATCCAAGTCTTAACAGTTATTATAATTATCACGTACAAACGCAAACCTGCGCATTGCAATGGTGGACAAAATGGTGAGCGTTTCACTGACTGAAAACGGTAATCACGCGCGCGTTGCAAAACTTTTACTTTGACACGATAAAAGATAAAAGAAGTGTAAACACTGATTAATCTTTTTCTGGGATTATCTTTTCATTTTAAACAGTTTTAACTGTTTGACGCTATACATTCCGAATTTATTTAATATTATTATCTGATTAAAAAAATGGAAATTTAATTTCAATTGTGAAATGCGGTTATAACATGTAGTCGAATATGCTTTCAAGTGTGTGTGTGTGTGTGTGTGTGTGTGTGTGCCTGTTTTTATTCTCCGTAGACTTTTATTGTATGTAACTGCAAAGTACAAGTCCTGTAAAGTACGTACACAATCGCCAAGTGTGAGAAAATGCGAGGAAAATGATTGATCGGCAAATTAGCCGTTTTGCACAGCATCGAATCGAGCGAATGCGGCTATAATTTTTTGCTTTATAAAGGTTCTTTGCTAGTGCAATCGCCATCGCGAAATTGTAATTTTGATTACGCGCGTTCACTATTCGATCTCACATTCGAAATCGATCTCACGCGCGGGACACAGGGACGGCCCCTAGAGAGTCTAGACAGTCTAGAGGACTCTTGAAAAGATTCAATCGACACTTGAATTTTTTCTAGATCCAATAATTCCATAAATCTGAAAATTGATTGGCTTCTGCTTCTCAAAATCATTACGACACGTAGTAGATTCGAAATGATAATAGATGTATGATTATAAAAATGTTAGTATTACAAAAAGTACAGATTAGTTCAAATTAATATTAAAATCGAAAGTGTAAACGACAGGGTCTGCACAAAAATGTGCACAATTGTTCGATTCTTCTTGCAAATAATAGTTTAGTCAAGTACTTGTGTGCTATAATTTAAATAGTTATAAGCATAAAAGTTTAAAGCAACGCACGTATACCGTTTGCGTTTGCCATAGGATCATAGCTCGAGAGCGGATGGCGCGGTGAAAGAAATACCGGTTCCGGTGGACGCTTCCGGTTAGTCTCGACGGCGCGGGCGCGGGCGCGGACGCGAGTACCGTTACGCGATATCGTTGTATCGATTACCTAACGATAAAAAAAATGTCTGCACCTGGACGAAAGAACCGTGATCCATGCGAATTAATCGAGTCAATCTTTTTCTTCTTTGTCGAAAAGAGTATATGTCTTAATTAATTCTCAAGAGGTAAGAGTATGAAAAGACTCGTGTTCTACGTCTCTTCTGGTTCTACGCCCCATTTTATTCAACCTGCCGTAACCCGTAACCAATTGATCTTATGAACAAAGTCGCGTGAAGAGATTCTACACAGTCTACGCGAAACACGTAAAAACGAATTGTACATGTGTCATCGAATGGCTTTATGCGTATGCATTCGCGATTCGCGCTTAATAAACAACGAAAACTTGTTGTTTAACTTTAACTAACCATCGCCATATTTTTTTAAAATCTTCTTTTTCTTCTATTTAATTTTCAGGACATTTTATTACAATGTAATACGCAAGTGTAATTTTATTTAAAAATTTCTGTATAAAGTTCGTTTTTCATTTCTCATGGCAAATATTCGTTTTTACGAATAAAGAAGAATCAAGTTGAAATTTGTCAAGAAATCTAACGATGCGTTCGAGAAGACGCATATTATGCGTCATTCTATCCTTGTTAAAGATGGAACAACACTAATAGCGCCGATAGCGCGTCTCTCACCGCGCGAAGCCGAATACCGGCTGCAGTCAAGTAGGTGACGAAGCGCGCGCGCGTCTTGCGCAAAGAGTGCAACGCTTTACCGAACGATGCAGCAATGTAACGGGGCATAATTCCCTGCGTGCATTTTTTGCGAGCGATATGCTTACGCGTTATTCCGCTGGACGACAGGTTTATGGCGTGCAATTATCCGAGAATAACGTTTCTCTTAATTTTTTTTTTTTTTTTTTCTTCGTTCTTTCGAGACGACGAAACTATAGACTGCGAGAGATCTGGTCGGTAGTTTTAAACGCGTCAATTAACCGGCGCACTATCCATGCGTGTTACCACGCGCGCGCGCGCAGTCGTTCTCCATTTCACGGTTCACAAAAGAGGAGGAAGCCTTTTCAAAGAGATGTACTTGACGTTTAAATCTTTTACGCACCGTGCGAATAGCACGAAATAGAGAGAATAACATTGGTTGTGAACGCATTAAAGAAGAAAAAATTTTATACGTACGTGACATCACGTAATAGCATAATGACCTAAATATAAGATTTGTGAAATTTAGAATATGTGTATTTAAAATATAATGATATCTACGAGTATGTAGCCATATGCGTAAGATTAATCATTCCAATTATTATAGATGGGATGAGCACGTCACTGAATATTATAATAGGTTGCGACGGTTGAAGATTAAGGCTAGGCCATTGTATTTTATAGGTTGTCTCTCACTTGTGATATCTCGTAAACCAAAAATCCAACGGTTTTGTATGCGTAGTCTTAATGTATACTTTGAAACGACACGGAGCGCGTGCCGCTAGGACCCGCAGAGACGTAATATTGAGGATGCAGCTACGTCGAACGGAGTTTTATAGAAGGCAATCGTTTCGTTGCGTTGCGTCTGATTGTGGGTTCTGGAACACTGAGTTTCGTCCGATATTCTCGACAAGCCAAATCTCTTGGAGATTTCAAAGCAAGAAACTTTATGAACATTTGTTCATAAAGTCTGTTGAGTAATATTTCACTGCGTTCAATGTATTTATGCTTTTAAATGCCCGGTTTCGCTTTAATGCAACTCGGCGCTTGTGCATGTTCTCATGCTTTAATGTAATTATTATGTCTCTATTTTCTTTTTATTTTATTTCATATATTTTATATTTTTTTTCTTTTTTTTTTTTCTTTTGTTTGCTTGTAAATTAGATTGTTGTAATGTATTTTTGTTGTTGTTGTTGTTGTTGTTGTTTTCGCCTATGTATGTCGTTTTAGTGTTTGAGAGGATTTCCTAGAGCGCTTTAGAAATTAAGAGTCTATCTATCTATCTACTCAAGGTACCCATCGATTAACAGTCGATGAAAGGACTTGAACTTGAAGACATTTGACGATTCGAGTTTGATAACGCATGACGATTGATATAAGTAATAAGCGATAAGCAACAATGGTACTTTTGTAGATAGACATCGCATTTTATCGTGTCAGTCAATTTTTATCTTCGACTCGCGTAGAACGTTGAAACTTTTCAATGGTGATTTAGAAATATTGCTGGAAATCTATCGCTGGAAATCGTTGTGCGTGCGCGAGTTTCGATTCTTTACCGTCATCTACTCGTAATTAATACAATATGTAATGTAATATAATGTAATGTAATGCTTTGGAGATTAAATTTAATCATTGTTACGATTATGGAAGAAAATTGAAAAGAATGTAATCGCTCGCAATCTCGATCGAAATGGAAAGATTTTTGGCTGAAAGAAGTCATAGGCTCGATATTTATGCTACTTTCCGGTAAAGACCGATACAACGATAACGCGATCGTGCATGGACATATGCGCTGTTGTAATGTTTCCGGTCTCACGTCACTGGTTCTCTGGTTGGATTCGTCCCAAGTCCCAGCAAAACTCCCACGTGAGTACGTTGTTGTATAGTATTTATCGCTTTGTAGTCGTAGGGTAAGAAGAGACACGCGTTACATTGCGCGCCGCTGTTATTAGCGCGATGCACGGTTTTACTCGGCTTCTTTTCTCGATATGCCGGATACGTGACACATGTTTGAAATCCGCTATGTTGGAAACGCGTCACGTGTCACGAGAAACGACCGCATATATTTCCATATTAATTTCTAAAGTCGCACGTTTCTTTTCCATTCTCCATGTTTTTGTGCGATAACGAATAACAAAAATAATAATAAAAGAACGAGATTTTAATAATAATTAATTTGAAATTGATTAATTTTGAAGCGCTGGTATAATACGTCTGTTGAAAGACTGAAAAACGCCGCGGACGAATCAGATATGAAAAATCTTGTAGGAAATAGCAATATCGGATAATGGCAAACGTTCCAGTTGTAAAATTTCGAGTCCTATTGTAATAACCAGATATTCTATTTGGTTCCATCGAAACGCACTTATTTTTATTATATTTTTATTATAATTACTTTTCTCAGTATTTAGAATTTTGCAGTCAAGTTATCTATAGGACCCGCGTGAGATGTCGCATTGATGTCTATGCGACAAATAATTACAATGACTTTTTTCGGGATTCAAGTCGCTTTGAATTATTAATTCGGATTAGTTGACTGCGCATATCGATTCAACACGATTGCGATTAATCGTTAATAATCATTTTTGTTTCTGCTCGGCTTTTTGAATAAATTTCTAGCCTCGACAGGTAGAGAGCCGTATTGTCACAAGGATGCCGCGAGATTTCGCGAGAAAGTAGCCCGCGCGCGGTAAAAGAATGTCGAAGGAGATCAGTAGGATGATTGAACAAATTCGTTCAGGTTTTATATTCCTTCGCGTTCCTTCGCGTAGAGAATTGTAGAATCGCCTCCTTTCGTGGATGCGCAGTTTCGAGTTAAATTTACACTGACGCAACGCAGCTTTGCCTCGAATATTCGATATTGCAAAAATTAACGTGACATTTGATCCATTTGACGTATTCTATTTGACGTATTCGACAAAGATTCGACGTGCAGGGTCGCTGCTATACCTAGAGCTCACGACAACCCTCTCGTCGCGCTTTCAGTGATTTCTAAATGAACTGACCTACAGCCAGTGCAGCCTGCATCAAATCCTTTAGCACTTTTTTAGAGTTTTACCAAAGTAGTGAGTCGCGAACAATTTTTCAGAAGAAGATGATGAAAAATAAAAATTAAATTTTGAATTAAACTACTGCAATTTGTCAAACTCAAAGTTTAATAGCGTACTCGTATAAACAGGATTCGGCGCTGATCATGCGTAATGTCGCGCGCTGACGTTAAAGCATTCCGTCATCTCATTGTCAGTCATCTGCAACGGACATAGGGCGTAGCAACTAGCAACGTTCTTCATATTCTTCACATTTTCATACCTCATTGCATATTAGAGAATTAATAGTTTTATAAAAAATTGAAAAGGAAGAGTAACGTGGTAATAAATTATAAGCGTATATACCCAAGTAAAGCATAAATAAATAATCCATCTACCGAAAAGCACGGCTCTCCCGTGCTTTTTCACGTTTACTATAGTTAATACATGGATGTTCTAAAATTAATAGATAAGAATAGATGCCGCTGCACCGTTTTAAAAAATGGATCTAATTTTTTTCAATTTTTTAAATTTATTTTTCAATGTAATCATTTTTAACGTAATCAGATCTATATCTCATTGTCAGCACAATTGTTCCAATTCCGTATGTACTTGTCAAACTTGGCGTCGCGTCGCCAAGTTAATCGAGTAATTCGTCAAAAAATATTGTCTTACGGCTTGAACGGCATTACATAAAGGAGAAAAACAATAAGGAAATGATAAAAGTGCATGTGTCATGTATATAGGTGATAAAGTATGTACGCGCAAGCGTTATCTCGACATCTCGTCGTAATTTAAAGCGGCACAAAACTTGCGAAAGTCATACTTGTTAGCAGTGAGATTTAAAATATCACTCACATTTCGCGAATAATTTTCCAACGGCGACAGTCAAAGTATAATAGAAATATATATAATATTTACGAGAGCATCGGCTCTTCCTCAGCTTGTGTTTTATACGTAAAATCACTTTTCGCGTTATCACCGCCGCGCCGATATTTTCAGCAACCAACTGTCTGCGCATATCTTTACTCGCTACAATTTTGAGTATTTTTCTATTTCTATTGAATATACGCATGAATACGTATATGTATAAATCGGATTGAGGATTGCGGATTGCGGATTGCGGATTGCGAATTGCACATAATGATCCAATTGTATACTTGGAAACGATAGGAGACGTCACGTGATATTTCATTGTAATTTCAATGTCGGCCTTTCAATATAATTCATAGGTTGAGAGATCCGACCGTGCCAACAATCTCATGTGTGAGAGCCGATCGCTTGATTAATTTTACATACTCGTAAATGATTTTCCTAGACCAGCGCGTTTCCTGTAATAACATTGCACTTTCTCGGTATCTCTATTTCACTGCAACAGCTATAAAGTATAAACGTCTTTTTAAAACGTCCCGTACATTTGTTTATCGAAATCGTGTTACGCGCGACGCTAATTTCGCGCTAATCGCGTTTCCCACAATTTGCCACCGTCCGACGACGCGTCGGCTCTTTCCATATCGATTATGTCATAACGTTGTAACTGACGATTTCCGCTATGTATTTAGTACCGCGCGATCTTAAACCCATGTCTCGCAGAGAGTTAGTAGATATAGAAGAAAATGTAGGACTTGAATTTTTCAATGAATGCGATTCGACCACTTTTGACCACTCGTGAATCTCGCGACTCTTCGCGCGCAGTCCAATGTACTTGAAATTTTATAGAAAGTCTGTACGACTTAGTAAAACGTGTATGGAAATACACGTACGCGGCCATTAGAATTTCAATTCGCGTTTTTAACGTTTAATTAGCATAAAACAGATTTTTAATTTATTCTACTTATTTCTACGTACGAGATAGAGGCTTTTAAAATAAATACTATAGACTGGCGCGGTTATAAAACCCACAAGGGCCATAAGGTTTCCCCTTTCTTTCCCGTCTGAATCATTTTATCAGTGAGTATCGCAAATAGTGAATAGTGCGTATGCGATTCTCATTATGCGACACGGACGAACGATGGAACGAACCATGGCCCGGACGCGGACGCGGACGCGGGCGCGGGCGCGGGCGCGGGCGCGAGCGGCAAGCGAAAGCGGAGAGGCGGACGAAAGGTACACACGAGTGGCTAAGGAGTGGCGGGCTAAATATAATCCGTAGATCAGAAAACACGCGTACAAACTGTGCGCGTCTGTCCCTCGGACCCCGGGCCCCGCCTAAAAACACGTTTAGTCGCCTCAGAGCTATCCACTGCTAGTTACCATTCGTTTTAGGGTTACGCGCCGCGCCGCGCCGCGCCACGCCACGCGATACATATATGCTAGTTCTTTTTCTCTCTCTTCTCTCTCTTCTCTCTCCCCTCCTGCGTGCAGACTTTGCGCGTTTCCGCACTCGTTCCCGCAAGCGCGACAAGCGGTCCGCGACCGCTGCACAGCGCTGCACAGTGACTTCGGTGCAACGCTCGTGCACGTAGCACGTATGCGCGTTTTACGCGCGTATAGTACGAGTGACACGCGCCTCTGATTTCGCGCACCCGGTTTATGTGCACCTGCACGTAACACGTACGTCAACGACCATGTATTTCGGATCGCGATAGTGTTGTCACGTCACAAATTTCAAAGATTCTGTGTTTTATTTTTCATTGCTGCAACGACCTTCAAATCGATACCTTATATACATATACCAAAGGTATACTCGTATCAATATACAATTATAATGAAACGAAATTGGGACGTTTGATTTTCTTTCACCTTAGAAAAATGCAATATTGTTCTATATTTTATTCTTTATATACGCGTTATTTTCTGAAAATAACGCGCATATAAGCGTGTAGCGAAGCTCTCGAGTTTCTAATATACCGCTTTCGTGTCTTTTAGTACACTTGATAATTTTTCATTTCCGACGAAGACGATACTGAATCGTAAGTGTTTAAAAACATCAAATCTTGATATTTCTTGGTCATAACATATATACGAAGGTGAAACTGATCTCAAAATCGAAATTGAAATCAGTCAATACGTAAAACAATAACTCGTATCAAAAATTAAATTTCTTTTGAAAGATATGACTTGGTAATGTGCCTATACACCACGCACGCACACACGTACACGCACGCACACGCACACGCACGCACGCACACGCACGCACACACTCACACACGCGCGCGCGCGCGCACACGCACACGCACACACGCGCACACACGCACACAAACTGTATTATATTCTCGTATTCATGGCACATACGTTACTTGTCTAATATTACGTTTCATTTCTACACCTGCAAGCTTATATACTGTAGCTTTTAAC
Organism: Solenopsis invicta; assembly: GCF_016802725.1. Taxonomy (NCBI): domain Eukaryota; kingdom Metazoa; phylum Arthropoda; class Insecta; order Hymenoptera; family Formicidae; genus Solenopsis; species Solenopsis invicta. Next base: position 10,403,450 of record NC_052678.1, read on the forward strand.
GACAGTTTCGTTATCGTTATAACGTCGTTGCGTATTTGCTATATATTATATCTGCGCAATAAAGTTATAATGATAACGAAAAACTGTTGTTAAGAGTTACAGAATAGACCAACGGAGAGCTTGCCGCGTCTCGTATCTCTCATCTCTGTCTTTAATGTGCAGATGTATAATTTATCGTAATAGATCTTGTTTTTAGTGTGTATTTTGCCAAATGTTAATTTTAACTATAAAGTTAAATTTATATAGGAATTTACAAGTTAAAATGACAACTTTGCGAGCAACTGGTAAAGTCTGTAAAATTTCTATTTTCGTGATAACCGTGTTGCTTACTCGAGCAACAGTGGGAATGTTGGCGTGGCCTTAATTTTTACAACTTTGTAGAGCGGAATGCAAGGCAATCAAGGCTTCTCGTATCAAAGAAACGTAAGAGTACAAATTCTCTCTGAGATATGAGAGGTTTCGGTATGACGATATGTATGTGTACATACTTGTTTCGTGAAAATATCGTGATTAAGTAACGAAAGGAAATGAAGGATAAAAAGATGTGTAACGTATCGTTCTCCAAATGGTTGTTGCTTTCGCGCTGTCTCGTTGTTACGTGAAAGCAAGGAATAAAACGCGTATGGCAAAAGTGCGAAAAAGCACAAATAAATAAATTAATGATACGGATAAACAATACGTGATACGATCTCTCTTTAAGCAATCACTTTGTTCCGACACGCGTAATAATATCACGCATGTCGGAAGATAGGAGAGAAAGATGAAAGAGGAGACGAGGAGGGGGGGGGGCGGAATCTTGGCTAATTCGAGATCGGACGAACGATTCTCGAATAAATCGTACAAAACGTTCGCATCCCGGGTTCCGGGCCGGGTCCCCCGGAGTTGCAGAGTGAGGAGCGTATTCGCATATGCGCGAATCTCGCGAACGCGACGAGCACGATTGTGGGACCGCGCGTAATCGTTGTGCGTACGTACGCGGTGTAATACGGACCGCGTAATTGTTCACCGCGCGGTTGTATAACGTGGCTTCCAAGCGGCCTCCGCGTCTCGCGACAGCTCTCATCAGCAGTCGTCGCCGGAGTGTCGTTCTGTTGCGAACGTCCGCGATATTTCGCAACGTCTATGTCGCTTGCGTCGTTTAACACGTTCGAAAATATCGATTAAAAACAATAAAAACTCGCGTTTACACTCAAAAATGCGACAATCGCGTAAAAGTTATTTTATAACTTGTCACCAATCACCAGCAACGACTATCGCGCGACGTTTCAAAAGTGCGTTTCAGAGAATTATTTTCGGAAATCGAATGGAATCGGGTAATCATTTCTCGAGTAATCATTCGCGCGATTGATCGTTATGTTTGAGAACAATACTCTCGTAACGTTGGTAACAATTAAAACAAAATACTCAATTTATCGAATCGTCTCGCACTTTGCTTTTCAAATGTACGCGCACATATCTTGTTCTCTGTTTCTTTAGCAACAATTTCGACATTTTTTTACACGATCACGTTTCTTGTATCTATATCTTGATAGATATAAGCCGTCGAAGGTGCGCGCGCGTACGCGCAAATATGTGAATTCTCGCGCTTCGTCGCGGCTTCGTCGCGGGACGACTGCAGCCAGTGCAGCCTAGCGACGGCAATCGCTTTTTGCTTGTTACGCGAAATTGCAGTCAATCGGTATCTTCAGCTTTGATTCGGTCATTCGTTTCTTTCGTGACCCTCGCGCGTTATCTAGTGCGCTACGTGACGCCAATTACCACGCGCGTGGATACGCAACGAGAGCGTCAAGTCAAAAAGGAGAGGGAAAAAAAGGACAATATAGCTAAATAATTGTATTTAAAGAAAATTGAAATTCTATACAAACCTTGCACCTTGCCCGTCATACGGCTTCGCTTAATTACGTAATACGTAATATCGGCGGTGTAACGACGACGGTGTGACGACGGCGGCGGTGGCGGCGGCGCGACGGCGCGGTATCATGGCGTCGTCGTTCGTTTGGATTCGTAAAGGCTCGCGCGTGCGCGCGCACGTGATCGTGCTGTCATCCATCCGCTCTGATCCGCTCTGCTGTACTCGACGTGTTCGACGTGCTCGACGTGCTCGACGTGCTCGATATGCTTGACGTCGTGTTCGAATGAAACGTTCGTATATGCGTTACATTTGTGGACGTATGTACATGCATGTACATACGTAACGTATAATGTACGTGTAATTCTCGCTCGTGAGAGGACGAGCGATCAAACGCGCGACATCGTTATTCTTCGACTACGTCGTGCCTCTCCACGTGAGCCACGCAGGAGCCACGTACGCGTTAAGCCGATGACTCGAAATATGATAATGCGAGAAGACAGGTAACGCGCAAGAAATCCAATATCCCCACAGGGTATAACCGGGAAATTTATTCTACTTTCTTTATCTCTCGTCATCGTTCCGATATTCGATCTGCGGGAGATGATCGAAACGTCGCATCGTACACAGTGTGTTTCGCACACTCCTTACTAACCGTGGAATCAAATTCCACAAATTCCAAGTGTCGATATCTAAAACGATTGACGCGATTACAAACAAAAGCTGAGGAATTTGAAGCTTTGCCAGTGTAGCCTTGTTGTGAGCAAAGTTTACAGGATCAATTAAAAGGATCATCATTTCTTCGCGAACACGCGTGATTGATGAATCTAGAAACATATAGAATGTAAAAATGTGTAAGAAATATAATTTAGAAACGCGGCAGAGAGATATAAAGGTAGAGAGATTGGAATTTCGAGGCTTGGCTACTGTATTCTTCAAGTGAAGAAAACTAAATTTGCAAGATTTGTTTGAATATAAAATACAAGACTATTCGTCAGATGTCACCAGTCTTTCTACGATAAGTAAAGTTTGCAAAGCGATTCTTCGCGGAACTTGTGATGACAAATGTACAAAACACAGACTACCGTGCGTTGAAGGAATTTGTGTGACACAAAATAGGATGCCACAATAGTGTCATCCGGGATCATCACCGGACTATTTTGCGCAACCACTTTTTTTTCGTACGAAGACATTCTCAGATCCTTCACCAATTAAATGCAGCGGCGCGTCGCGTCACGGTATCGAGTCCATCGAGTATATGTACTCTGACACTTGGCAGATGTAGTGGTACAAAGTACAAAGTAAACTGAACGATCGGCATCAGTTGTTGCTTCCTTCGATGGTTTAACGTTGAAATTAATCTTTAAGAAATCAAGATCGCGAAGAATCTTTCCCTTTGCTCGAGGAAAGGTAAAAGCGGCGCGGACGTTCTACTTGGACGTTGCGACGCGCGACGTTGCAACGACTAACAAAGTATAATAGCTGTGTTTCCAAGTGTTATTAATAATGTGATAACGGAGCGGAATCTTCGAAACACCCTTCACTCGTTGACCGTGATTCAATCGTCGTGACCTACCTAATGGTCGTTGCACTTTTCAATTCGGCAGGAAGAGCCGAAGAATCCAAGATATTCCACAGGGAATCGTCCGATCGCAACGAGTCGCACTAGGAGAGGAAGGAAAATTCTATATATATATATATATATATATATATATGTATATGTATGTACGTATGTATCACTATACATGGAGATGAAGGAGGTACGGCACGTTTTGACAGCTCTGAGGACTCCCGCAAAGTGTTCGACCTTGAGCAGTGGCGTCGCGGCGAGTGTCGCAACGGCAACGGCAACGGCAACGGCAACCGCAACGTGGTACGACGTTCCGACACCGTTTATCGTGCATTGCCGCGAGTTCCAAGACGAGGACCAAGACGAGGAAGCGACGGGACTCGACGTTGCCGTCATCAGGAACGACCAAGCGAGAAACTCGCGTAAAAAGTCCTCCGAAGAAGAAGACGAGATGGAAATAAGCAGATTTGCCGAGGAAAATACGATGGCCAAGCCCTTGGAGAGAGAGAGAAAAGTCTGGTCGTCGAAGGACGCGAATCTCGGCGTGGTCGTGTGTTCGGCATCTGGAGGACTCTTGCTGGAGGATTCCTCCGACAGTGGCATCGGCACAGATAAGGCGTCGTCGCCGCCGTCGCATTGGGACCACGCGGAGACCGTCGCGAATAGATTGAATCAAATTCGTGCGAACCTCGAACCTCGCGGACTCGAGGAAGAAGACTCGAACGAAATAAGATTTGAATCGAGAGTTGCGGGAAAGAGATGCAGCACTACGATGGAACTGAACGCCACCACGACGGTCGAGAGGGATGCCGATGGGGTTCCAACCATCAGTTTTAGTTTTCTGCAGAGAGACTGCAACTTTCGGGACGAGAACGGCGACGAGATCGTTATTTTGGAGGTCGACACGAGCGATCAAGTTGACTCGTCGTCGGCAGCCGTCGATCAGCTGTACGATCTTCCTAAAAGTGCAATCCTGGAAAGTAAACCAGCTCCAACTTTCTTAGAACGTAGATCCAGTTGTGATAAGGAAATGAATTCGGGCGAGTCGTTAGCGACGCAAGCAGTTGGCCAGGACCTTTACGACGTGCCGAGAGCAACGCGCAAAGATGCCAATATGCCAAGCTGCAATTTCGAGCTGGAAAACTGCAAGAACATAATGATTGTTTCGCCCGAGAAGAAGCGAACGATCAACAACGCGAATCAACAACGCGATCGGATGAAACGTTCCACCAGATCGCTGAAATCTGGTAGAAGAAGTTACGGTGCGTCGGACAGCGACGGTTACGACGCCGGCATTGCGTCGATGTCGGGTTCGTACTCGGATCCAGAGTACTCGAACGTTGAAGAAGCGGCGTTGTCAGAGAGCGGCGGCGGCGGCGGCGGCGGCGGCGGCGGCGGCGGCGGCGGCTCCACCACAACGGACCGCAGCAGGCCATTGAGGCTGCAAAAGCGACGACTGGGCAAAGCTTGGGGCAGGATGCGTAGTTGGTTGCGAGAGGAAAGGACCAAGATCGGCCAAGTGGTCAACAGGCACGCCAAGTTACAAGCGGTTGGCGCACTCTCTGCTCCCGAGGTAGTGCCAAAGAAATGGAGAAAAAAGCAATGAAAGAAATCTTGCCACGACCGATAAACGTTAGTTAAAGTCTATCGAAAGTAATAAGCAGGATCGATAAAACTGGGATAAAACTAGAAACGACATGGAAATGTAAATTTGATTCGTTTGCCACTGTATCACGCGTATCATTTATCCAAGTGTTGAAATCAGAGCCAACCAATTTAACTAATGTTTATGGCTCGTTGCTCGATATTATACATAATATGCTTAAACCGCTTAAAGATTCAGAGCGTGAAAGTCGGGAAAGGCAAAGTTTTTAATTTATATAACTCATCGCTTCAAAGTACAACGAGTTCGAATCGGTGCTTTGCTTTGCTCTCGATCAAATTTCTTTACACACAGTTTTCGCGAGAGAATTTCACAATCGATCATAACGAATAACGAATAACGCGCGCGATAAACGACGAGTCGTTTACAAGATTTCCGCTTTATCGTTAGCCCGCAACATGGCGAAGAAAATGCATGGCCGTATAATTCTCGCGAGTAAAAAATGTTGCGATGAGTTTTTAATTTGCGCCAAATTAAAACTTTTCTATTTTGTTTAGTTAATTTTTTTTTTTTTAAATTCTCAACCGAAGGTACGAAGCGATCGTGCCTATTCCGCGCGAACGTCCAAGAGCAAGCAGCGTGGCTTCTACGATCTGACGCGAGCACATACTCGGCAATCTGGTTCGATCACGAGAGTGGAGGAATTTGGTCTGACGTCGGTATCGGAGGAGGCAAATATTTCCGACGACGCGGACAGGCCAATGTCAGCATCGCCCGATGACGCTTCGACGCTGGGAAAGACGTCTGACGGCGACGACGACGGCGACGGCGACGGCAACGGCGGTGGAAAAAGATTGCGCGGCAATCTACGAAGAAAGACGCCCAGCTCGGACGACATTTTAGAGAAGAATGGGAACGGGACGAGATTACAGCTGCAAGGGCAGTCTTTCAGCATGGATAAGCTGTGCTCGCGCGTGACGGAGAGTGACGAGACCAAGGTGCACGAGACGACGGTAGGAACGGTAGCGACCGGTAGCGACAACGGCGGCGACGCCGAACCGTCCGCGTCGCCGTCGACCCCCACGTCGAGAGATCACGGTAGGAAAAGTGGTTTGATTAAGAGGAGAATGCTCGGGTCAATCAGAGGGTTAATGGCCTCGACTCATCTGTTGCAGACCTACGAGTCCGACGAGGTACTTGACGCTCTCTCGTTACTTCTTTCTCATTATCTAGATGGTTCTAGAACCATCATTGATGACACACGTTTGTGCAGTTGTCGCACACTCGCGACACTATTATGTATCATGATGGTCGAACGTGATGCGCATCTTGAAAGCTAGAAAGAAATGGAAAGATAGGGTATATGTGTTTTCATTGGCGTTTTCTAAGGCCAATTCCGAATGCGAAACTTACTGCACGCACGTGTACGAAAACGTCAACGTGCTGAAATTTCAATCATTTTCACTTGGTTAAAATTACAGCAGATATCGTAGCTGTGTTTATCGTTTAAAGTTGTGTATATATCGAGACACTGCGACAGTGTAGACTGAATTCTCTTGCTTACGTACTTGTATTATTTTTTCATTAACGATGCCACTTTTTGCAACTGAAGCGAAGTCTTGCCCTACGGCGAAATATAGTAGCGGTACACAGCAATATAGCAAGATAATAATACATAATACTTTTTGTATTTTACAGCAAATACAAAAAATAGCCGTTTCAACGAATCTTTATGAGATCCTTGTGCATAAATGACACGCGATAAATCAACGATAAGATGGGGAATCTCATGGAATTAAATTCGTTCTCGTATCGCCGCGCGTCGCGCTTTTCAGATGCTGCTCTCTTAACAGTGACATCATTTTCGACCGAAAATCGCTTTCAAATCGCATAACGTACTTTTCTTACACATTTACAATGACTGGTGTCAATCTATCGAGTCGTTGTATCAAGATATTATTATTTACGCGGATTTATCGTGCACGAAACATTTTTTTCATCAATTCTTATTAGAAAAAGATTATTAAAAAACAAATTTTTCATCAATGAATTTAGTATTTGAAAAGATTAACTAGGCTTGTATATAGCAAATACATCTATAAATATTATCTGTAAATATATATATATATATATATATATATATATATATATATATATATATAAGTATATAAAAATTAAAATTATAAATCTTGAAAATTATATGCATTGGCACATTAGTGTTTAATAATTAATTTACAAATGCAATTACATACGATCGAAATAACGATAATAAAATATATCGAAAACATCGTCATTTGACATTTTCTAGTTCTGCTTTCCCCGCGAGTTGAAACTTTACAGTCCGCTTATCCAATCGAGAAATTTATCGACTGTCCAAGAGAAATGGCGCTAAGCGGTCAGATACGAGCGTGCCTTGAAGCATCGCAAGAGTAAAGCATGGAAAGTGTGGGAAAGTTACGCGGAGAAAATAGCCGACTTTGTTTTACACACATAGACGCGCGCGCATATCGCTCTTGACCGCCTTCCCTACGTATGTACGTTCTCATATGCGTATCTCATATGTGTCCTAAAGATCGTACGTACGTGTAAGAATAATTAGAGACGCATGATCGTGAGAAATAGAAAAGATTGCACTCTGTATAGTTACATTCGACGCAAATTTTTTCAACAACGTGGCACAGAAGTCGATGAGAGTGCCGTTTACGGAGCGTTTACGGAGTTACGTTTACGGAGTTACGTCAAGTATACATACATAGTATAATTCATTATCGAGAAAAAGTGTCGTGTGAACGAAATTTTTAATTTCTTTAAAAATAAAATTACGCTCGCTTCTTGTTCATTTAAAATTAATACTTTGGGCAATATTTTACATTGCCAGCGTTACACAAATGTCATTTAATAACATCGATCGATATACTACACTCGTTGCCACGATCAATAATTTAAAGTTTCTTAGATCATCGATGCAAATTCTGTTTTACTTACGATTAATTGTTTCAACAATAGAGTTCCATTCCATATTGTAAAAGATACTGCGCAAACTAATTATTACGCAAGATTTGAGTGAACGGCGATTTTATCGTATGTTTTCTGATTACTTCTGATTACTTTCTTTATTACAAAATTAGGGCTTGACAATTTAACGAGTTGCTGATCATGCGCGATTCACAAAAAAGAAAAACGCTCGTAGCGATGAAAGTCTCTTTGTTTAACGATAAATATATATATATATATATATATATATAAAAGGAGGCGAGATATAAAATTCAAGTCCCATTCGGAAATTCGCACGCGTTGTCTCGCATTAATGCAGTTGAGGGTCATCCACATTAAGCGACTGACACATTCGTTGATCTTTTTAACGGATTTTAGCTCATAATCGTGTCGCAAATATATATATTTTTTCGATCGAACTTGTATTAACATTTTTGAAGGAGATAAGCCTAATTAAAATTGAATTGGTCAATAAGTGAGTCAAGTCACAATGAAATGATATTACATGGTGATGTTTCGAGAATGTTGTATTATACCCATATGCATTTTACGTGCACCGTAGATTCAATGACTATCGACTGATGACTGCGGTCATTGACTGATACGTACACCTGTTTACCTATTGCAACGAAGCGAATGAAAATAAATCACCTGTTGCAAGTGCACGCCCGTTTGTCGTCATCAACCTACTGCGATCGACGTATCGATTAACCTTTTAACCATTCAAATTGGTAATAGTTACACCAACTCAACCGTTATCCATGAATGCACACAATCGCATTCACTATTTAGGGGCACGCGCTATTTGTTCATGTGTGTGTGTGTGTGTGTGTACTCGTATATATGTATTTTTTTTATGTAGAATAAGAGCAAGAGGAGTTGGCGAGATAACGAGATTTCTAATAATGCAAATTTTTGAATCTCGTACGAGTCGACTTTTATCGATAAAATTTTTTATTTATTTTTGTGTTTCATGCAATTTACAACAATCTAATGTTGAGAAAATTTTTCAAGAAATTGAAGAATTATTTGATATCGTGCGCAATGTGTCAAGTATAATTATTTCTATACAAATAGACACGCGATTCGTTACGTATAGACCGACGTATGATTTTATTGTCTCTTAATGCTGATGCGATAAACGCTGGTCAGCCATATACAATACGATGCGATTGTAAAATAAATCAGATCGGTCACCGATCGTACGCGTTTAATTATTGTATTGTACACTTGATCAGCATCTGCAATGATATCTCTTGAATAATCATGGATATAATAGTCAGACTTTATAACGAAACAAGAAAGCTATCCTAGGTAAATTATTATTTGGCAAACGTGAAAAAGATTCGAAGCAAACTTGTAGATGTATACATATATATATGTACATGTACATGTACATACGGGGAACCTGTTTCCCTCGTGTAACATTTTATCAATTCGATCAAACCGATTACAACTTTCGCCGTATTGCCAACTCTAGAAATTTCTCGTATATACAAATTTATCTCATTATACCGATACCTCATTTTATTGCGTATGTTATGGACACTAGCGAAACGATTCTTTAATATGGAAAATTAATACGAAAATTAATATGCTCGGACTATAAACTCGTCTAGATCTTTCAATTTTTAAATAGACATTAATAGCTCTGTCATTTTTTAATATGAAATCTGCCGCGAGCATAAAATAGATTAGGTGCGCTTCTTGATATTTTTAACTCTTTTTTACATCTAATAGTTAGAAAAATGATCACGTAATTACGTTTTATCGCCTGCTCTTGACAAAATGTCGAAAATAGAAATGTAAAGGTAAATGGCAAAAAACGCTTATCGGTACAAGTTAGAGATCGAGTCTAGAAAGTTGCTTTGTCACATTATAAATAGATCACGTCTATTAGATATTTTATTCAACAAGCGTACAATCGATCTACTGTATCGATTGCAGGATTGTTTTCCTTCTTTTTCTTTTTTTTCGGTACGTACAATGTATATAACAGCTACACAAATTTAGTATGAGATTTTTTATTGCATAAACAACGGATGTTATTATTGTTAACATGATTAACGAGAATTTATCTTTCCAAGTTGTAACGTCCTTTAATGTCTCAGTGAAAATCACAAATAGTAATTTTTAAAAATTCATAAAAAAATAAATACTTAATTTTGTATACAAAGCTATCTTTCCATACAGATAAAAAGATATTACGCAATGATTCGTCGAGAAAAATAATCAGATTATTAAGAGACTTTTCTCCCCACTTGGTCACATCAAACACAAGTTGTAAGATCAAAATCTCTTGAAGCTTATCAGTAATATTGATTCTGAGGAACGACCATGAAATTATTGATAGCAAAAGTACTTTAGACGATATGAGATCCAATTATCATTACAACGATAAGAAAAATGTGCAATTTGTGAGACCTCTGAAAATATGAAAGCCAACTGGAACGCACGATCAAAAAATCTATATCGATGACTAGAAAATTGTCAATTATATTTGAAAAACGCGTGACGAATTTACTAGAAATATTTCAACTTCTTTTAAGATTTTTAACTACGGCTAATTTATTAAATTCAACAAGTATAAAAAAGAATTGCCAATAAAAGCCGGCACAGAGAGAGAGAGAGAGAGAGAGAGAGAGAGAGAGAGAGAGAGAGAGAATTTTGCAAATTAACTGACATAATTAAATATTATTGTGATTGATAAGGACAATTTTCTTAAACGTTAAAACGTTTGTATATAAAAAACACAAATCTTTTCATAGTCTTGTATAAGTTTTGTACACGTTACAATCACGGGAATATGCAAACACGCGGATGACGGAAATGTAATATAGCCTTGCTGGTTAACTGGTATCTCTATCACCACTACTGTTACTACCGTTACCACTAGAGAGATATTACATAATATTACGCGTTATGATCAAACATCGATAAAACTATCTTGTTCTCACCCAGGAACAATTTGGTGAACGAAAAAATTGATACATTACGTAAAATAGTGGCTACGTAACGATTTAAAATTGAATTTAAATATTATTCCATTTATTACTTTTACATCATAAATATTAACATTTTACCGATTTATGTAATTTATATCATTACTTGATTTATAGAAATTCTCTCTCTCTCTCTCTCTCTCTCTCTCGCTCCTATTTCCAACGATTAAATTTTTTAATTTGAATATTTTAAAATATACAACATAATATAATAACAATCCGCATTAGAACTGTAACATGGAAACCAATTCATTTGACTGGCAATAATCGGTTGTATTTTACACGCCATGCTCCAATAGCTCTGTGTGGAAAAGTAATTTTTGTTATCGGCGTTGAATAAAATCTTATTTAAGCACCATCTACAATATGGATACTCGACAAAGAAATTCGCGACTGTCGATTTCTTCTATTGTATTCGTATAGTTGTATTGTAGTTATAGAAACGTTCAATTTATCTTTTATATATCTTCGTCGTGTACGATATACATCCCAACTAATTAGCACGTAGCTCGCGCCGCGTCGACTTTCCTCAAGGCCTTACAGCGAGTCGACACTTGCTTTCACTGAGAGTGCCTCGCTAGCTATGATCAAGCTTTAATTCGAACAAAGTGTCAGTCACCTTGGTGCGGCAAACGAAAAGAAGTGCGATATCCGATAGCCGCGGGAACGTTTATCGCGCTCGAACAAACGCCGCCTTTCCATTATAGCTGGTGTTTTACGATTTTATCATTCCTGCAACTTCCGGGACGAGACTTGGAGAAAAGAAGCTTCCTTTCCCCGGAATACGGCAATATTATTCTAGTTTAAAACATCGTTCTAAGATACAAAAGGATTTTATAATGAAAAATAAGGGAAAAGAAAATGAAAGCATCATCCATAAATAAATAAATAAATATATAAATATATAAATATATTTATATGTATATCTTTTTTACGTATCTTGAATCAAAAAAAGATAAAAATGCACTCACATGAGACAAATAGATACGCGAACGAGTTAAGTAAAGAGCATAACAGCGATTGGATGATAACAATATATATTGATCTTTTATGAGACCAAATAAAGCAGTTTGCGTTGTAGGAAAAGTACTGGCGTGAGAAAAACAATAGTATTATATACAATATTATTAGACAAGAATAGGAGATGGAATAATGTTGCATATAATCAACCATAACGCTACACTGTTACACCACTATCGCTTATGCTTTTCTCTCGAGTCGATCGACGATACATTATTCGAATCAAACTTTTATCGTTTGAAGATGAAACAGTTTAATGTTTTTTTTCTTTTTTGAAGTATAGAACGTTTAAAGATTCGTTCACGGAAATGATAAAACACGATCAAATTCGTTATCGTCATTGATGTAATGTCGATAATTAAACTTGATAACTTAATGCAAATTGATAATTACTTTGTATTTCTTTTATTATCGAATTTTTACAAAAGTAATACTTTGCTTCGGATTTTATTGTGTGCAATAAATTTTTTCCTTTTAAATTTTAATACGACATCAAACTTTCTATCGTAATTGATGATGTTATAATGAGATTTTGTAACACGGATCAATTTATTGTTATCACTTTTTTTCTTTTTCTCTTTTTTCAAGTTACTTATATGTCGTTATCTCATTTTATCGCGCAACTTTTCTAATTTCATTCTCGTCACTGTTGCAGGCAGGACAAGGTGGTTTCGAAGATGTGCGACGATACGTCAAACAAGGAGGCGATTTTTGTAAAGAATTGGCATCGATTCTTCACGAAAGGTATTTGGATCTTTTCTTTCTACCGTTGGTTCGATTTTCAATGAAAAAAAAAAAATATATATATATATATGTATACGTTTCAGAGCCGAATTAGAAGCTACATATGCGAAAGGACTCAGCAAACTCAGTAGCAAGCTGACCAAGGCCTGCGCCAAGGATCAAGGTGATTGTCGGTGTACAATTATCGAATTTTATATCGTCGCATCTCTATTTCACTCTCTTTTCGAGCGAGGAAATATCGATGCGAGATATACATATGTCGTATGTACGATGCGCGGTGCGCGGTGTCCACGTAGCGATACATCATCTTTTCCAAGTAGCGAATCGTGCGTACGCTAATCAGCTCTTTCGTAATGCATCAGGTGGTAATAGCAACGGAGGTGTGAACGAGGCATGGAGGTGCGTTGGCGAGGAGATGGAGGCTGCGGCGGAAGCCCACCGGCTATGGGGCATCGCGTTGAGCGAACAACTCGCCAAACCGCTCAGAGTAAGTGTCCACCGATTCTAGAGAGATAATTATGCATTTGCAAAATTGCGTTTGCGCGATGAAAAAAACTGGACGTGCAACTGTGCGACTGTGCAACTCCGAAATCGCGCGGAAATCTGCGAGTGAATCAAAGTCAAGAATGAAAGAGTGAAAGAGACTCGCGCATGTTATAATAGGTGGGCGTAGCGGAGACGCAAGGCCGATCGAGGAAGAGCATCGAAAACTCGGTAGACAAGGCGTCCAAGTCGCTTCAAGAATGGCGTGGAATAGCGGCCAAGAGTAAAAAGCAGAGCTTTACGTGCGCACGCGAGAACGAGAGGCTGCAGGATCTGGCGCGGCTGCAAACCATTAGTCAAAGTCATCATCAGCAAAGCAACTCGTCGACGACGCTGACGACGACGAGTCATCATCATCATCATCATCATCATCATCATCATCACGTCATGACGGAGAAGGAAGCGAGCAAACTGGAGACTAGACGGAGGAAGGCCGAGGACTCGTCGCGCCGAGCGGACACCGAATTCTACACGGTCAGCGTGAGAGCCGAGAGGGCCAGGCTCGAGTACGAGAACACGATGAGAAAGGGTGCGAAACAGATGCAACTGCTCGAGGAGGAGCGTCTGAGCGCCCTCAAGGATCTCGCCAACGTCTACCTGACGCATTTGCAGACGCTCGCGCCGCGACTGCAGCAAGTAAGTGCACGCGCAGCGCTGTAGTCAAGTTTGACGTACGATCTGCGATCGCTTTATAATTAGGATTCTTACAAATTGGGAAATGTCCATCTTTTCTAATCTTCTCTGATCCGCAGAATACCGATCGCTTGTTAACGCCCGTGCGCAGCTGCAACGTGTCGCAGGATCTAGAAATTTTGAAAAATCTCGTACGCCGAATGGACGATCACGATGTGACGAACGCGGAACAGTTGTTGCCGGATTTCTACGCCGAGCACGTTACTCTGGCGATGAATCGCGAACGGCGAAAGCAGGCGTTGGTCAGGGTGCTGCATCTGATAAGGCAAGATCTCGAGAGAGAGAGACGAGGTAGAGAAGGACTGGAAACGTTACATCGAGCCTTCGTCGCGACTCCGGCGTTTGCGGCGGACGAGAGTACGCAGAACGTCACGGACAAGCTGCATCATGTATGCTCCATTTTCATCGCTAGTTAACAATTGTACCATCGCGACGTGATAGATTATCAATTAATACAATTATGTCGCGCATTTTCACAGATGCGTTCGATGTTGCTGTACTTGGAAGCGGCTAGATACAAAGTCGGCCGTACGCTCGCTGAAGTAGAGGGTAGCAAACGAACCGAACATCCCTTGTCGGAGCATATCTTGGTTTCGAGAGACAAACAGGGTTTGCAGCAAAGTGTTCTCAAGGTATAGTATATAGCGTTACTATTAGTGATAATCATCCGTAAGCCGACCTCAGCGAGCGCATGGCAAGCTAAATTACGATAATATATCCCACCAACATTCTGCGTTTAACCCTTAAACACATTTGATCCGAAGAATTACGTTAAAACACTTTTTTTTTTTTTTTTTTTTTGGTAACGGAGGGGAAATGCGTTACCGCATACCCCAGGCCCCGGGGGAGGCCTGGTGGTTATGTGGGGCTTTCCCCCGCCGGTGACGTGCCGGTGGGGGCGTACCCACTAAAACCCCTCCGGGTGTCCTGCCCTGGTCCGTAACGAGTGAGCTCCGGGAACGCGTGCAGCATACTTCCGGAGCCCCCTCGGACCCGGTTGGTCAATGGCCGACTCGGCTCGCCAGGGGCGCCTAACGTAGGCACCCCTGGCAGGGCTTTTAGGCCTGGTCTGCCTCAGGTCGGGGGAAGGGGACACCGTCCCTCCCCCGCCTCTTCCCCTGGTGTTTTGGGGGTAACTTGGGGTATTTGGTCCCCGCCGTAATCCCGAGCCTCTTCGCGCCGCACTGACGCGGCGCGGCACACCGTGCTACCCTGACGTTAAAACATCTTTCTCGTCTCGTTGACCTTACTCAACTTTGAGAAGCTATAACTTTGCTTCTAATCAATATTTTTCAATAATCTCTTTTTTTTCTTCTTTTTTTATAAAAATTTAAAATCTCGGAAATGTGACTGCATAATCGGCATTGCAGAAAAATAATTTATTGTCAAGTTACAAAGGAAAAACCACTACTAGGTGAAAATGAAAAATTGTTCAAAAATTCACTTTTTTCTTTAAAGAAATCACAACTTTGCAACAAAAAACTTTTAAGGACTCGAAGAATCATAAAATTTTGCTGTCGTGCCGTTCGAACTCTATTATAATTGACAAAAAAAAACAAAACAAAAAAAGTTGATCAACTATATCAATCGCAAGAAATTTCAAACTCTTTTTACACCCTTTGGTTTGAACCTCCTATCTCATTCCGTCTTCACACAGCGAGCAATCGAAATTTTACAAGAGTAAATCTTCCAGACCATCAATGTATGTAAGGGTTGATGTACAAAATCTCTTTCTCTTTCCTCATACACAAATAAAGACTGTGTATTCTCTCTCCTTGCAGATTCCTTCTTGGGCAAAGAACGAATCTTTTGAGATTCAAGACAACGATGACGAACTCGAGATGCGACTGAGCAAGGATCAAGACGCCGAGACTCGCGATTGGGCCGATCGAACCGCTGGTGACGGCAATTCAGAGAATCCACCAGACGAGGACGATTTCAGCGATTTCGACGAGTTTAGCAGTCACTCGGAAGACAACAATAATCAGATTGATAGTACGGAAGTAGCGACGGCCAAGACTGAACGCGCAGAGCAGTGCCGAGCGATCTATCAATACTCGGCGAATCTGAACGACGAGCTCAGTCTTAGTCCGGGAGACCTGATAACCGTCCATCAAAAGCAGTCGGACGGCTGGTGGATAGGCGAGTGTAGAGGCCGTACTGGTATATTTCCCGCCACTTACGTCCAAGTCATTCATTAATAACGCGTATTATTGTATATTATCAATGTGCACGTGCGATAGAGAGTACAAGTATCGATCTTCTTAAAAGAGCTTCCATCTGACTTGGTTAAATAAGATAAGAGTTTTATTATGTGCCAATAACGTTAATGCATGTAACGACGTACTTTATACGCACAAATCCAAGTTCTTTCGACCGCCAGCTCGCATAAAAATGACTTGGGGAATTTAATACCAAATAGTAGTTACCACCATATTCATGATCCACGTTTAGTGCCGATAAAACATTTCTGGCGGAAATATGTTAATATATCACGTTGTTACTATTTACGCTATACGTCGTTCTTACAATTAATATTATATACTTGTTTACGTGTATAGTCGTGAGCTAAAAGGTTGCAACACATTTTTTTTTATGGTAGATGATTTGATGCTTAATTGGTCTGATCCACAGGTAAGAACCAATGACGTTCGCCGTTTGATGAGCAAGTCTACATTTTAAAAACAATCGAAGAAAATGTGTTGCAACCTTTTAGCTCACGACTATACCGTTCTGATAAAGATCGATCCGAGTAACAACTTTGAGTATTTTTATTAATTCTGACAATGCATTTTAACTCATCGTGCGTTAGTTATTCTTGTCAGGATATGCAGTACAGTATGTTTGAAAGTTTAATTTTACTGAAAATTCACGTTACTTCCCTAGCATAATCATGTTGATATAAATCAATTGGTGTACTTTCTTTTATTTTCTATCGTGTAATGATTGTGATTGTTTATGTGCACTTAATTTTATTCTTTAAAGCTCTAACCGTTATATTTCTGTCTTTGAAACACTATTTTTCAAACATGCTGTATATATATATATATACACACACATCGTATATTTCATTTTTAAAGCCAAAATTATCACACATATATAATGATTTTTTTCTTCATTTTTATTAAAAATTTATGAAAATAACAAGTATAGCAAAATCTCAAAATAACTGTTAAACAGTTTGCGCGAAAGAATAAAACACGCAAACAAATGTAAAAAATTGTGTGCGTGTGTGTGTGTGTTTGCACACCACGCACACACACCCACATATATATATATATATATATATATATATATATATATATAAAATTTGTATTATGCAAACAATCAACTGTAAATATCCAGACATAAAAAAATATTTAAGTATGCTATCATAGTGCACATTTATTTAAAAATAAGTTATCCAAAAGTTTGCAATTTGTTAATCCTCCATGTGATGAAAATAATCCTGTTGCATTTGCCTTTTTACTTCCTCTATAACATCGGTGCTATTGGCTATAACAAAATGATTGTAACAAGATCACGAGATAATTATTAAATGCAAATATCACAACTTACCGCAAAACGGACTGGTATTGGCTGTAGCTACGAAAAAACTTCCGCGTTGATCATACATTTCTGCTTTAATGCCCATCTCTGTGCAGCTATCTCTATCGCATGGTTCTTCGATTATTTGTAAAAAATGTCTGTATGTCAAATTCCATTGATGTGCCCAGAAACTGCAATTGCGCGCAGTAGCAGATCTCAAAGATTCCGTGAGATAGTCGTAAGAACGTCCATGGCTACATATCGCTCGTTGTACCGCTACAAGTGCAACAATGGATTGTGTTTTTTTCTTTTTTTTTTACTTTTATTTCTTACAACGACTCAATATATACATATATAGTCGATTTACTAACCATCTCTTGGAATGTTCCAAAAAGTGAAGTACGATGATTCCACTCTTATACAGCCAGGTTGCGTTTTACCGCCGTTTGGATAGAAATCAACGTGACCTATGTATTAAGATAACAATTAGAAAATGAAATAGGATAAATAAGCGATATTGGCTAGTTCATATTTAGGTTCGATGTTAAATAAGGAAGCTTTTCGGAAATTCTAAGAAAAAATTCAAAAAAATTCTAAGAAGAATCAAGAAGGAATTGAAAAAGTGCGTGCGATGTAGATCAAGTTCCGAGAGTTCCGATCGAATGAGTTACCTATAGTTTCGGGTAAACCAAGACCCAGCCTCGTGAGTAATTGGCCGTTCGTATGTATCACGTCAACGAACGGTGCATCATTTTTATGTAAATGAAGAGACGCGTCAGCTTTGCGGAAACAAGGTTGTGCCGGATCTAGACCGGTAATTCTCGACACTGTCCATCTGTTTTGTCTTTTTTTCAACTCTTTTGCGGCGAATCCACAAATGTGGGCGCCGAGACTATGTCCTATTAGATGTAAAGGGCCCCAATTGATTACATCCGATCCATCACGCGCATTATTGATCGTAGCGTTTGTTACGTGTTCTATAAATCTTGGAAAACGATTGGTTGACGTTAGAAAAAAAGTACAGACTATAACTTTATTAGTGTATATGTCGAAAATATGTATATAATCGTTGGAAAGCACGCGTCGGCAAATTCTTTTTTAGAAGCATTCGATTAATACGATATTTTATCATACGCACTTTGATACTTGATATCCCACTATTCTGGTGTTGACCACTGCTTTATAGTAATTCAACGTATTACCGCCGGCACTCCAATCTATTATCACGACGTTAACGTCATCCTGTGAATCACACACACACACACATACACACATACAATTGCAGAAAGAAATGAACCAAGCAAGTAGTTACTTGGAAAACGAGATTATGAGACTGCGATGAATTTATTATACCCATTCGAGTAATGCCTGCTCCATATCGCTGATCCATGTCTCCTGGCTATGCGACAAGAAACCGTGTACTATGATCACCGTCCTGCGTTCTATCTTAAAGTCTGCCCATTCTAAACCAAATTGTTCGCCAAGCACCACGTGCACGCGGCGCGGTCGTTTTCTAGAAGATAAACGAAACTGCACGTCCAAGGCGTCACTCCCATTAGGCTTACTGCTAAAGAGCGATTCCAGTTTCGCCGCGACTGTCTCTCCCAGTCCGAAGCAGTCCACAATTTGAGACTCAACTGTATTAATAGTCGTCTCGTTAAATAAAGGCACAGTTTTTGCAACGTGCGTCGTATTATTCCGAGCACGTTCAAAAGGCTGAGTTACATTCGTCGTATGTGGATCCCATAACCGAAAACACTCCCCGATAGAGAATTGGTACAAAATGACAAACGCGAGAGTAACAGATACCATCGTCGTGTGCGCTACAACATTGGCGTTTACGTCGACTTTAACATACATATATATATACACACATAATACTCGATCATCACATTTGAATAGATAAACCACAACGACTCGCTCATGCTTAAACGGAAAATTTCTAAACAAGCAACTCTTTTTTTTTTTTACTCTTGTTAGGGTCAAAGCAACATTGCGATTAAGTAAAGAGAAACTGACTTCTCCGATAATATGAAGAGTTATACCGATAATCTTGGAGTTATACAGATAATACTTTTGGTCCATTTTGAAAAAACATCAGGATTTCTTTTTATTTTAATAAAGCGAGAGAAAGAAATGAAATAATTAAAAATTTTCAAATTTTATGACATTTTATTTTTTTATAGAATTTCTCTGTGTGTCTTATTAATTAAAATTAATAAAAATATTTTCAAAATAGACATGAATATACACGAACGTAATAATTATATGAATTATATGGTAATCTCTTTTCGTGATTTTCACATAAAAATACACAACAATTATACCTACTTATGCATATATATGTCTTTATACAATATGTTTTTACAAATGTACAAATCATACATCTGCATATACATATGTAATCATTAAGAAAAGAAAAAAAAAATAAAATGTTATCATCAGCGAATGAATAATTTCATAATCGCCAGATATTACATCATACCACGTACACACGCACGTACGTACGCACACTTGGATTAGTAATTATTTTCAATTATATCTTTCATATTTTAGGAAACGTAGAAAAATTCCATTGAACATTCATAAAGTAAAAGCCGATATCAAGTATTGGCCTAAATCCAAAAACAGTATTCTGTATAATATATATTTCTACATACAGTTCCTATTGTTGTCAGGATTTTTCTTCTTACCAAAGATAATTTTTCATGAAAAATGAGAAAAAAAATCGCATCAAATCATACATTAAATTTCTGCTTCTTCCACTTCTTCTTGTACTTCTCCTTCTTCTTTTGCTGAAATTAAAATAAAATTTTTCACATAAAAATATTTTAGATATGAATTATTCACGAAAAGCTGAAACAATATTTATTTACCTTAGGTTGCAAAAACTGTGTTCGATGTGCACTACTTTGCATACTGCCACCTTGGAAGCTGCTAAAGTCTACCGATTTGTAATCAAATTTTTCAGATGGTAACATACCCTGCTTCTTCAGCAATTTCTCATTCGTCTTTTTATCGCCTTTTTTCCTAGCCCTTTCGTCGAAATAAAAAAGTGCTTTTATTATTATTTTTTAAATAAATAAATAAATAAATAAATAAATAAATAAATAAATAAATATATATATATATATATATATATATATATATATATATATATATATATGACATTTTCTTTCCTAGAACATATACAGCTTACCTTATCGATTTAACAGTTTCAAAATTGTTGTCATCTTGAATTTGCGCGAAACTCGTTTGCCCTTTTCGTTCTTCGATCGCTTCTCGTTTTGCTCTCTTAGACACATGCACAGTTCCAGCATCCAAGTATGGTGTTGACGTCAACATTGGAAAGTCATCATTGCCGTTGTCTTTTTTCCGATTCTTATTTCCACTATCGAATTCTCTTCTCCTTTTTCCACTTTGTATTTGACTTGGAATTAACTGCTTAGAATCCTTCTTTTTAGACGGAATCTCCACTTGTTTATTTGTCTGAGACACTTGTTTAAAGTGTTGATAAACTCTGTTTTTACTCTCGTTAATTTCAACTTCGTTTACATATTCGTCCTCAATTTTTACAGTCATATTCCCTTCTTCTTCTTCTTCTTCTTTAGCCTCTTTTTTTTGATGTTGCTCTCGTTGTTTCGCTTCTTCATCCGCTACCATTGGTATGACACACTTGTATCTCATAAACGGACTTATAAATATAGTTAGTTTTTTCTCCTCTCTCTTATCGTCTTGCGTTTCTTCGTCCTAAAAAGAAAAAGAGAAAAAGAAATATTGAGCAACTATTTCCTAATACATGACTATCTTATATATGACAGTATCATTCACCTCTGGTGTGTCGAATATCGTTACGGTATGTTTCACCGTTTGACACTCGTTCGCCTCTAACAGTCCTGGTGTGACATCCTTGTCCAAAAGGCATGGCAAGTCCGCTCTCGCTTCTGTGCCGCTTGGAACATCGTGCGGTATGTATAAAGACGCCCCGGTGTCCACCACCGTGTAACTTTGTTGCGTCATTCTCTGCCGAATATCCTGTTCAGGAATAAATTTTACCAACGGCTGCTCCCTAGCCTTCAACACTATCTTGTGTATTCTCAACGAATTTTGTCTCACTAACGGCGGAATAGGATTACAACACGCCAGAATACCCTGCACCTCGCGTGGTAGAGTCTCTGCTATATTGAGCATCATGTGTTTCGGTAAGACGTAGTCAATGCTATCATCCTCCTCCCTAGCGATGAGATCTCGCCATCTGTGCAATTCCACGAGCGCATACATCTGTTTATTGTTAAACGACTTCCGACTCTTCCTGTACAAGTCGATACAACTTTCCTCTGTCCAAATTGGTTTCACGTATGTGCGCTTACAAATCTCGGTGCTTTGATCGTACACAGCCTTCAAAATATTGCTCTTGCCATTAGCCGCGTCAATCAACTCGTTGTTCAGCATGTCCTTTATGTAAAGCAGATAACGTGTATCTTCTCTCGCGTATCTCGTAAGTTCTAACGGTAAAGGCCTTATACGCCAGTCGGCCAATTGAAACTGTTTATTGAGATCTATATCGCAATATTTCTTTATCAGATGTGCCAAACTGAGATAGGGTAGGTTGAGCTGTCTCGCCGCTTGATGAGTGTCAAACATGTTGACTACATACAGGGACAAGTCTCTTTGCAGCCACAAAATATCCATGTCTGCACCATGAAAGACCTTGAGGATTGAAGGTTTTGTAAAAATTTCGTTGAGTCGATGTAATTCTGATCGCAGAGTCAAAGTATCAATTAAGTAATCGGTTGTTATCGTTGATATTTGCATTAAGCAAGTTATGCCTTGAAACGTTCTATAAGAGTGATGTTCCAAGTCAACAGCTATTTCCTTGTGATTTCTCAGATCCTCTAGGAGAGTTTGGATATCAGTTGGCTTGTCGATGAATACGAATCTAGTATCATCCAACGACTTGTACCTTACACACACTCTCTTCTTCAATTGACACTCTGGCACTTGAAACTTATCTAGCTCAAATTCATAAGGGTGATTGAATACCTCGCCGTGTTCACCTTCTTCGATATACAGAGCCAATGGTTTTAGAGAGTTTGGTTTCTCCTTAATTCGAGGCATCCATGGCTTCGAACTATTGTCGATTTTATCCTTAAACATCAACTGTGGCCTTTGTACATTTTTTCCACCCAACAAACGTACTTTCTCCGAACCCTGGTTCGAATTTTGCTCGTTATGATTAGTCCTTATATTCCAAGTGCCATTTGCAACTGGTTTTGGCATTTGAGACACAATCAATTCTACCTGAGGATTTCGTAGAATCCCACTTTCCTCGTCCATCAATATGTTCTATAGCGAAGAACAGGAAGAAAAAAAATAAAAGAAATTCAATTTATAAACAAATGAAATGTGCATTATTTAACAATATTAAAGGCAAAGTCTGCGATTTGTATACAATACAATTAAAATTGAGAAAAGCACCTATGGGCTATGCCATCGTAAAAATTTCAATTTAAGAGCCGTTTCAATTTAAGCGCCAAAAGCACTGTTTGAATGAAATTAAAAGTTGTACGTAAAATCACACGAAAAATATTTCAGCAGCAAGATGCTTGCTACGATCGTCTACCTTTCTCAATTTTAATTATGCGTTATCGTAAGATGCTCACAGCTTGATCTAGCAGTTGGTCATTCGCTTCCAACAAAAGATCAAACTTTTCGTCGCGATCTCGAGCTTGGATGTTGCTAGAACCTCCTGCTATTTTTATTACGCTCTGCATCGTAGCCAGCATTCTTTCCATGTCTTTGCGTCTGGCATCGTTAAAGCTGGGAAAGCAAGTGTAATAATTGAAATTATCTCCAACGGGCAGACTATTAGCAGCTTTAATTCCAGTTCTCATCGCGTCAAACGCATCCTGAAATGTGTAGCATTTTTCATAAACGACCTAATCGTGGGAAAGGGAATGGGTCGACGAGAACGCATAAGCGCGTACCTGAAGGTAATCGTCGAAGGTTGCGTATCCAGGAATAAGGTGGGCCGATGATCGAGCCTTCCTTTCAGCTTCAATGTCATCATTTTGCGAGACGCTCGTCTCATTGTCCCAATTTTCGGCAAATTCCATTTTGTTTGCTACATGCGTGCGATTGTTTCACTACGCGTTGTTCCCTTCACCGACCGACATACGACTAATGTTCGATGATACGAACGACAGCAGAGAGCAACAGAGAAAGAAAGAAAGAAAGAAAGAAAGAAAGAGAGAGAGAGAGAGCCAAAGCCAAAGTTGTGCTTTTTCGAGGTTATCCTCTCGATCACGTTCACAATGCATAGACTATAAGAGATAAGGTGGACATACTTATCGCATATCCGTTTGATGATACGAATGCTTTCGATTGGTCAATTGGTCAACAAGTAAAATTGTTCCGATTGGTTACTCTCGATCGGCAATGTCCGATTTTAAAACCAAATTTCGTCGTTAGTACCACTCTCTTCGTCCTCGTTCCTGTGGCGCTGCAATCGTTGCGATAATCGATGAATACCGAATATTCCAGAACAACACGTTCGTCCCTCGTTATCGCTCGTTCTCCCTGACATTCACCAGCGTTCATATCCAAAATTAGTAAATAAAGACGAGATGGCAGCGTTCGAGCCGTGCGCTGTATCGTCGTTGTCGTCATCCTCTTCGTCCACGTCCACGTTCACGTCCACGTTCACGTCCACGTCCTCGGCCTCAACGTTTCTGAAAAAGTGCTTGGCAAAATAAAATGGAAACGCGTCATGCATCTCGTCATCGTTCGAAGAACCTTATCGTGTGACCGGCAAGTGACGAGAACTTGTTTCACAAAGTGTGTGTGCATGAAAAATTACAGTACTGTCGCTGGTGGACGATACTTATTCAAGAACCGCGAAAGGACGGACAGTCGCATGCAACGGGGAAGGAAAAGAGAGAATAATCCGCACTCCGGAGTTCACGCCGTAAGGTACGAATTCCCGCTATTTTTAGCTAGTCCACCGCAATCCGCGGCCGACTAGCAAGTGTATGTGTGTTAGTATGTGTGCGTGCGTGCGTGCGTTTTTTTATGTATGTATGTATGTACGTATGCGTCTTGCTCAGTGATCGGCGATTCCCATTCAAAGCTTTCTGTCGTGGGCGACCGACATCCGCGACCAATTTATTACACGTAGCGATCAGGGAGAGGAGAGAAGAGAGAGAGAGAGAGAGAGAAAAAAATATTGAAAAAATGAAACGACGGAACGTTAACGCTACGGAGAGAGGCTAGAAAATTGTGATAAACGTGCTGACGCAAATGTCACTATCCAAGAATAATTAGAAAATATCGAAAGAGAAAAAGGAAATAAAAGGTGAATACGAAGGACAGTTGGAAAAATTATGAGATATTGGGAGGTAAGAAAGTTAATTTAAAAAGAACACTGTAATTAGTACCTTAAGCGATAGCGACGTTTCTACAACAATTTTGTGTGAAACGTTGTGCGTCACGTATTTTACAGTACTTAATCGTCACTAATCTTTAATATTCCATTTTCTAGGTATTTCAAAGTCAATCGGTATACTCGACTGACATTTCAAACATATAATAATTTAAACATTGATAAAATTGCTCGAAATGGATAGAAAGTACAGAGTCTAATCGAAATAACTTGAAAACTGCACACTGTTATAAATACGCATTAAAATTTAATGTAATGCAACAAAAACAAATCTCAAGCAGGTACGTTAAAAAAAGTTTATGTTGTCGAAAAACTTGTACTAAATTTCATGTATATACTTTTCAATAATAGATGCATTAAGTTTTATTTGTATTTGTATAACTTAAAAGTACATAAAATTTTATGACATTTTTAATGCATAAAGAGCACAACGTTAAGTATATCGTACATTTAGATAATCGAGCAATGTCGAGAAAGGAAAAAGGAAAGAGTAAAGATATCAAAAGAATATATTTTATATTTGAAAAGCACGGAAGGAAATCTAAAGATGATAACGTTTTTGTAAAAAGTATCACCATTGACCATATTGAAAGTATTATTTGATATTTTTTTAATAATCTCAGAGTGTTTTAATTATATATACATCCCATTGAGAATATTAATTATTTAAAAGAAGATTATAGATAATATCCAGTAAAACTGTCTGTATAAAATCTCTCGCTATTGTGGGCGGCCCGCGTCATTCGATTGCCCAATGATGAAAGGAGCGCGTGTTCTCACCATTGAGAGACAACGCACCTAACGAGTATACAAGTGCATATGTAATCGCACAAGAAAATTGCAATGCTCCATAAATGGCTTATTATGGCAGCAAGGATTCTCTCCAAGTATCGGGTCGCTATTTTCGACTTTGTACCGAACGGACGTACGCATGCATTTCGCATACATTTCATTTGAATGAACCTCAACAGAATAGCCTATAATTTCAAAGCGGGACATAATGTTTTAGTGTCCCAAGTCTTAATAATAAATAATAGCTTTATTGAATGCATCGGTTTAGAAGCAACAATAAAAAAAGATACACGAAGAAAGAAATTGATGAAAACGTTGCAATAGACGAGGTAGGAATTAAAAGAGTTGATTTGAAGATAAACCTGAGCGTGTATAAACGCATACACATTGAATTAAATATGAGATGATACACAATATAAATATAAAATGTACGATATATCTTTAATAACGTCGCACAATACTTCTCGAGTCTAAAGAGCCGCTTGATTTAGTAATTGATGTTACGTGATACAAACCGCATTTAATCCCTAGTTGTCTTGAAATTACAAATTAATCATTCTGCTAAGGCAACTGTAACTCCTTCGCTACGGAATCGTAGCTATCGAGGAAGAAGAAGAAGAAGAGGAAGAGGAAGAGGAAGAGGAGGAGGTATCGTCAAAATAGCGCTGGGCTGTCGAGGCTGACCTCACCTTTGCGATTCCGCAGTGGTGTGCACTGTGGATTGACGCGACGCGACGCGTCGAGAGTGATGTGATAATAAAATAATTAGTAAATCACACACACACACACACAAGCCACAATCGCAGTGAGATGGTTCTTACCTCCTTGCACGCTAGCGTTATCAAGGAAGAGGAAACGTATAACGCGATTGATCGTGTTATCATAATCTATAATATCGATTCTATTGGAAAGAATAGCTATATCGCGCGTGGGTCACAATTTCACGCCAATTCAGGCCTATAATTGAGGCCAAGATGTAAGAAATAATAAGAAACGTGAAACATACAAGTACGCGATTAAGAGTGGATAACGCGATGAGTAGATACGCTTGTACGAAAAGTAATTATTCTACATTTTATTCAACAAATCGAATCAACTTGAACGAGAGAATGAAATTTGCGAGAGACGAAAGTTTTCTTCTTTACTGGCCAATGGACTTTCGACTCGTGGACTCGTAGACTCGTAGACTCGACGGGTCCCAGTACCAACAGTTTCTAGACAGCGTCAAGAACTGGATTTCCTGGCCCGTAGATCGAAAAACGAGAGTCGTTAATCGTTAGTTCGGTCCTTGGCGACCGGAACGACGGCGGCGCGGGTCTACGCTACGGCTCGCTAAAAATACCGTGACGCAGCCGGCAACGGCAGCGGCAGCGGCAGCGGCAGCGGCAGCGACCGTCGAGCGAGAGTGAAACGGCGACTTCGTGCCCATTTTCATTGTCAATCTTTTTTAAACGACATCGATGCTATTCACGTCGCGTATGATCATCACGTGTCACGAGTACGGTCCATCGAAACTTACACGCTAATCTCGAGGTGAACGCTTTCTCGGTTCCATTCACGGTCCTCGGGATAAGCGAGTTACGCTTGTGGCGCCTGAACTTGAGCGCGATGCATTAATAGCCGAGCGACGAGACTCTCGAGGGCGGAACTCGATAAAATCACCTTTCAAGCGCGGACCTTAGCGCACGCGACGAGATGCCTCCGATTCAAATCGTACGCTTGTTCTCTCTCTCTCTCTCTCTCTCTCTCTCTCTCTCTCTCTCTCTTCGGAATTCCTTCATTTCACCTTCATCTCATAACTCACACCTTTTCTTTTATTCCTAATGTGTATAATTATTTTTTTATCAACTTTCCTCCAATGTATTCAATCAAATGTATTTATTGCATCAGCATATAATTTCTACCATTCATGTATAAAAATGATTGATTAAAAAAATGTTTGAAAAATTGATAATTATCGTGCTTAGTCGAGATATACTAGATTAAAAAAGCTCATTAAAAATTTTCAAGTTTTTTTCTGAAAAATTTACGAAATTAACGATAAGGAGTCTTTCTCTGGTAGAGAGAGGTAAGGAGATAGTGCAGAGAAGAAGCCCACCGACGACGGATCGGCACATACACTGGCGTCTCGATGCCCGAAATAAACTGACTACATTCTGTCCCCCCCCCCCTCTCTCTCTCTCTCTCTCTCTCTCTCTCTCTCTCTCTCTCTATATATATATATATATATCTATATATCTATCTATCTATCTATCTATCTATCTATCTATCTATCTATCTATCTATCTATCTATCTATCTATCTATCTATCTATCTATCTATCTATCTATCTATCTATCTGTTTATCCATCCATCTATCTTCCTGCTCATCTCTTCGCTTTCGCTTTCTTCATTTCTTAATGTAAGACTCGGATGGTTATAACTACCCTTCGCCGCCACTGTCCTCCTCAAATTTACGAGAGTAGAATCGTTCGCGCTGAGAGTTTCGCCTGAAAGAGACAGGAAGTTACTAAAAAAACAAAAAAAAGAAAGAAATTGAAAAGAAAGAGAAAATTGTGGAGAGAATGATAGGATAAATGTCGTTATCAAGAAACCGTAGTGAAATTAAAATGAAATATTAATTGTATTGGAAAAACATTTGAATCTACGATGTGTGTTCTTTCCAGATAAACGCAAACAAGATGGTTGTTGGAGAAGCAAGTATACATAATATAATGGGGGGTATGGAGAGCACGGGTGGCGTCCGTCTTCATAATCACAAGCGAAAGCTGAAGCAAAGGTTTGTGTAAATTGATTCTAGTTGATAAGTCGCGCGTCTACTCTTCTGCTTTCAAATATATAGCTATAAAGAAATGAAAGCAATAAAAGACCAGATATAAAATATTGGAATAACTTTTGAAAGTTTAATTACCAAGTAGCGATTAATTCACAATTAAATCACAATTACAAATGTATAAATTTCACAGCCAATATATTCGAATAGATCGATGCGAGGCGTCTAATCTATTCTTCTCTCGAAATGTCTCACAGGTTCGACATTATAAAGAAATTAGGACAGGGTACCTATGGCAAGGTGCAATTAGGAATAAACAAGGAGACTGGTCAAGAAGTGGCGATAAAAACGATTAAAAAGTGCAAAATAAAAACGGAGGCTGATCTAATCAGAATACGAAGAGAGATACAGATTATGTCGAGTGTTCAACATCCAAATATTATTCACATTTACGAAGGTAACGTTTGTGACATGGAAAAAAAAAAAATATATATATATATATATATATATATATATAACTTGTGGATAAAAGTGACTTGTGCTGTTCATAAGCCAGTTGATCTTAATCTCGATTACTTTATCCTAATGCTCTGTCCGAGTGATGGTTGATGAGTCGATAGGCGAGAGAATTTTTGATTGATATTAGATACAGGTGTAGGTAGGATCGAAATTCGATTGGTTGCGATCCAAGACTTGCACGATATTGATGTCCTTGTATTATTTAATACAATTAATCTTGTTACACTTTTGCAGTATTCGAAAACAGAGAAAAGATGGTGCTGGTGATGGAGTACGCAGCCGGGGGAGAACTATACGATTATCTAAGCGAACGCAAAGTTTTGAGTGAACAAGAGGCCCGCAGAATATTCCGGCAGATAGCTACCGCTGTTTTCTATTGCCATAAACACAAAATCTGTCACAGAGACCTGAAGCTCGAGAACATTTTGTTGGATCAAGTTGGAAATGCCAAGATAGCCGATTTTGGTCTCTCGAACGTGTTCGACGAACAGCGATTGTTAAACACGTTTTGCGGCAGTCCATTGTACGCGAGTCCGGAAATAGTGAAA
Organism: Solenopsis invicta; assembly: GCF_016802725.1. Lineage (NCBI taxonomy): Eukaryota > Metazoa > Arthropoda > Insecta > Hymenoptera > Formicidae > Solenopsis > Solenopsis invicta. Next base: position 10,433,069 of record NC_052678.1, read on the forward strand.
GGAACTCCTTATCACGGACCGGAAGTGGATTGCTGGAGTCTAGGTGTTCTACTATATACGTTGGTCTATGGTGCTATGCCCTTCGATGGGTCTAACTTTAAACGACTAGTCAAACAGATCTCACAATCCGATTATTTCGAGCCCAAAAAGCCATCCCGTGAGTATAACACTCATATGCGGCGCATTCGCGCGGCGCGCAACTCGCGCACGCTAGCTGTAAAAAAGATGAGATAAACCCACTAAAATGCACGTATGAACAACAACGTACGACAACAAGTTTTTGTCAATTTGTATTGATATTAAATTAGCGTAGATCGAATAATCTTGTTTAAAGACCGAAACGAATTTTTAACTTGCAAAATTTATCAAGTAAATGGCAACAGTTCGATTCAATTCGATTCAATCGAATCTTTTTCCGCTTTAGCCGCTTCGCCGCTTATAAAGGAGATGCTCACGGTGTGTCCCGGCAGACGTGCCGACGTCGAGAGAATTTGCACTCACTGGTGGGTGAACGAAGGTTACGAGCAGAATTGTCTCGATATCGCCGAGGATTTGGCGGCTCAGACTCCAGTTCGTCTGGATCTGTTGCTCTCTCTAGTGCCACAGTCGGCCAGCGCCGAGAAATTACTAGTGGGAGACGATCAGCAGCAGCAGGCAGGCGGAGATGTCGCTAATAGCATGTCTTCCGAAACGTTGGTGCCTACCAGATGCCATTCGGTTGGTAGCTTAATGGAGCTCGATCGGAATAGCTCCGACAGACGAATAAGGGAGTTGTTCGAAGAGGAGCCGAGGTCTTCCGCGGCCGGAGACGCTAAAAGAAAACTCGAGACGACACCATCGATGGATGAGACGGCCGCAGTGGGCGTGAAGAGGAAAGAGAGATCCAGAAGGAAAGAAAAGTCAGACGAGAGAGAGCCTAGAGCATATAGATCTTCATCAAGGTAGATTGTACATATTTATCTTACAATTATTTTCCATATTTAATTAGCATTGTTGTTATCAAGATTTAATATAAAGAGAAACGTAATCTAATCTAACCCTAACCAGGTATCGTTGTTCTAGACATCATTCGGCTCCAATTCCAAATTCTATATCGGAAGAAGCGATGGAAGTGGAACCAGCAGCCATTGTAACTGTTCCTATGAGTAAGACTGTTGATTTTGATAAAATTGAAGATACGGCAGCTTGTCTAGAGCTGATTGAAGAATTAAGGGAGAGATCGCCAAGTAAAGAGAAGAGCGAGACTCCGTTGATAAGCGAATGTCAACAGTCACGCGAGCCAATGTCTACCGAGAGCGTTCAGCAAATATGTGAAATTAATCAAAAGACTAGCGACGATCGAGACGAGTCGCGACAAAAGTGTATCAAATCTCGTAACGATAATTCGTATGGAGACATGGTTGAGAAGACGACGCTGGTCGCGTCGGAAAACACGCCTAAGCAAGTAGCGAATGAGATGGTATTTGATAAAAAATCGGGCGATCTGGAATCAAAAGTGCCAAATGTAAGCAACGTGAAAGCGAGTGTCGGAAATAAAACGTCCGTGTCGCGAGACGTGCAACAATTTGAATCAATGGAGAATGATTTCAAAAAGCTGAAAGAAAAGGCGCTCTCCTTAGACTCTGAACTATCGAACGAGGTGGCGAACGTTGCTCCAACTACTAAACCTGTCGAAAGACGACGTTCCAAAATATTTGAGACGGCTGAAAAGTTCAATCAGCTGCCGTCTACCGCGGAGAACGAGAAACCCAAAAAGATATTTATTCCCGGTGTTAATGTGGGAGGCGCGAAACGAGCCTTCGAACGAAAGGCTAGTCTCTCGTCCGTAACCACGCCGCCTCCTACGAAAGCCAGTGCGTCTAAAATTATCATCGCTGTTCCATCCAACAAGAAAAGCGAGAAAGATGAACAGAAGCAGACAATGGAGAATCGAGAGACGACGGTGGCCACTGAAGATAAATTGGATAAGCGAGATGAAGCAAAGAAACGCGCTATCGATATTATTAGTGGCGCGATCGGTAAGCCTCCAATGCAGAAGAAGTTGAATGGCTCACCGCCGTTATCGCCACCGCATAGCACGGACTCTAAGAAACTCGGACTGAAGATACAGGTAGCGCCGAATGACGTGCGAACGGCCACGTTGTCAGTCTCTACACCGATCGAGACGAAATTTGGCCTTGATATTAAATCAGCGGTACCGGAAGCAACTGTAAGTGCGAAACTAAAACTGCTGTTATTACGATATATTCCGTTAATAATCTACATGTTCACTCGCATCTTTCTTATCTTGGTTTTTTTTTTGTTTATTTAATAGATTACTAGTACGTCTGATACAACTGGTATGGAAAATTTACAATTGGAAGAACCCAAGATATCTAGTAAAATGGAAATAACGTTAAAGAGTGCAACGTTGCCTAGACGAAAAACAAGCAAAGCTGAAATTACTTTGTCCGGGGTCAAATCGCCAGAAATTGTGGCGTTCAAGTCTGAGGTGGAAGCCAAGATTGACGCTTTCCAACCACAGAAATTGCGCACGCAGAGATCAGAGGTGGCATTTCCGGTTGCCGCGGCGGTGCCCCATGCAAACAGAAGTTCAAGCTTAGAACCGGAAAGCAGACCTAAAGATGTACCGCCCAGAGAAAGAATTATACCTATCCAGGTATGGAGGACATGTTTATGCATGTGTGTGTATGTATGTATGTATGTACATACGTATGTACGTATGTACGTATGTATGTATGTATATATTTATATATTTATATAAATCTACATATATTTTTCTAATTTAAGATTTGAAACGAGAATTAATTTTTGTATCTGAAAAATCGTCATTAAAAATATAGGTAGAAGCAGAACTCGAGCATACACAACATTCATCTACACCACCGCCTAAACCGCCAATATCTCAGAAGTCAATGTCTCAAAGATCAGGTTCACTGTCTCGCCAGTCGACCGCTGATTCAGACACGGACAGTGCTCTCGGTTCAACTGTAGGACCGGAGCCGATCAGGAAAAGTCCTAGAGAATACATAATTCCTATCGCGGTAGAGGGTGGCGGTTATGTTACTCCTAGATCGGGTAGTTTGGAGCCGGAGAATAAGACTGGCACTTTAACAAGTACGAATCCGTCGAGATCCCGATTCGGTAGACCAAGAAGAATGAGCTCTCTTTTATCGGATGCTAGCGAAGATGAATCTCCCTTTTCTCCGTTGCATGGGTGAGTGTGTCGTGTACTTTCGGGTGCTCGGAAGAGTCACCGGCTCGTGTAACGATATACGAGACGGCAGTGGCGTAGCTAGTGAAAAGTTTCGGGGGGGGGGAGGGAGGCTGTAGCTTTAATTGGTTACTTATAGTTATCATTATAATTAATATTAATTAGGCACATCTGTACGGTAAAATATTACTCACACTTTGCGCGACCAGAGCTAACGATGAAACCCTTGCCTTGCGTGTTAACCGTTCATCGTGTTTCTATTTTTTGCGGATTTATTTTGTCATTATAGAAACGCTCAAATTTTTTCTTATAAAAAACAGGTGTGCTGAACTTTTGGCAATAATTTAAACGTTTAAAAAAATCGTATTTTTCAAAATATTAAAATTAAACTACGAAATTATGGAAACTATTAAGAATTTTGAGCCCCACAGCCCCCCCCCCTGGCTACGCCACTGCGAGACGGTTTCACGCTGTGCGTTTACTTGGTGGCGAGACACCATCAAGTTCAACTATCGAGAGATCCCACCGTGTCTCGTCGATCATCTGAAATGAATCATCTTGATCAAATATGATTTTGAGGTTTCGATATTACGAAATAAAAAAATTTGTCGCTAGACAAGCTAGATCAGCTGACGAGAAATATTAAAAATTCAGAGATTCAGACTAAAAGTTGAAATAAATTGTTTCTTCTGTCGAGACAGGGAAGATTTGTTGCAAAGACATATGCATCGATTGAGGAGTTCGCGACCGTCCAGGCAACCATCCGAGCATGCCGACAGCTTGTCGTCTGGCGAGGACGACGATGACGACGGTTTCGAGCTATTGACCGCGGAAAATTTGTTCTCTACGTTGCTGTCCAGAGTGCGAAGTTTGACGCAACGACTCAACGTTGACGATAATCGATCTGGCGGTTTCCCAAGCGGTAGATTGTTCGGCAGACTCGGCTCCCAATCGTCGCAGGCGTTTTGGGGTCTTAACAAACCATTGTCCAGGTAATTATGCAACTTGAAATTATTATTCGTGAATGACAAATATTTTGATCTTGTTTCCACAATTGAAATTAATATATCGCAGGCATATTAGAAAATAAAATTAGATTAATGCTGAAATCTCGATAAAAATTTACTGTCATTAACTGCCATTAACAACAATCAACTTAAATAATATAACTTGTTATATATATTTAAGAATTTTTAACTTTCACAATGGTAATGAAAGATGATGGTTTTATGCTTGTCTGTGCAAGCTACGAGAGCTATGTCGAAACACGGACCATGACTACGTGAGTCCAATTGTACAGAAAGAAATTGTAATAGAGAACTTAGAGTGTACGCGGCTGCTAGCTGAGATACAAGTAGTAGGAATCGCCCCAATTTAAAATCAAACAAAATACAGAAATTGCAATTGCAATTGGACACACGCTACAAACAGGTTAAAAATTAGATGGCATATTTATACGTGTACATACCTACATGTTTGTGTCAACCTAATTTCACTCACTTTGGCTTAACCAACCGTATACTACCACATCGGATGAGAGTAGTGTACGCGTGTACGTTGTGAAAATAAATAGCCCGAAATACCTGCTGTCAAATCGCATAGGCTGACACCCTTGCTTCTTGCCAATACCAGCACACCACCTTGCCGCAGTATTGACACTTTCGCCTTCGTAGATTCCAACATGTTGCACTCTCGCTCGTATCACGCAACATTTTCCACTGAATGTACAAGTATACATCTTTCTTTCTCTCGCTATTTCATCCTTTCTCAACACGTTTTGTAATGAGCGTAAATCTGCGATAAAGATAACTCGTCGTACATCTACGTGATATTTTGTCGTTTTCTTGTGCGTATAGGCGGATCTCGGAATCGCAATTTAAACATTCTCTGAATCGCGATGCGGATATATTTTCCAAGAGAGACTCCGCCAGTACTTCCAATCCCGCAACTCCAAATAGTCCTGGATCGCGCAGCACTCCTTCCAGAGAAAATGTCTTTGAAATTGGAAACAACACTTTGCCAAGAGGTAAGAGAGTATAATCATTTTACAATTTAACGTGGGGTACCTTATACGCGAGGTCGTAGAATAAAATTATAAGCACATGTAACAAAAGTCAAAATGTTTAAAATGATAAAGATTTCCTCAACATTTAAATAATGTAAGAATTATTATTGTCGAGGTATTGTCCATTGCATGTACATAGGAATATTTAATGTCGTAAAAGTAAAATGTTGACCTACATTCTTACAGAAGAACTTTGAATATTTTTTTTTTTTAATCTTTCATTTAATTAATTTACTTTTCGTTTCGATATATCCAAGTAGACTTGATATATCAACGATTGATAATTTAGCAGCGATCATGTATAGCGTTACCTAAAGATATATATTTATATAAAATGAATGATGAAAGCTTCTGTTAAATCACTGTGGTCATCATGCTATTTTATCAATTACCGATTAAACTTATTAGCCTTGTGAGAAAATGCTGGATGGTATTCAGTATGCATCTCCTAGTATCTAGCTGTTGTCGAGTCGTTGATAGACAGAGCACATCTTTTTGTTTACTTTTACCCTTATTGTTTCTGTCTTTTTTTTTTCTTCTTATTTCTCTTTCCAATATGTTAATTTTTTGATTTCTTGCCTGATGTTTTGCAACTTTGATTACTAACACCCCATGAATTAATTATATGGTTCATGTTTGGCACAGATGGGTATATTGACTTGGAACAGATCTTGTTTCATTATTTGCAATTTTATAAATTTTATATATTTGAATATTTGATTTGTGTTGAGCAAAAAAATTATTGTATGAATTGATATAATATTAAATAATATTTAATTTCATATAGACACTTGAGTATAATTTACAACCGATCATTCGTAGTACAATAATACTAGAGAGTCAGTACTCGAGAGAATAAATGTCGAATCCAAGGAAAAAGAAACAAAATAGATACGAAATAGACGAACACGAATCATTTATCTTCCGAATATGTTAAAGATGATGTTCCAAATTTTTTTCTCTCTCGTCATATCTTTCGTTTCAACGTAAAACGCAATCTAAATTCCGTATTTTGTTCTAAATTTGAAATTTAACTTTTTGGACTTTACTGATATTTAATTAAAAAAATTCTCTATAACTCTGTCTTAAAAATATACAACTGAGGGGTAACAATCTTTTTTTTTTTTTTAACACAACTATTTTTAGATCCTGCATTCTCAAAAGCATGCGTGCACGACCCAATCATCCTTCGGGACAACCTATCTACTCGTATCTAGTGATTTTATTTATTTAATTTTTTTAACTCGAGTTTTTTGTCAATTTTTCAATTATTAAATCTATAAAAGCGCTGCAGGGTCTGTAATGCGCGGTGTTTGCAAATGAATATGAAATGAATTTTTAATATGAAATACACATACAATATATGTTTGAATATTAAAATAGCTAATAAAATAACAAATAGGATCTGTCCCCACAAGTAAACGAACGACAGAAACATAGAGTATGTACATAGCAAGCTCACTTTGCCTGACATAGAACCTTGTAATATGCCATAGTTGTTGCAATGCACTGCTGCTGTTGATTTTCATTATCTCGTAACATCGTAGTAGCAGTTTTTTTTTCTTTTTCAATCACCTAGTGTACATAAAATTTTGGAGCATGACTGCATACATATCCATATATAATACAATGTACAAGAGAGTCTCAGTTCCACTATCCAAGACAGAAATCCATGTTTAAATCAATTTGATGCATTAATTTACGTCTATCGTCGACTCTTCAATCAGTAATTAAAATAATTGTTTGTTAGCATTTTCGTGCAATCTTCTCCATATCAAAATTGCAGTAAAAGCTTAAGGATTTTTCGACTCGATTGACTTAACGACAGGGACTTCTATAAAACGACTCGTTTTATTCACTTGTGAGAAAATTCAATCAATAATAAAAAATTATATCAAAGTTTGCTTTTACCGTCTTACTAATCTCTATCATGTTTCTAAAATGTAACAAAAATACAAAAAGTAAAAGTATGCAATTGAAGGAATAATGATAACGACGACGATATACGAGTAAAAGAAAAATAACACTTTACTTATAAATAATTGGCATAAATTACATTGGCAAACCATTGCCAAAGGAGACCCTGTTTGATACGACATGTACGTTAAGCTCTTGAGATTTAGCCATCAAGTTAGCAAACAATTATTATCGAAAATCTATAAAATGCTGTAGAAAAATCTACAAGTGACGTCGTTTTGTGATACGTTGATTGACGGTTTTATTGACGGTTGTTGCAGCGACCGTGCGAGTGACTCTACGTAGGCGGGCTGACGGTAATCCCCAGTAGACAAAGCAAGTTAGGTAGTAATATCTTGTATGCCTAATTCAAAGTGAATGTGATGCCAGTAAAGTCGCACGTAGTCTTATATTATACTTGTGGCAATATAAAAGGAGAAAAAAAAAAGAATCTTTCGCCGCTTGGTATAACGCGCGCACTCGCCAACGTGTGTTTCTCGAAAGCGTATTTGGTCAATCTACTTACGTTACCACATAGAGTTTCTGATAGCAGCGATGTGTCCGTGTCCGGCAAAACGATACAATTTTCGTCACGATGGAAAGACATTCGTATAATAATGATTTTACTTGTACTTTTACTTGTGGAACGTACAAAGTTGGAAAACAATATACACTTTTAACACTTTTTGTCATGTGCGTTTTGAATGAGACCAAACATCTTGTTCGCGAGTCTCTGTGAACCTCGGGTATGGTATGATTTATTATCAACCTTTCATACCTTTGGTATGATTTATTCTCGAACATATATAGGTATATGTAAATATATTTGAAGAAAAAAATAATATAAAAATAAAAAATATGGTGAAAATATATGGCATTGTATATATTTAAGGTATATACATGTATCGAGACGATGGCAAGTGAACTGCGTATACCTATAGTTTTAAGCGCACCGATCGTATTTGAAAGCAGCTCCGATGTTAGCGAGTGACAGCTATAAACGTGATGCGACATTGTGCAACATTGGAATAAGTCATACCGAACCCGCGTACTCGCGAAAATCGTACTAGATAAGTTACTTGTTGCCATGTTCTAAAAACTTGAGGATAACTTTGTTATACAAAAGAGAATTATCTATGTGACACTGTTATTTGAAGAAAAGAAAAAAAAGTGAAAATGATTGTATATTTGCAAGCGAAAACTAACCCTTGTCTGACATGGCTGATATTTGTTGTGTTTTTAAGAGTTTAAATAACAGCGTTTTTATTACTTTACATTGTCTTCGCATGCTTTGATGCAATACATATATATGTGTGTGTGTGTGTGTGTGTGTGTGTGTGTGTGTGTGTGTGTGTGTCTGTGCGTGCGCGCGCGCGCGTGTGTGTGTGTGTGTGTGTGTGTGTGTGTGTGTGTGTGTATCGTATTAATATTATATCCTACTATGTGCACTATTTGTTGTCCCGAGTCTACTCATTTAACATACTGTGATTTAGAAATATATTAAGTGATATGCACATGTACATGTATATTTATTTTACAAGACGTAATTTTAATATTACCAATTGCATTGTTATTTGTTACTTGAAGTTTATTATTGTTTCTCTGTGGATATACAAAATGAGCCTTTTAGTTGCATGGTCTGTTAAATGAGTATACGCTTATACTTTTCTATATTAATATCTACATATTAAAAGAAACGGTATGTATACATGCTACTGCTAATTTCGTTGATGAATATTTTCAAACTATCATTCGTATATGATTTTCTGAAAACTATTCTGAAATCTTTCATTATTCGAATTATTAATATCCTATAGAGCGTATATTTAGAGCTTCCATGACTTGAAAATATACATCGACGTATATAAATACAGTTGTACCACGTATAGCCATACAGAATCGTTTAAGAAGACATCCATAGAAATTTAACAAAATTTGTGTGTGTGTGTGTGTGTGTGTGTGTGTGTGTGTGTGTGAGAGAGAGAGAGAGAGAGAGAGAGAGAGAGAGAGAGAGAGAGAGAGAGCGAATGAGGGAGAGAGGGGGATGTCTTTTCTTATTTATTATTACATTTTTCGACAAATTTTATAAAAGAGATTTATGTATGTAGTAATAAAGGAGTGAAAATAATGATATTACGAGTATTTTTATGCATACATCCTACAAACACAACAATAGCAACAAGAACAACATCCAATCGCTGTCCAATCACGTATGCAGACACTTATGCGGATACCTACCCATGCGGAATGTGGATAGATTTTGTTTCGATTGCTTTCAGATAAAGTAGAAGAAGCGCACGAAGAAGACGTGGAAGCGGAAAGAGCTACGCAAATGAGGAAGGAGGCGCAAGAATCTCTGGAGCAGAATTTCACTCCCAGTTTGGCACGCAGATTGAGCAGGCAATTTATCGAGCAAACCCGACAATCTATACCACGCTCGCCATCCTCGGCACGCGACAACAGCAACAGGTACTATCGGTCGCCAACGAGGGATTTGGTACAGAGTCCGATAGGCACGAACGAAATCGCGAAACGATATTCGACTTCCGATCGAAGCGAGTACAGAGGCAGATCGCTCGATCGAGGTATCAGGAGGACCAACAGCTTGCTAGAGCCCTGCCAGTACGATAGATTGAAACGGCATTCACCGCGAAGAAGCATCAGTCTGTTCGACGATGACGAGGACTGCGATGAAAAGCTACTGCCACCTCTACCAAAGCATATAATGACGCTCGGCCGCAAATTGAAGGAATCGATTAGATCGAACGTCGTTGGTAACGCGAGACGAGATAGCTTTCACAGTTACAGAACGGACAAGATCCAGGAAGAGCCCGGCGACGACACCTGCAAGGAGGATGATATCGATAACGTCGCGGAGAACAGCTCCATATCGGAAGGCTGCACATCGATATCCGTGTGTAACTCGAACGCTAATTCAATGATGGACGATACCGTCGCCACCACCACCACCACCACCACCATCGCCACCACTACTTTGAGCGGGTCAGCCAGATCAGCCTGCTGCGAGGTCCCGCTCACGGAATCCTCTCCCACGTCGAATCTTGGTGACTATAACAAGTCGATTTGCAAATCTGACATCTCCTGCAAGAGTTTCGAGAACCGATTGCTGGCGGCAGAGAATTTAATCAAGGAATCGAAATTGAAGAACTTGCAACAATTCAATCCGAATCTCAGTTGCAATTACAAGGATATAGAGAAATGCGACAAGGAGACCCTGATGACCACTACTTCCGATCCATTGTCGTCGGGCAACTCTGCCACGTCCAAGAGACGTAGTTGTATCCCAAGTCTCAGATTACGTTCGGGTTCGTTGACCAGAGAGTCGAGCGTAAGCGTGGAACGCGGAAAGTCGTTGGTCAGTTCATCCGACGCATCGGCTGGAGCACAGGTCGAGGAAAGATCGATCCTGAGCAAACTGTTTAGAGGTAGCGGCGCCAGCGTCAGCGGTAAGGAGGTCGAATCGAGGAACGGCGATAAGAGTGAAAAACCGAAACAGCATCGCATCTCGCGCTTCTTGCGACCGGACTTTTTCGACACACCGCGAGAGGAGAGCCAGTATGTGAAAGAGAAGGAAGCGCAGAGAGCGGCGGAGAATGAGCGCCGAAAGTCACGATTTATAAGGCGAAAAAATGAGAACAAGGAGCGCAAGGAGGAGAACGAAAAGATCTGCAAGGAACAGAAAAATGAGATAAACGCCCTGCAGAAGGATAAACTGGGCAATACCGTCGCAGCCTGCTCCTCTTTCTCCCCCGTCTCCTCTTCCTCCTCCTCCTCCTCCCCCCCCTCACCCTCCTCTTCCTCCTTCGAGGACAAAGAGAGAAGAAAGATCGAACAAGGCTCGAAGAGTGGCTTTCTGCATTCGTTGGAAAAGAAACTAGAGAGATTGCGCTCGCATGACGACGAGGCGACAACAGCTGCGACGAAACCGACGATGAACGGCAGCTCGATCTCGTCGATATCGGGCGATCTCGTCGGAAAAGAACGCGGACTGCGCGAGTGCTCCGCGCCACCCGGAGTCGCGGAGCGTCCGTACGTGGAATCGAGCTTGCTCGAGGTGAAGAGGACGTTGAGCGTGGAGGACCTCTCGCGCCGGGATGAACGTTCGAACAAGAAAGACTGTACCGCAAAGAATGTACCGTCCAAGGGACGGGTGTCGTCGGTATTGGGCCTATTCAAAACTAACACTGACACGACAAAGCGGAACGCGAACGCGAACAGCGGTGGCGGCGGCGGCGGCGGCAGCGGCAGCGGCCGGACGCAGAACGCGATCATGAGTAAATTGAAGAGGAGCCCGCCAAAGTGTGCAAAGTCGATCGAATTGACTTTGGAGGAAGACGTTACCGCGGCGAGCAAAATACCAACGAAATATGCCAGAACCGACAATAAATCGAAAAGACTAACGGAGAAGGTGGTGGTCGAGTGCAAAAAATCGCCACCCAAGGAGAAATCGAAGGAAAAGGAAAGGAAACCGATTGCTCTCGTGGAAAAGCAATCGAGGGAAGTTAAAAAGGTGCCTCCGGAAAGAGCCGCGCCGAATTCCTCGGATTCTTCGGCGTCGTTATTCGCCGATAAAATCGCCAAGCTAGAGAAAGTGGATTCGGCGAAAAAATCGCCAGACCAACCGGATAACGATAAGAACGCAGAGTCCATTGTCGGTAATGAAAATAAGAAACTGATTAAGAGCAAAAGGTACGCAAATTCTCTAGTAAGTAAGAACGCAGACGTCACGAAGATCGACAGAGGCGATTTCCCATCGTCGACGAAGAAGCTGGTCAAGTCGAAAGAGGATGCGGATAAAGAGCATGCGCTCGACAACGATGGCTCTAAGAAGAAGAGAATAGTACGCGTCGTCAGGAAAGTCGTGAAGAAATCGTCTGACAATCTCGAAGACAAATCCGACGAGAAGGGAAAATCGTTGAAAAAGCCGCTAACGAAGAAGAAATCCACGACGACGAAGAAAGAGCCGAGTGTCACGGCGCAAGGCTCGATCGAAGGAAACAATGTCGATCATCGGACTGCCGCGAAAATGGCCTGTGCAAAACAGGCGGAGCAACTGCCAAAGTATGCCGAACGTGCCACGGAAAATATAAATACGAGTCGGATGATTCAAAGTGAGGGAGGCATTAAGGAAAGCCTGATTCATGCTGCATCGGATAAATTCGATGTAAATGTATCGTCTACCGACATCTCGCAGGCTAATTCTTTACCTTGGAACTTGCTGGATCCGAGTTGTCACGGGCAAGTTGTTGCTTCGAGCGCTGGCGAAAGCGCTTTGTCCACGGACCATCATCCCCCATCGTCGAACCCCGTCGTAGCTCGGCTCGACCCGAGCTTCAATAGTCAGGTAATCTGCCAGCTCTCGAAGCAACAACCGTCGTCCTTATCGTCATCGTCGTCATCGGAACATCGACCAAATAGGGCAAATCTGAAACTCGATCTGTCAAAGATACCGCAGCACGCGGTTAGACACGCGACTCCCAAAAAAGACTCGCCCGGCGGATCTGGCGAGTCACCCAAAGAGAATCCTAGAACGATGGATGACGACTCGGGCAAACTGATGGATCGACTGTCCAAGATGACGCATCGTGCCAACATTACCGGCAACAAGATAATTATCGATAAACCGTTGCGAGCGAAGGACGTTGCCGAGCTGATGAAGCAGCGAGAGGTCACCGAATGTCCCAGAATCATCACGATGGAGAATCACGTGGAATCATGTTGCGACGATCGCTCCAGTCAGCGAACTAGTATCGATCAGTCGCTGGCCTCGTCGCAACCTCGCGACTCACCAGACGACGACGACGACAACGACGACGAGGAGGAGGAGGAGCCTCGTCGGGCGCGAGAGATCGCAGGATCACAAGTTGAAAATCAGAAATCGAGAGAGACGGTCATCAAGGTGACTCCTTCCGTATCAGGAATGTCGGAAATCAACGACGTTACGACGAGGACGTCACTGGATGATCGTCGAGATGTCAGCGAGATGTTTTCGCCCGAGGAGCCCGAGAGTTTCGATTCCTGGTCGATCTGCTCGGCTGATCTGAATCACAATCGCGGCGATTTGCATTCGCCGACGTCACCGTCGTACTCTCTATTCATGCGTGGCGCATGCGACACGCAGAGCTCGGAATCGGTCATTGACCGAATACGAAGACGCAGTTTCTATTCGAGATTCAACGACCGAAAGAGACCATCCTTGACGGCGCCGCCACCAGGAGTGAGCAGCGTGACTCTGCCTAGAAGGTTCAGTTTCAACAGTTGTAGAGAAAGGGAGCGCGACAGATTGTACAATTACGGAGTTCCTAGGACAAGGTAAATTCCCTCTTTGCACGATATTTATTTTCTCTTCCCGATTTTTAACAACGATGCAACTAAACGAATAAAATAGGAAAAACGAATCGAGCTATGTTTTCAATTCGTAATTAATAATTGCCCTACCAACCGTTGCGATTTACAATATTTCGTAGGACGAAGGAGAAAAGTTATATTTTGTGCGGCAACGACGAGGCGTCCTCTTCGAGAAAATCACCGATTGACCGAGAGAGATACAGCGACGCGCTAAATGTATCGTCGTACGGTCATCAGACGGAAGCGAGAACCTTATTCGATCATTACGGTAGTGGTGGCTCGTCGTCTTCCGTCCACGATTCTCTAAGATACGCGAGGTCCCCGACGTTGGATCTTGTCGCTTCTCGCGCCAAATATCACAGCGCAGACGTTATCACAGCGACGCCCAACGATCTCGCCGGAGTCTCGTACAAGAGTCCTATGTCAAGATCGTTTCTGAGCGACGGCATGGCGGACTACTCTTCTTACTATGGTAGGAACACGTCGACCACTTTGCCGAAAAAGTATGGTTCTACCGTTGGTGGCCTAGAACCCAAGAGCGTAGAGTATTACGAGGAGATTCTCTCACCGAGCAATCCCGACTGTCTGTCGCCACGCGATACCTGCCGATCGCCTTTGTTGGATATCTATTTAAACAGATGCGAAAACGAATGTAATCACAATGGTAATTTGAATTCGCAACAGTTTAACGTCGATAAACCAATGGGCTACACTGCGGATGCGGAGATTATCGAAGAGGACTGTAAGCTGTCAGGATGAACGAAAAAGGTATAACGTAAAGAAAGAAAAAGAAAAAAAAATTATATCGACGGTCTCGCTTTCAATTTATTTTTTTAATTCTTTGTCTTTAAGATCTAAATCTAGTACTGCACTGTATAGTTGTGTTTGCATAAATAATTTCTCTTTTTATAGAAACACAATGCAACGCTTCGGTGAAATGGGACGGGGGATGCGTCCTCGACAGCTGCGAATATCCTATCGAATATCCTATCTGTTACCGAACGGAATTGACTTTATTCAGACGAAAAGTAATTTTGTAAAATATTTGATAATATACCGAACGCATTTTACAATACGATTTTATAATACAAGTTTGCAACAAAGTGTCTCGCGCTTCTTCGTCACAGCGGTGAAATAGTTGCGATGGCATTAAAAATGGCACGATGAATATTATTAAATGGTCAAATATGCATCGTCGTGTTAAAACACACGCTCAAGTTTCAAAATTGCTTTTTTACAAGAAGCTGTTTTAAAATCCCTTTTTGTGATCTAATTTTCTAAGAAGCCCGCGAAGAATTTACGTTTAATACAAAAGTGCCCAGAAATTTTATATTTATTTTCCTTTCTTTTTCATATTACATCAAAAATGAGAAAAGAAATGTGAAAGAAAATATCGATTATTTTTTCATCGTACAAATTTAAGTTTTTTCTCTCTATTGTCACAGAGAGGATGTAATTGTTAACCGATATCTTCTCTATGATTAAATATAGGCTAAGACAGCACTTTGTGTCTTCGATATTTATAGAAATATAAATATAATAATTGGCAGCTGTTCTTATTGTAGCTTTCGCAGCGATAAAAAAATCTTGCCATTTATTGGCCATTTATGGTCCAAAGTATTAACTTGACAAATTTAAGCTGCGTGAAATCTTTTTATTGGAGGGATTTTTTTTATTGGAAAAGTCTATCGAATCAATTTTTATCAGTTTTTATCAGTAATTGTCATAATTATCTTCATCGCGAGGATAAAAACAATTTGTAAATACGTGAATACTTTAAGAGTAAACTATCGAATATATTATTGACTGGCAGCAAGAAGATTATCTATAGCGTCACATCAATTAACAATTAATTAAGTCGAGTCGCTCGAAGCGGCGTGACGTAACGAAATAGGCCAAAGACTAGTGTAAAAGAGAAAGCGCGAACGATGCGTTCAAGTTCCTTAGACAAGTATCGCTTTATACAGTCAAATTTTCGTAATTCTTCTATAATCTTTTCACATGTAAAAGAAAGATATAAAATAATGAGGAGAAGAAACAGAGAGCAAGGGGGCGGGGGGGGGGACGGCCTCCCATGGCGGGGGATTGTTACGGAAAGAGGAACAAGGAAGATAACGGGAAGACATAAAGGAAGAAATACGAAAGTTTACTTATGTTATGTATGTACTTGTGAAAACAGTTGCCGATTTTAATCAAAGTTCGTGAAACGATTGAAAAAAGAAACAACGATTTTAGAGGCCTAAAAACTTATGAGAGTGATCAGCCTCATGGTCTTCCGCTTGTTACGTATGTGTTTTCTATTGATATACATATTTTAAAATAAATATCGATACTCTTGAAATTCTTGGTCTTTAAATTATGACTCTTTCTACTTTTCATAAATGCTCGCACACTCGTGTTATTTAACAACGTGAATATTCGCACCGTTCGCAATAGAGACCTTGAAATTGATTCCGTAGACAGTCAACTTTTCCGCTCTTCGTTGCGAATAATAAATTAATCCAATTCTCGCGTTATTTGCGACAACAACTAGAAAATTGAATCAATTTAATCTAAACAAATTTATGGCGACCAACTTGCTGATAAATCCTATAAAACTACGCTTTTATACAGAAAGATATGGAAAGGAGAAGAAATTGATAAATGTACGAGAAACATTTGTGCCTACTATTCGTACAAAACCATTAACTGGCAAATTATATGCGAAACACGATGTTTTCTCTCCATTTGACGTTAGAGAGGACGACATCAACTTGATTAAACGAAAGATGGAGATGATACCCAAAGATATTTATTCGTTTAGGCCGCCGGCAGTAAATATGGAGTGAGTCGACAAACGAGTGTAAACGTCAAACGTAAATGAAAAATGAAACGTCAAACTAATGAATGAGTTTCCATAGATACGGTTGGTTCACCGAACCGCTAGTACCTGTCACGGAGGATCCAAGATTACGCTTCTCTAGGAAACAATCGGATTTTATCGCGAGTGAACTCATACGTCGAAAACTGCAGAAAGCGAATCTACCAGAGAAAAGATTTCTTGGCGTGCCGTTTAGAACATAAATATTTAAGAGAATGATGAATCGGTGAATTGTGATGTTTTCGATAGATTATAGAATAAAAGTTTGTAATTGAAGAAAGATTTTCTTCCAAGCTTCATAAAAGCACCATTAAAAAAAAAGTGAGATAACATCAAAGTCGCTAAAGTCGCTAAAGTCAGATGAGCTTGAGAAAATTCGATACATTGATTCGGGTGATGTTGTGTTTCGTTGTTCCCCCTGGCAACAAGTTCCGTGGCAACTGGCAACTCTCTTTTTCGCAACTTTCGAGACAAGATGGCACGAGTACAAGTCTTTAAAGGATATAGGGGTGTCGGGTGTACGCAGTTTCTCAGCCGAGCAAGTCCAAAAGACGAGATCTGGACGCAAATGATATTTAAGCTGAACGTGTTATGTACAAATTGAAAATTCGCACTTTCCACATTCGGACGTATCAAAGTGACGACAGCGAGATATGTCGTTAACCATGCGCTTAACAAAACTGTCATTAGACTAGACGCTTGGACGAGATGGCAGGCAGAGCTTTTCGCGTTAAAGTACATCTAGATGTACACGCGGTACGTATCACGAGTCATATTCTCATATATATTTTTTTTTATATCCTTTTTTCCCGACGCGACTTGCGATTCTAGGTAACGTGTCCTGGCGTTTGGTTATGCCCCAATGGCAAAGTGACTCTGCGAATCAACGCTCTTGACTCTCGTGCGGAATCCCACGGAACAAGTCCGATTTTCCCGCTCTTGTTTCACGACAAATTTACCTTTGATAAAATCTTTGCTCGCATAATCTCCCTGACGGAGCTGCAAAGCACTTTGGAGCAAGAATTTTTATACGCGGAATTAATACAGTGGGCAACCCCAACTAGCCGAGGCATCACTTTGGCGACATTTCAAACCAACTTGGCAGATTTACTCTATCCCGCGCCATGTTTCAAAGGATTATTAGCAGGGGTGGATATAGACCTTTTAATGGAACCAACTAAATGCTTTCCCGTATGCATCCATTTCGTTTCCATTCGTTTGTTTAATTTAGGATAAAGCTTTTTTACTTTTTTAAACTTTCTTTCCGTCTCATTGTCGTTTAGGGTATCATAGCACCCAAAATCGAAATTTCCACCAAAACGGTTGTGGAGGAAATTTTAAATATCTACGATATGAATATGAGCAAATGTTATGTCATCAATCCAAAAATGATTAACTCTAAGGTACTTGACGAATGTAAATTGTAAGATACGCAAATGTCTCGTTTCGTTAAAATTTCTTCTTTTTCTCCTTTTGTGTATTAATTTGCTTGAGAGAATCACCAATTTGTAACATCGCGGTCTTCTATATCCT
Source organism: Solenopsis invicta (assembly GCF_016802725.1). Classification (NCBI taxonomy): domain Eukaryota; kingdom Metazoa; phylum Arthropoda; class Insecta; order Hymenoptera; family Formicidae; genus Solenopsis; species Solenopsis invicta. The sequence goes on from NC_052678.1 coordinate 10,451,066, forward strand.
TTATTTTAGCAACCAACGTGTGGACAAAGGAGAAAGCCGATTAAAGGTATTATAAGGCAACGAAGAGTGTGCCACGCTAAGAATAAACCGAGATCTCAAAGCTGTCGACCGTAAGTAGTATTATTATTATTATTATATTACGTGTTAGTAATGTTGAAATAAATATATTTCACGTGTGGATAGCTACCGTCAGAGATCGAACGATTCTCATCAATGTCCCTCGTATACCACAAGTACACAGACTGGATCGCAAATCGATCAATGTTATCATTCGATAAGGAGAAATTCCTTATGCGCTTGTCGACCAAGTTTGTCGACAAAGTTAGCCGAACCCACCGTGATACGGTATAGCAATGATAATATCCATGTTACTGATAATTGTCCAGTTTGTTTCAAGTATAACTGTTATTTTCCCAAATGCCACGACGATATTGATATAGTCAAAAAATATGTTGACACTAAGCAAAGATATTGCAGAAATTTGTCTGATTGTCTCAATAGAGAATGTGATTGTATTTGTAAAAACGACGCATTCGACACGCGAGAAGAAGCGACAATGCCATTGTGAGTTGTTTGAAAACGGATAGATTTCTCCAACATTTTTTATATATTACGATCGTTATATGCCTTTACAGATTGCAATCAAAAATGAAAAAGATTCAGAAAACTAAAGAAAAGTGCTATGCTACTGGAATGACGGACAAGTAAGTGGCGTTGAGTAAAATTATCGTATTACCTGTAACGTATCGTGTGTAAATTTTGAAAATATTATTTTAGTGTTGTGGAGTGTGATCCGAGATGCGAACACATTCGAGATCTCTCTCCGGGTCATGGATTTTACAAGAATCTAGAAAAATTTTACAAAAGAATGTATAAACAAGCGAAAATGCGTGCGCAAGAAATCGATGGCTGATGTGAAAAATCTTATATATTATTGTCATCATTCAGATCCTTCTAACACGATTTTTATATCTTTGTATTTGTGAAATTTTCAAGTAGATTACTAAATATTTTCTACATATCCGTGATATTAAAGAAAATAATCTTATTTAATAAAAAAAACCAAAGATTTTTAATTGTTATTAAGTATTAACCGACATGTAAATTGTATACAAATATTAAGAGAACTTGTTCACTTGTTATCACATGCTTTGAAAAGTTATCGTGTATTGTAGTTGATACAAACGTGTAGTGTGTATATTGTCTCTCTTTTGTCAAATTATGTTACGAAATAAAAATGAAATGAAATTATATATCGTGTGTGTGTGTGTGTGTGTACACACACACACTGGGAAATATATGTATAATATGAGAGAATGCATTGAAATATGTACAATATATGTATATAAAAAGTTTACTGTTTATATGCTTGGCGTCCGCTTTTGTACGTCGGTACCTCAGCGATTCGATTGCCACGTAGAACGACAGATTTCTTCAAAAGCGCTGGTATTCTCAAGTATAAACCGCGACCTTGTGGACTCCAAGCTCTCAATAAAACACGGTCAGCTTCTTTGGCAGTGATCGCGATCCATCCTGTAATAATTATATGGTAATTATAAGGTTACGAGATTGAAAAGCGACTTACGTGCAAACGTAATTTCTTTGCTGTAAAGAAAAATTACCCGCACTGGATAAAACAATGTCGCCGATGGATTCATTCTTTCCGACACCAGTAACTTCCATCTCCTTTGATTCCAAAGCCGGCCAATGTTTCAATCGGTCCGGATTGTTTTCAGGTACGACAAACGCTTCCGTTTCGAGTAACTCGTTGTATACACTATCCGCATCTTCGGTACGAGTTAATGTTACCGGCAATTCACTACTTGAAAATATTGTACACCTAAATAAAAATAATTTTCGTGCAAATCACTTTAATCCTTTGATATCTTTTAATTTATTATACATCAATCATTACTATCAAATACAGTTACAAGTACACGTACCTAATAAAATGATTGCCCTCTATATAATCCAATCTACCTATTCCACCCAAAAATATTGTTTGATTAACATGTAGAACGAAAGTTCTAGGCGAAATTATTTTCTTCGGTAAAACCGACAAAAGTTCCTGCGTCGTCAACAAATCTAACACCTGATCCGGTTGAATGGTACCGGGAGTATCATAACACCAGCGGCTGTGTTTATACTCTTCTCTAGTCTCGTCAAGACCGAATTGTTGCGTACGTTTTTTATATTTTTCTTCCGCAAACGGATCATCTACTTTAGTTCCAAATTTTGATTGAAATGTTCTGCCAATGTGACCTAAATTTCAAGTATAACGTTTACTTATATTGTGTATATATTGTAACAATATAAAAATTTTCAATCGATTATACCTGATTGCATGTAGTATTACATTCAAGCACAATACATACTTTGCAATGTGGCGTATTTTAAATTATGTGTTGCTTTAAACTGATCGATTCGAAATTTCTCTTCGGCATGCTTATACTGTTGTTCCTTTTGCAATCGCAACGTTCTCAAGTAAAGTCGCCATCGGAGAGGATTTAAAATAGGAAATTTCAGCAAGTTCAATGTTGTGCCTGGCCAAGGTGAAATAGTTGCACGTTGTACGAGATCCACAGCCTGTACCTTGCAATAATCAGACTGCAGAAGAGCGTTGAACAGAGAAGACTTACCAACGTTTGTACATCCAATTACATAAACGTCTCCTATGTTACAATTATAATATAATTATAAATAGAAAATATGTATATTTGTATGTGCGTGCATGCGTGTGATCAACGTGCCACCTTCAAAGATGATCAATTTCAAATCCTTACCTTTATATTTCCAGATTTTGTGTAATTTATTTATAAGTTCTTCAATACCATAGCCAGTTTTTGCAGATACGAGTGCTACATGTTTAATATTCTCCTTCTTGATTCCTGTTCCTGTTGCTACAGACTTTAACAGGCATTCTTTAATGTGAGTGAAGAAATGTTTGGAATCTTGGGGCAGCAAATCTATCTTATTCCCCACAACGAATACTGGTGTATAAGGATGAAGTACGCTATTTATTTCAGGCCATATGCTACATGGAAAATCTGTAAGATCAACCATCAGAATAACGGCGCATTTCTTCGTTTTGATTACTTTTAAAAGTTCTGGATATTCATCCGCAGATACCTTCACCTCTAACGTGGTGTTGTAATACTGCATAAAGTGGCATCTTTGACAAATCATAATTTGCAATTCTCGCTCGCTCCTCTTTAAAAATAACTCTGAGGGTAAGTAACCTGGTAGCGCTTGATCCTTACAGTGTAACAAAGCACCACATCCGCCGCATGGAACGGAACTAATATTAGAGTTTGGATCTGGAGTTCCATAATTGTTAAGCCAAGTATCTTCTTGCGAAGCATCATCATACTGCTCGACATCGACCATCCAATTGGATGGAATGTTTGATGAAAAATCTTTCTTGTATGACACCGTGGTATCCGTTTCCTCTAAATAATTCTGCAGAGTAAATTCTCTATTTTCTAAAGCTGCGCTCTTTTCCATTAAATATTTTTCATACAAAGCTTTATACTTGTCGTTCAATAATGTTATATTTTCGTCAACATAATTTTTATTCGTCTCGTTGGAAGGTGTGTCGACATTACTGTATAAATCTGTACTCGCATACGGCATATGTACGGGTTTCGCTACTTTTTCTTCCGCATTCGTACGTTCTTGTTCCAAGTGGCGGCCGCTACTCTCTTTATCATTTCTCAACGTGTCAAGGAGGATGCTGTAGACGGGTGTATTTGTGAGTTTGTCAATTTGTGCTTTCTTCTTATTATTCTCAAATTTCTTTTTCAACAAGAAACGCTTCATGTAATTTACTTTTACTTTCTGATAATCCAAATAGTCGCAGTATATCAATTTCTCTCGCAGTGCCGTGACTCTGGGATCAAGAGACTGAGATTGAATGCATTGAAGGCCAGTTGAATCCTCTAGCGTATTGCGTTTCGTCGAATATGTAAAAGCCCGAATTAACTGATACTTATCGCGACAGCCTCTCAAATAACGATACGTACCACCTACGTACATTTTCCACGCAGAATACTTAGTGAAAGTAATCAATTTAATATTATGTTCGGATAACAGTTCGCTCCAGGGTGATCGCATTGCCCGGTGTGTCACACCGTCACCGGGTGGTCCACACGGTCCACGGTACTCAGTAGAGTCAGTAGTCGATATCAGAGATGATCAGAGAGGAACCTGAGAGCGGCCACGGCGGCCTTTTTCCTATAACGCTTTGAAACTCCCGTACACTAGTGACGCACATCTATTCTGGTCAGAATAGGAACTACGTGTCACATCCATTTTGCAACCCGCCGTTAAAAACAGTGTGGATGTTAGCACGGACAACAACCCACATCCATCTCTCAAGAAATGGATGTAGGTTGTTGTCCGTGATAACATCCATTTTGCTGCAAATAAAATCTGACGCGTTTCCCGTATGTTGCATCCAGAACAGGGGTCGAGAATGTGCACAAATGATTAATTACGTTTACTTTCGCGTAATTTTTTATTTATTATAGTCTGAATTATTTACATTAACATTGATATTAATACATATCAATACGTTTATGCCCATATTTTGCGCAATCATATTTTTACTTAAAAAAGATGTTTAATAGTAACAGAGAGAATTTGGTTCTTTAATAAAGAAACATTCATTTTACGCAGTACTTAAAAAATAATTGTAATTAACATCGCATCATATAATGAAGAAGAAATAAATGTCTTTCCACGAATAAATATACCATCTTTTTATTTTTACAAAATTCTTTATTATTTAAATGTCTTCAAATTATGCTTTTGAAAAAATTAGCTTTTCTAATTTTTTTAAATCTTGACGCAAATCACTCTCTCTCTTTCTCTCTTTGTCTCTTTCTCTTTTAACGTCATTGTCCTTTAATTGTTTAGGCATTCAGTTAGAGAGAGAAAGCATCGCGGTGATAGACAAGGAGCAAGCGGCGATGTTATCTCTATGGATACACTCCTCTTCACTCCCCTCTCGATCGATCTCGTTTTCCGTGATACGTTTAGGCCGTGAAAAACGAAAGACTTTTATCAGTCAAAGTTCAAAATTTTTGAGTAAAATATTTTTTGACATATTCTCCAATATTTCTGTGTTCTGAAAGCCCCGAGAAAAGTTCTAACTTTTATTATAATGGATCGAATCGCTAAAGTAAAAGACGAAAGAGATATATCAGTCAAAGTTCGAAATATTTAAGTAAAATTGGTTTTTTTGGGAATTTCTTCAATATCTCTGTGTCCTGATAGCCCTAAGAAGAGATATAACTTTTATCATGATGTATCGAATCGCTGAACTGAAAAAGGAAAGACTAATATCAGGCAAATTTCGAAATTTTTGAGTAAAATTTTTTTTGCGAATTTCTCCAATATCTCTGTGTTATGAAAGCCCCGAGAAGAGGTCTAACTTTTATCATACTGGATCGAATCGCTAAAGTGAAAGACGAAAGAGTTATAACAGTCAAAGTTCGAAATTTTTTAGTAAAATTGGTTTTTTTGCGAATTTCTCCAATATCTCTGTGTTCTGATAGCCCCGAGAAGAGTTCTAACTTTTATCATAACTTATCGAATCGCTAAAGTAAAAGACGAAAGAGTTATATCAGTCAAAGTTCGAAATTTTTGAGTAAAATTGGTCTTTTTCCGAATTTCTCCAATATCTCTGTGTCTTGATAGCCCTAAGAAGAGACACAACTTTTATCATGATGTATCGAATCGCTGAACTGAAAAAGGAAAGACTTATATCAGGCAAATTTCGAAATATTTGAGAAAAATTTTTTTTGCGAATTTCTCCAATATCTCTGTGTTATGAAAGCCCCAGGAAGGGGTCTAACTTTTATCATACTGGATCGAATCGCTAAAGTGAAAGACGAAAGAGTTATATAAGTCAAAGTTCGAAAATTATGAGGAAAATTTTTTTTGCGAATTCTCCAATATCTCTGTGTTCTGATAGCCCCGAGAAGAGTTATAACATTTATCATAATAGACCGAATCGCTCAAGTAAAAGACGAAAGAGTTATATCAGTCAAAGTTCGAAATTTTTGAGTAAAATTGGTTTTTTTCCGAATTTTTTCAATATCTCTGGGTCCTGATAGCCCTAAGAAGAGATATAACTTTTATCATGATGTATCGAATCGCTGAACTGAAAAAGGAAAGACTTATATCAGGCAAATTTCGAAATTTTTGAGAAAAATTTTTTTGGCGATTTTCTCCAATATCTCTGTGTTATGAAAGCCCCGAGAAGAGGTCTAACTTTTATCATACTGGATCGAATAGCTAAAGTGAAAGACGAAAGAGTTATATGAGTCAAAGTTCGAAAATTTTGAGGAAAATTTTTTTTGCGAATTTCTCCAATATCTCTGTGTTCTGATAGCCCACAGAAGAGATATAACTTTTATCATGATGTATCGAATCGCTGAACTGAAAAGGAAAGACTTATATCTGGCAAATTTCGAAATTTTTGAGTAAAATTTTTTTTGCGAGTTTCTCCAATATCTCTGTGTTCTGATAGCCCCGAGAAGAGTTCTAACATTTATCATAATGGAACGAATCGCTAAAGTAAAAGACGAAAGAGTTATATCAGTCAAAGTTCGAAATTTTTGAGTAAAATTGGTTTTTTTCCGAATTTCTTCAATATATCTGTGTCCTGATTGCCCTAAGAAGAGATATAACTTTTATCATGATGTATCGAACCGCTGAACTGAAAAAGGAAAGACTTATATCAGTCAAATTTCGAAATTTTTGAGTAAAATTTTTTTTGCGAATTTCTCCAATATCTCTGTGTTCTGATAGCCCTGAGAAGAGTTGTAACATTTATCATAATGGATCGAATCGCTAAAGTGAAATACGAAAGAATTATATCAGTCAAAGTTCGAAATTATTGAGTAAAAATGGTTTTTTTTCGAATTTCTTCAATATCTCTGTGTCATGATAGCCTTAAGAAGAGATATAACTTTTATCATGATGTATCGAATCGCTGAACTGAAAATGGAAAGACTTATATCAGTCAAATTTCGAAATATTTGAGTAAAATTTTTTTTGCGAGTTTATCCAATATCTCTGTGTTCTGATAGCCCCGAGAAGAGTTATAACATTTATCATACCGGATCGAATCGCTAAAGTCAAAGACGAAAGAGTAATAACAGTCAAAGTTCGAAATTTTTTAGTAAAATTGGTTTTTTTGCGAATTTCTCCAATATCTCTGTGTTCTGATAGCCCACAGAAGAGATATAACTTCTATCGTGATGTATCGAATCGCTGAACTGAAAAAGGAAAGACTTATATCAGGCAAATTTCGAAATATTTGAGTAAAATTTTTTTTGCGAATTTCTCCAATATCTCTGTGTTCTGATAGCCCCGAGAAGAGTTGTAACATTTATCATAATGGATCGAATCGCTAAAGTGAAATACGAAAGAATTATATCAGTCAAAGTTCGAAATTATTGAGTAAAAATGGTTTTTTTTCGAATTTCTTCAATATCTCTGTGTCCTGATAGCCTTAAGAAGAGATATAACTTTTATCATGATGTATCGAATCGCTGAACTGAAAATGGAAAGACTTATATCAGTCAAATTTCGAAATATTTGAGTAAAATTTTTTTTGCGAGTTTATCCAATATCTCTGTGTTCTGATAGCCCCGAGAAGAGTTATAACATTTATCATACCGGATCGAATCGCTAAAGTCAAAGACGAAAGAGTAATAACAGTCAAAGTTCGAAATTTTTTAGTAAAATTGGTTTTTTTGCGAATTTCTCCAATATCTCTGTGTTCTGATAGCCCACAGAAGAGATATAACTTTTATCATGATGTATCGAATCGCTGAACTGAAAAAGGAAAGACTTATATCAGGCAAATTTCGAAATATTTGAGTAAAATTTTTTTTGCGAATTTCTCCAATATCTCTGTGTTCTGATAGCCCCGAGAAGAGTTCTAACTTTTACCATAATGGATCGAATCGCTAAAGTGAAAAACGAAAGAGTTATATAAGTCAAAGTTCGAAAACTTTGAGGAAAATTTTTTTTGCGAATTTCTCCAATATCTCTCTGTTCTGATAGCCCCGAGAAGAGTTATAACTTTTATCATAATGGATAGAAATGCTAAAGTGAAAGACGAAAGAGTTATATAAGTCAAAGTTCGAAAATTTTGAGGAAAATTTTTTTGCGAATTTCTCCAACATCTCTGTGTTCTGATAGCCCCGAGAAAAGTTCTAACTTTTATCATAATTTATCGAATCGCTAAAGTAAGAGACGAAAGAGTTATATCAGTCAAAGTTCGAAATTTTTGAGTAAAATTGGTTTTTTTCCGAATTTCTTCAATATCTCTGTGTCCTGATAGCCTTAAGAAGAAATATAACTTTTATCATTTTGTATCGAATCGCTGAACTAAAAAAGGAAAGACTTATATCAGTCAAATTTCGAAATTTTTGAGTAAAATTTTTTTTGCGAATTTCTCCAATATCTCTGTGTTCTGATAGCCCCGAGAAGAGTTATAACATTTATCATAATGGTTCGAATCGCTAAAGTAAAAGACGAAAGTGTTATAGCAGTCAAAGTTCGAAATGTTCCAGTAAAATTGGTTTTTTTGCGTATTTCTCCAATATCTCTGTGTTCTGATAGCCCACAGAAGAGATATAACTTTTATCATGATGTTTCGAATCGCTGAACTGAAAAAGGAAAGACTTATATCAGGCAAATTTCGAAAATTTTGAGTAAAATTTTTTTTTCGAATTTCTCCAATATCTCTGTGTTCTGATAGCCCCGAGAAGAGTTCTAACTTTTATCATACTGGATCGAATCGCTAAAGTGAAAGACGAAAGCGTTATATAAGTCAAAGTTCGAAAATTTTGAGGAAAATTTTTTTTGCGAATTTCTCCAATATCTCTGTGTTCTGATAGCCCCGAGAAGAGTTATAACATTTATCATAATGGATCGAATCGCTAAAGTAAAAGACGAAAGATTTATATCAGTCAAAGTTCGAAATTTTTGAGTAAAATTGGTTTTTTTCCGAATTTCTTCAATATCTCTGTGTCCTGATAGCCCTAAGAAGAGATATAACTTTTATCATGATGTATCGAATCGCTGAACTGAAAAAGGAAAGACTTATATCAGTCAAATTTCGAAATTTTTGAGAAAAATTTTTTTGGCGAATTTCTCCAATATCTCTGTGTTCTGATAGCCCCGAGAAGAGTTCTAACTTTTATCATACTGGATCGAATCGCTAAAGTGAAAGACGAAAGCGTTATATCAGTCAAAGTTCGAAATTATTGAGTAAAAATGGTTTTTTTTCGAATTTCTCCAATATCTCTGTGTTCTGATAGCCCACAGAAGAGATAAAACTTTTATCGTGATGTATCGAATCGCTGAACTGAAAAAGGAAAGACTTATATCAGGCAAATTTCGAAATTTTTGAGTAAAATTTTTTTTGCGAATTTCTCCAATATCTCTGTGTTCTGATAGCCCCGAGAAGAGTTCTAACTTTTATCATAATGGATCGAATCGCTAAAGTGAAAAACGAAAGAGTTATATCAGTCAAAGTTCGAAAATTTTGAGTAAAATTGGTTTTTTGCGAATTTCTCCAATATCTCTGTGTTCTGATAGCCCTGAGAAGAGTTATAACATTTATCATGATGGATCGAATCGCTGAACGTAAAAGGAAAGACTTATATCAGTCAAAGTTCGAAATGTTTGAGTAAAATTGGTTTTTTGCGAATTTCTCCAATATCTCTGTGTTCTGATAGCCCTAAGAAGAGATATAACTTTTATCATGATGTATCGAATCGCTGAACTGAAATAGGAAAGACTTATATCAGTCAAATTTCGAAATTTTGAGTAAAATTTTTTTTGCGAATTTCTCCAATATCTCTGTGTTCTGATAGCCCCGAGAAGAGTTCTAACTTTTATCATAATGGATCGAATCGCTAAAGTGAAAGACGAAAGAGTTATATAAGTCAAAGTTCGAAAATTTTGAGGAAAATTTTTTTGCGAATTTCTCCAATATCTCTGTGTTCTGATAGCCCCGAGAAGAGTTATAACATTTATCATAATGGATCGAATCGCTAAAGTGAAAGACGAAAGAGTTAAAACAGTCAAAGTTCGACATTTATTAATTAAATTGGTTTTTTTCCGAATTTCTTCAATATCTCTGTGTTCTGATAGCCCTAAGAAGAGATATACCTTTTATCATGATGTATCGAATCGCTGATCTGTAATAGGAAAGACTTATATCAGGCAAATTTCGAAATTTTTGAGTAAAATTTTTTTTGCTAATTTCTCCAATATCTCTGTGTTCTGATAGCCCCGAGAAGAGTTCTAACTTTTATCATAATGGATCGAATCGCTAAAGTGAAAGACGAAAGAGTTATATAAGTCAAAGTTCGAAAATTTTGAGGAAAATTTTTTTGCGAATTTCTCCAACATCTCTGTGTTCTGATAGCCCCGAGAAAAGTTCTAACTTTTATCATAATTTATCGAATCGCTAAAGTAAAAGACGAAAGAGTTATATCAGTCAAAGTTCGAAATTTTTGAGTAAAATTGGTTTTTTTCCGAATTTCTTCAATATCTCTGTGTCCTGATAGCCTTAAGAAGAGATATAACTTTTATCATTTTGTATCGAATCGCTGAACTAAAAAAGGAAAGACTTATATCAGTCAAATTTCGAAAACTTTGAGGAAAATTTTTTTTGCGAATTTCTCCAATATCTCTGTGTTCTGATAGCCCCGAGAAGAGTTCTAACTTTTATCATAATGGATCGAATCGCTAAAGTGAAAGACGAAAGAGTTATATAAGTCAAAGTTCGAGAACTTTGAGGAAAATTTTTTTTCGAATTTCTCCAATATCTCTGTGTTCTAATAGCCCCGAGAAGAGTTATAACATTTATCATAATGGATCGAATCGCTAAAGTAAAAGACGAAAGTGTTATATCAGTCAAAGTTCGAAATGTTTCAGTAAAATTGGTTTTTTTGCGTATTTCTTCAATATCTCTGTGTTCTGATAGCCCACAGAAGAGATATAACTTTTATCATGATGTTTCGAATCGCTGAACTGAAAAAGGAAAGACTTATATCAGGCAAATTTCGAAATTTTTGAGTAAAATTTTTTTTGCGAATTTCTCCAATATCTCTGTGTTCTGATAGCCCCGAGAAGAGTTCTAACTTTTATCATAATGGATCGAATCGCTAAAGTGAAAGACGAAAGCGTTATATAAGTCAAAGTTCGTTAAATTTGAGGAAAATTTTTTTTGCGAATTTCTCCAATATCTCTGTGTTCTGATAGCCCCGAGAAGAGTTATAACATTTATCATAATGGATCGAATCGCTAAAGTAAAAGACGAAAGAGTTATATCAGTCAAAGTTCGAAATTTTTGAGTAAAATTGGTTTTTTTCCGAATTTCTTCAATATCTCTGTGTTCTGATAGCCCTAAGAAGAGATATAACTTTTATCATGATGTATCGAATCGCTGAACTGAAAAAGGAAAGACTTATATCAGGCAAATTTCGAAATTTTTGAGTAAAATTTTTTTTGCTAATTTCTCCAATATCTCTGTGTTATGAAAGCCCCGAGAAGAGGTCTACCTTTTATCATACTGGATCGAATCGCTAAAGTGAAAGACGAAAGTGTTATAACAGTCAAAGTTCGAAATTTCTTAGTAAAATTGGTTTTTTTGCGAATTTCTCCAATATCTCTGTGTTCTGATAGCCCACAGAAGAGATATAACTTTTATCATGATGTATCGAATCGCTGAACTGAAAAAGGAAAGACTTATATCAGGCAAATTTCGAAATTTTTGAGTAAAATTTTTTTTGCGAATTTCTCCAATATCTCTGTGTTCTGATAGCCCCGAGAAGCGTTCTAACTTTTATCATAATGGATAGAAATGCTAAAGTGAAAGACGAAAGAGTTATATAAGTCAAAGTTCGAAAATTTTGAGGAAAATTTTTTTGCGAATTTCTCCAACATCTCTGTGTTCTGATAGCCCCGAGAAAAGTTCTAACTTTTATCATAATTTATCGAATCGCTAAAGTAAAAGACGAAAGAGTTATATCAGTCAAAGTTCGAAATTTTTGAGTAAAATTGGTTTTTTTCCGAATTTCTTCAATATCTCTGTGTCCTGATAGCCTTAAGAAGAGATATAACTTTTATCATTTTGTATCGAATCGCTGAACTAAAAAAGGAAAGACTTATATCAGTCAAATTTCGAAAACTTTGAGGAAAATTTTTTTTGCGAATTTCTCCAATATCTCTGTGTTCTGATAGCCCCGAGAAGAGTTATAACATTTATCATAATGGTTCGAATCGCTAAAGTAAAAGACGAAACTGTTATAGCAGTCAAAGTTCGAAATGTTCCAGTAAAATTGGTTTTTTTGCGTATTTCTCCAATATCTCTGTGTTCTGATAGCCCACAGAAGAGATATAACTTTTATCATGATGTTTCGAATCGCTGAACTGAAAAAGGAAAGACTTATATCAGGCAAATTTCGAAATTTTTGAGTAAAATTTTTTTTTCGAATTTCTCCAATATCTCTGTGTTCTGATAGCCCCGAGAAGAGTTCTAACTTTTATCATACTGGATCGAATCGCTAAAGTGAAAGACGAAAGTGTTATAACAGTCAAAGTTCGAAATTTTTTAGTAAAATTGGTTTTTTTGCGAATTTCTCCAATATCTCTGTGTTCTGATAGCCCACAGAAGAGATATAACTTTTATCATGATGTATCGAATCGCTGAACTGAAAAAGGAAAGACTTATATCAGGCAAATTTCGAAATTTTTGAGTAAAATTTTTTTTGCGAATTTCTCCAATATCTCTGTGTTCTGATAGCCCCGAGAAGAGTTATAACCTTTTATCATAATGGATCGAATCGCTAAAGTGAAAGACGAAAGAGTTATATCAGTCAAAGTTCGAAATTTTTGAGTAAAATTTTTTTTGCGAATTTCTCCAATATCTCTGTGTTCTGATAGCCCCGAGAAGAGTTATAACATTTATCATAATGGATCGAATCGCTAAAGTGAAAGACGAAAGTGTTATAACAGTCAAAGTTCGAAATTTTTTAGTAAAATTGGTTTTTTTGCGAATTTCTCCAATATCTCTGTGTTCTGATAGCCCTAAGAAGAGATATAACTTTTATCATGATGTATCGAATCGCTGAACTGAAAAAGGAAAGACTTATATCAGGCAAATTTCGAAATTTTTGAGTAAAATTTTTCTTGTTAATTTCTCTAATATCTCTGTGTTCTGAGAGCCCCGAGAAGAGTTCTAACTTTTATCATAATGGATCGAATCGCTAAAGTGAAAGACGAAAGAGTTATATAAGTCAAAGTTCGAGAACTTTGAGGAAAATTTTTTTTGCGAATTTCTCCAATATCTCTGTGTTCTGATAGCCCCGAGAAGAGTTTTAACATTTATCATAATGGATCGAATCGCTAAAGTAAAAGACGAAAGATTTATATCAGTCAAAGTTCGAAATTTTTGAGTAAAATTGGTTTTTTTCCGAATTTCTTCAATATCTCTGTGTCCTGATAGCCCTAAGAAGAGATATAACTTTTATCATGATGTATCGAATCGCTGAACTGAAAAAGGAAAGACTTATATCAGGCAAATTTCGAAATTTTTGAGTAAAATTTTTTTTGCTAATTTCTCCAATATCTCTGTGTTATGAAAGCCCCGAGAAGAGGTCTACCTTTTATCATACTGGATCGAATCGCTAAAGTGAAAGACGAAAGTGTTATAACAGTCAAAGTTCGAAATTTTTTAGTAAAATTGGTTTTTTTGCGAATTTCTCCAATATCTCTGTGTTCTGATAGCCCACAGAAGAGATATAACTTTTATCATGATGTATCGAATCGCTGAACTGAAAAGGAAAGACTTATATCTGGCAAATTTCGAAATTTTTGAGTAAAATTTTTTTTGCGAATTTCTCCAATATCTCTGTGTTCTGATAGCCCCGAGAAGAGTTCTAACTTTTATCATAATGGATCGAATCGCTAAAGTGAAAGACGAAAGAGTTATATAAGTCAAAGTTCGAAAATTTTGAGGAAAATTTTTTTTGCGAATGTCTCCAATATCTCGGATAGCCCCGAGAAGAGTTTTAACATTTATCATAATGGATCGAATCGCTAAAGTGAAAGACGAAAGGTTTATATCAGTCAAAGTTCGAAATTTTTGAGTAAAATTGGTTTTTTTCCGAATTTCTTCAATATCTCTGTGTTCTGATAGCCCTAAGAAGAGATATACCTTTTATCATGATGTATCGAATCGCTGAACTGAAAAAGGAAAGACTTATATCAGGCAAATTTCGAAATTTTTGAGTAAAATTTTTTTTGCGAATTTCTCCAATATCTGTGTGTTCTGATAGCCCCGAGAAGCGTTCTAACTTTTATCATAATGGATCGAAATGCTAAAGTGAAAGACGAAAGAGTTATATAAGTCAAAGTTCGAAAACTTTGAGGAAAATTTTTTTGCGAATTTCTCCAACATCTCTGTGTTCTGATAGCCCCGAGAAAAGTTCTAACTTTTATCATAATTTATCGAATCGCTAAAGTAAGAGACGAAAGAGTTATATCAGTCAAAGTTCGAAATTTTTGAGTAAAATTGGTTTTTTTCCGAATTTCTTCAATATCTCTGTGTTCTGATAGCCCCAAGAAGAGATATAACTTTTATCATGTAGTATCGAATCGCTGAACTAAAAAAGGAAAGACTTATATCAGTCAAATTTCGAAAACTTTGAGGAAAATTTTTTTTGCGAATTTCTTCAATATCTCTGTGTTCTGATAGCCCCGAGAAGAGTTCTAACTTTTATCATAATGGATCGAATCGCTAAAGTGAAAGACGAAAGAGTTATATAAGTCAAAGTTCGAGAACTTTGAGGAAAATTTTTTTTGCGAATTTCTCCAATATCTCTGTGTTCTGATAGCCCCGAGAAGAGTTATAACATTTATCATAATGGATCGAATCGCTATAGTAAAAGACGAAAGTGTTATATCAGTCAAAGTTCGAAATGTTTTAGTAAAATTGGTTTTTTTGCGTATTTCTCCAATATCTCTGTGTTCTGATAGCCCACAGAAGAGATATAACTTTTATCATGATGTATCGAATCGCTGAACTGAAAAAGGAAAGACTTATATCAGGCAAATTTCGAAATCTTTGAGTAAAATTTTTTTGCGAATTTCTCCAATATCTCTGTGTTCTGATAGCCCCGAGAAGAGGTCTACCTTTTATCATACTGGATCGAATCGCTAAAGTGAAAGACGAAAGTGTTATATAAGTCAAAGATCGAAATTTTTAGTAAAATTGGTTTTTTTGCGAATTTTTCCAATATTTCTGTGTTCTGAGAGCCCCGAGAAGAGTTCTAACTTTTATCATAATGCATCGAATCGCTGAACTGAAAAAGGAAAGACTTATATCAGGCAAATTTCGAAATTTTTGTGTAAAATTTTTTTTGCTAATTTCTCCAATATCTGTGTGTTCTGATAGCCCCGAGAAGCGTTCTAACTTTTATCATAATGGATAGAAATGCTAAAGTGAAAGACGAAAGAGTTATATAAGTCAAAGTTCGAAAATTTTGAGGAAAATTTTTTTGCGAATTTCTCCAACATCTCTATGTTCTGATAACCCCGAGAAAAGTTCTAACTTTTATCATAATTTATCGAATCGCTAAAGTAAATGACGAAAGAGTTATATCAGTCAAAGTTCGAAATTTTTGAGTAAAATTGGTTTTTTTCCGAATTTCTTCAATATCTCTGTGTCCTTATAGCCTTAAGAAGAGATATAACTTTTATCATTTTGTATCGAATCGCTGAACTAAAAAAGGAAAGACTTATATCAGTCAAATTTCGAAAACTTTGAGGAAAATTTTTTTTGCGAATTTCTCCAATATCTCTGAGTTCTGATAGCCCCGAGAAGAGTTCTAACTTTTATCATAATGGATCGAATCGCTAAAGTGAAAGACGAAAGAGTTATATAAGTCAAAGTTCGAAAACTTTGAGGAAAATTTTTTTTGCGAATTTCTCCAATATCTCTGTGTTCTGATTGCCCCGAGAAGAGTTATAACATTTATCATAATGGATCGAATCGCTAAAGTAAAAGACGAAATTGTTATAGCAGTCAAAGTTCGAAATGTTCCAGTAAAATTGGTTTTTTTGCGTATTTCTCCAATATCTCTGTGTTCTGATAGCCCACAGAAGAGATATAACTTTTATCATGATGTTTCGAATCGCTGAACTGAAAAAGGAAAGACTTATATCAGGCAAATTTCGAAATCTTTGAGTAAAATTTTTTTTGCTAATTTCTCCAATATCTCTGTGTTTTGAGAGCCCCGAGAAGGGTTCTAACTTTTATCATAATGGATCGAATCGCTAAAGTGAAAGACGAAAGAGTTATAACAGTCAAAGTTCGAAATTTCTTAGTAAAATTGGTTTTTTTGCGAATTTCTCCAATATCTCTGTGTTCTGATAGCCCTAAGAAGAGATATACCTTTTATCATGATGTATCGAATCGCTGAACTAAAAAAGGAAAGACTTATATCAGGCAAATTTCGAAATTTTTGTGTAAAATTTTTTTTGCTAATTTCTCCAATATCTGTGTGTTCTGATAGCCCCGAGAAGCGTTCTAACTTTTATCATAATGGATAGAAATGCTAAAGTGAAAGACGAAAGAGTTATATAAGTCAAAGTTCGAAAACTTTGAGGAAAATTTTTTTGGGAATTTCTCCAACATCTCTGTGTTCTGATAGCCCCGAGAAAAGTTCTAACTTTTATCATAATTTATCGAATCGCTAAAGTAAAAGACGAAAGAGTTATATCAGTCAAAGTTCGAAATTTTTGAGTAAAATTGGTTTTTTTCCGAATTTCTTCAATATCTCTGTGTCCTGATAGCCTTAAGAAGAGATATAACTTTTATCATTTTGTATCGAATCGCTGAACTAAAAAAGGAAAGACTTATATCAGTCAAATTTCGAAATTTTTGAGGAAAATTTTTTTTGCGGATTTCTCCAATATCTCTGTGTTCTGATAGCCCCGAGAAGAGTTATAACATTTATCATAATGGTTCAAATCGCTAAAGTAGAAGACGAAACTGTTATAGCAGTCAAAGTAAGAAATGTTCCAGTAAAATTGGTTTTTTTGCGTATTTCTCCAATATCTCTGTGTTCTGATAGCCCACAGAAGAGATATAACTTTCATCATGATGTATCGAATAGCTGAACTGAAAAAGGAAAGACTTATATCAGGCAAATTTCGAAATTTTTGAGTAAAATTTTTTTTGCGAATTTCTCCAATATCTCTGTGTTCTGAGAGCCCCGAGAAGAGTTCTAACTTTTATCATACTGGATCGAATCGCTAAAGTGAAAGACGAAAGCGTTATAACAGTCAAAGTTCGAAATTTTTTAGTAAAATTGGTTTTTTTGCGAATTTCTCCAATATCTCTGTGTTCTGATAGCCCACAGAAGAGATATAACTTTTATCATGATGTTTCGAATCGCTGAACTGAAAAAGGAAAGACTTATATCAGGCAAATTTCGAAATTTTTGAGTAAAATTTTTTTTGCTAATTTCTCCAATATCTCTGTGTTCTGAGAGCCCCGAGAAGAGTTCTAACTTTTATCATAATGGATCGAATCGCTAAAGTGAAAGACGAAAGAGGTATATAAGTCAAAGTTCGAGAACTTTGAGGAAAATTTTTTTTGCGAATTTCTCCAATATCTCTGTGTTCTAATAGCCCCGAGAAGAGTTATAACATTTATCATAATGGATCGAATCGTTAAAGTAAAAGACGAAAGGTTTATATCAGTCAACGTTCGAAATTTTTGAGTAAAATTTGTTTTTTTCCGAATTTCTTCAATATCTCTGTGTCCTGATAGCCCTAAGAAGAGATATAACTTTTATCATGATGTATCGAATCGCTGAACTAAAAAGGAAACACTTATATCAGGCAAATTTCGAAATTTTTGAGTAAAATTTTTTTTGCGAATTTCTCCAATATCTCTGTGTTCTGATAGCCCCGAGAAGAGTTATAACATTTATGATAATGGATCGAATCGCTAAAGTAAAAGACGAAAGAGTTATAACAGTCAAAGTTCGACATTTTTTAATTAAATTGGTTTTTTTCCGAATTTCTTCAATATCTCTGAGTTCTGATAGCCCTAAAAAGAGATATACCTTTTATCATGATGTATCGAATCGCTGAACTAAAAAAGGAAAGTCTTATATCAGGCAAATTTCGAAATTTTTGAGTAAAACTTTTTTTGCTAATTTCTCCAATATCTCTGTGTTATGAAAGCCCCGAGAAGAGGTCTAACTTTTATCATACTGGATAGAATCGCTAAACTGAAAGACGAAAGAGTTATATAAGTCAAAGTTCGAGAACTTTGAGGAAAATATTTTTTGCGAATTTCTCCAATATCTCTGTGTTCTGATAGCCACGAGAAGAGCTATAACATTTATCATAATGTATCGAATCGCTAAAGTAAAAGACGAGAGGGATATATCAGTCCAAGTTCGAAATATTTAAGTAAAATTGGTTTTTTTTGGAATTTCTTCAATATCTCTGTGTCCTGATAGCCCTAAGAAGAGATATAACTTTTATCATGATGTATCGAATCGCTGAACTGAAAAAGGAAAGACTTATATCAGGCAAATTTCGCAATTTTTGAGTAAAATTTTTTTTGCTAATTTCTCCAATACCTCTGTGTTATGAAAGCCCCGAGAAGAGGTCTAACTTTTATCATACTGGATCGAATCGCTAAAGTGAAAGACGAAAGCGTTATAACAGTCAAAGTTCGAAATTTTTTAGTAAAATTGGTTTTTTTGCGAATTTCTCCAATATCTCTGTGTTCTGATAGCCCACAGAAGAGATATAACTTTTATCATGATGTATCGAATCGCTGAACTGAAAAAGGAAAGACTTATATCAGGCAAATTTCGAAATTTTTGAGTAAAATTTTTTTTGCGAATTTCTCCAATATCTCTGTGTTCTGAGAGCCCCGAGAAGAGTTCTAACTTTTATCATAATGGATCGAATCGCTAAAGTTAAAGACGAAAGAGATATATAAGTCAAAGTTCGAAAATTTTGAGGAAAATTTTTTTTGCGAATGTCTCCAATATCTCTGATAGCCCCGAGAAGAGTTATAACATTTATCATAATGGATCGAATCGCTAAAGTGAAAGACGAAAGAGTTATAACAGTCAAAGTTCGACATTTATTAATTAAATTGGTTTTTTTCCGAATTTCTTCAATATCTCTGTGTTCTGATAGCCCTAAGAAGATATATACCTTTTATCATGATATATCGAATCGCTGAACTGTAATAGGAAAGACTTAAATCAGGCAAATTTCGAAATTTTTGTGTAAAATTTTTTTTGCTAATTTCTCCAATATCTGTGTGTTCTGATAGCCCCGAGAAGCGTTCTAACTTTTATCATAATGGATAGAAATGCTAAAGTGAAAGACGAAAGAGTTATATAAGTCAAAGTTCGAAAACTTTGAAGAAAATTTTTTTGGGAATTTCTCCAACATCTCTGTTTTCTGATAGCCCCGCGAAAAGTTCTAACTTTTATCATAATTTATCGAATCGCTAAAGTAAGAGACGAAAGAGTTATATCAGTCAAAGTTCGAAATTTTTGAGTAAAATTGGTTTTTTTCCGAATTTCTTCAATATCTCTGTTTCCTGATAGCCTTAAGAAGAGATATAACTTTTATCATTTTGTATCGAATCGCTGAACTAAAAAAGGAAAGACTTATATCAGTCAAATTTCGAAAACTTTGAGGAAAATTTTTTTTGCGAATTTCTCCAATATCTCTGTGTTCTGATAGCCCCGAGAAGAGTTCTAACTTTTATCATAATGGATCGAATCGCTAAAGTGAAAGACGAAAGAGTTATATAAGTCAAAGTTCTAAAACTTTGAGGAAAATTTTTTTTGCGAATTTCTCCAATATCTCTGTGTTCTGATAGCCCCGAGAAGAGTTATAACATTTATCATAATGGATCGAATCGCTATAGTAAAAGACGAAACTGTTATAGCCGTCAAAGTTCGAAATGTTCCAGTAAAATTGGTTTTTTTGCGTATTTCTCCAATATCTCTGTGTTCTGATAGCCCACAGAAGAGATATAACTTTTATCATGATGTTTCGAATCGCTGAACTGAAAAAGGAAAGACTTATATCAGGCAAATTTCGAAATCTTTGAGTAAAATTTTTTTTGCTAATTTCTCCAATATCTCTGTGTTTTGAGAGCCCCGAGAAGGGTTCTAACTTTTATCATAATGGATCGAATCGCTAAAGTGAAAGACGAAAGAGTTATAACAGTCAAAGTTCGAAATTTCTTAGTAAAATTGGTTTTTTTGCGAATTTTTCCAATATTTCTGTGTTCTGATAGCCCAAAGAGGAGATATAACTTTTATCATGATGTATCGAATA
Organism: Solenopsis invicta; assembly: GCF_016802725.1. Lineage (NCBI taxonomy): Eukaryota > Metazoa > Arthropoda > Insecta > Hymenoptera > Formicidae > Solenopsis > Solenopsis invicta. The sequence continues at coordinate 10,471,493 of NC_052678.1, forward strand.
GCTGAACTGAAAAAGGAAAGACTTATATCAGGCAAATTTCGAAATTTTTGTGTAAAATTTTTTTTTGCTAATTTCTCCAATATCTGTGTGTTCTGATAGCCCCGAGAAGCGTTCTAACTTTTATCATAATGGATAGAAATGCTAAAGTGAAAGACGAAAGAGTTATATAAGTCAAAGTTCGAAAATTTTGAGGAAAATTTTTTTGCGAATTTCTCCAACATCTCTGTGTTCTGATAGCCCCGAGAAAAGTTCTAATTTTTATCATAATTTATCGAATCGCTAAAGTAAAAGACGAAAGAGTTATATCAGTCAAAGTTCGAAATTTTTGAGTAAAATTGGTTTTTTTCCGAATTTCTTCAATATCTCTGTGTCCTGATAGCCTTAAGAAGAGATATAACTTTTATCATTTTGTATCGAATCGCTGAACTAAAAAAGGAAAGACTTATATCAGTCAAATTTCGAAAGTTTTGAGGAAAATTTTTTTTGCGAATTTCTCCAATATCTCTGTGTTCTGATAGCCCCGAGAAGAGTTATAACATTTATCATAATGGTTCAAATCGCTAAAGTAGAAGACGAAACTGTTATAGCAGTCAAAGTTCGAAATGTTCCAGTAAAATTGGTTTTTTTGCGTATTTCTCCAATATCTCTGTGTTCTGATAGCCCACAGAAGAGATATAACTTTTATCATGATGTATCGAATAGCTGAACTGAAAAAGGAAAGACTTATATCAGGCAAATTTCGAAATTTTTGAGTAAAATTTTTTTTGCGAATTTCTCCAATATCTCTGTGTTCTGAGAGCCCCGAGAAGAGTTCTAACTTTTATCATACTGGATCGAATCGCTAAAGTGAAAGACGAAAGCGTTATAACAGTCAAAGTTCGAAATTTTTTAGTAAAATTGGTTTTTTTGCGAATTTCTCCAATATCTCTGTGTTCTGATAGCCCACAGAAGAGATATAACTTTTATCATGATGTATCGAATCGCTGAACTGAAAAAGGAAAGACTTATATCAGGCAAATTTCCAAATTATTGAGTAAAATTTTTTTTGCTAATTTCTCCAATATCTCTGTCTTCTGAGAGCCCCGAGAAGAGTTCTAACTTTTATCATAATGGATCGAATCGCTAAAGTGAAAGACGAAAGAGTTATATAAGTCAAAGTTCGAGAACTTTGAGGAAAATTTTTTTTGCGAATTTCTCCAATATCTCTGTGTTCTGATAACCCCGAGAAGAGTTATAACATTTATCATAATGGATCGAATCGCTAAAGTGAAAGACGAAAGTGTTATAACAGTCAAAGTTCGACATTTTTTAGTTACATTGGTTTTTTTCCGAATTTCTTTAATATCTTTGTGTCCTGATAGCCCTAAGAAGAGATATAACTTTTATCATGATGTATCGAATCGCTGAACTGAAAAAGGAAAGACTTATATCAGGCAAATTTCGAAATTTTTGAGTAAAATTTTCTTGTTAATTTTTCTAATATCTCTGTGTTCTGAGAGCCCCGAGAAGAGTTCTAATTTTATCATAATGGATCGAATCGCTAAAGTGAAAGACGAAAGAGTTATATAAGTCAAAGTTCGAGAACTTTGAGGAAAATTTTTTTTGCGAATTTCTCCAATATCTCTGTGTACTAATAGCCCCGAGAGGAGTTATAACATTTATCATAATGGATCGAATCGCTAAAGTAAAAGACGAAAGATTTATATCAGTCAACGTTCGAAATTTTTGAGTAAAATTTGTTTTTTTCCGAATTTCTTCAATATCTCTGTGTCCTGATAGCCCTAAGAAGAGATATAACTTTTATCATGATGTATCGAATCGCTGAACTGAAAAAGGAAAGACTTATATCAGGCAAATTTCGAAATTTTTGAGTAAAATTTTTTTTGCGAATTTCTCCAATATCTCTGTGTTCTGATAGCCCCGAGAAGAGTTATAACATTTATCATAATGGATCGAATCGCTAAAGTAAAAGACGAAAGAGTTATAACAGTCAAAGTTCGACATTTTTTAATTAAATTGGTTTTTTTCCGAATTTCTTCAATATCTCTGTGTTCTGATAGCCCTAAAAAGAGATATACCTTTTATCATGATGTATCGAATCGCTGAACTAAAAAAGGAAAGTCTTATATCAGGCAAATTTCGAAATTTTTGAGTAAAACTTTTTTTGCTAATTTCTCCAATATCTCTGTGTTATGAAAGCCCCGAGAAGAGGTGTAACTTTTATCATACTGGATAGAATCGCTAAAGTGAAAGACGAAAGAGTTATATAAGTCAAAGTTCGAGAACTTTGAGGAAAATTTTTTTTGCGAATTTCTCCAATATCTCTGTGTTCTAATAGCCCCGAGAAGAGTTATAACATTTATCATAATGGATCGAATCGCTAAAGTAAAAGACGAAAGATTTATATCAGTCAAAGTTCGAAATTTTTGAGTAAAATTTGTTTTTTTCCGAATTTCTTCAATATCTCTGTGTCCTGATAGCCCTAAGAAGAGATATAACTTTTATCATGATGTATCGAATCGCTGAACTAAAAAAGGAAAGACTTATATCAGGCAAATTTCGAAATTTTTGAGTAAAATTTTTTTTGCTAATTTCTCCAATATCTCTGTGTTATGAAAGCCCCGAGAATAGGTCTACCTTTTATCATACTGGATCGAATCGCTAAAGTGAAAGACGAAAGTGTTATAACAGTCAAAGTTCGAAATTTTTTAGTAATATTGGTTTTTTTGCGAATTTTTCCAATATTTCTGTGTTCTGATAGCCCACAGAAGAGATATAACTTTTATCATGATGTATCGAATAGCTGAACGGAAAAAGGAATGACTTATATCAGGCAAATTTTGAAATTTTTGAGTAAAATTTTTTTTGAGAATTTCTCCAATATCTCTGTGTTCTGAGAGCCCCGAGAAGAGTTCTAACTTTTATCATAATGGATCGAATCGCTAAAGTGAAAGACGAAAGCGTTATATAAGTCAAAGTTCGAGAACTTTGAGGAAAATTTTTTTTGCGAATTTCTCCAATATCTCTGTGTTCTGATAACCCCGAGAAGAGTTATAACATTTATCATAATGGATCGAATCGCTAAAGTGAAAGACGAAAGTGTTATAACAGTCAAAGTTCGACATTTTTTAGTTACATTGGTTTTTTTCCGAATTTCTTTAATATCTCTGTGTCCTGATAGCCCTAAGAAGAGATATAACTTTTATCATGATGTATCGAATCGCTGAACTGAAAAAGGAAAGACTTATATCAGGCAAATTTCGAAATTTTTGAGTAAAATTTTTCTTGTTAATTTCTCTAATATCTCTGTGTTCTGAGAGCCCCGAGAAGAGTTCTAACTTTTATCATAATGGATCGAATCGCTAAAGTGAAAGACGAAAGTGTCATATAAGTCAAAGTTCGAGAACTTTGAGGAAAATTTTTTTTGCGAATTTCTCCAATATCTCTGTGTTCTAATAGCCCCGAGAAGAGTTATAACATTTATCATAATGGATCGAATCGGTAAAGTAAAAGACGAAAGATTTATATCAGTCAAAGTTCGAAATTTTTGAGTAAAATTTGTTTTTTTCCGAATTTCTTCAATATCTCTGTGTTCTGATAGCCCTAAGAAGAGATATAACTTTTATCATGATGTATCGAATCGCTGAACTGAAAAAGGAAAGACTTATATCAGGCAAATTTCGAAATTTTTGAGTAAAATTTTTTTTGCGAATTTCTCCAATATCTCTGTGTTCTGATAGCCCCGAGAAGAGTTATAACATTTATCATAATGGATCGAATCGCTAAAGTAAAAGACGAAAGTGTTATATCAGGCAAAGTTCGAAATGTTTCAGTAAAATTGGTTTTTTTGCGTAGTTCTCCAATTCTCTGTGTTCTGACAGCCCACAGAAGAGATATAACTTTTATCATGATGTATCAAATCGCTGAACTGAAATAGGAAAGACTTATATTAGGCAAATTTCGAAATATTTTGTAAATTTTCTAATATCTCCAATATCTCTGTGTTCTGATAGCCCCGAGAAGATTTCTAACTTTTATCATAATGGATCGAATCGCTATAGTTAAAGACGAAAGAGATATATAAGTCAAAGTTCGTAAATTTTGAGGAAAATTTTTTTTGCGAATTTCTCCAATATCTCTGTGTTCTGATAGCCCCGAGAAGAGTTATAACATTTATCATAATGGATCGAATCGCTAAAGTGAAAGACGAAAGAGTTATAACAGTCAAAGTTCGACATTTTTTAATTAAATTGGTTTTTTTCCGAATTTCTTCAATATCTCTGTGTTCTGATAGCCCTTAGAAGAGATATACCTTTTATCATGATGTATCGAATCGCTGAACTGAAAAAGGAAAGACTTATATAAGGCAAATTTCGAAATTTTTGAGTAAAATTTTTTTTGCTAATTTCTCCAATATCTCTGTGTTATGAAAGCCCCGAGAAGAGGTCTAACTTTTATCATACTGGATATAATCGCTAAAGTGAAAGACGAAAGAGTTATATAAGTCAAAGTTCGACAAGTTTGAGGAAAATTTTTTTTGCGAATTTCTCCAATATCTCTGTGTTCTGATAGCCCCGAGAAGAGTTATAACATTTATCATAATGGATCGAATCGCTAAAGTAAAAGACGAAAGGTTTATATCAGTCAAAGTTCGAAATTTTTGAGTAAAATTGGTTTTTTTCCGAATTTCTTCAATATCTCTGTGTCCTGATAGCCCTAAGAAGAGATATAACTTTTATCATGATGTATCGAATCGCTGAACTGAAAAAGGAAAGACTTATATCAGGCAAATTTCGCAATTTTTGAGTAAAATTTTTTTTGCTAATTTCTCCAATACCTCTGTGTTATGAAAGCCCCGAGAAGAGGTCTAACTTTTATCATACTGGATCGAATCGCTAAAGTGAAAGACGAAAGCGTTATAACAGTCAAAGTTCGAAATTTTTTAGTAAAATTGGTTTTTTTGCGAATTTCTCCAATATCTCTGTGTTCTGATAGCCCACAGAAGAGATATAACTTTTATCATGATGTATCGAATCGCTGAACAAAAAAGGAAAGACTTATATCAGGCAAATTTCGAAATCTTTGAGTAAAATTTTTTTTGCGAATTTCTCCAATATCTCTGTGTTCTGATAGCCCCGAGAAGAGTTCTAACTTTTATCATAATGGATCGAATCGCTAAAGTGAAAGACGAAAGAGTTATATAAGTCAAAGTTCGAAAATTTTGAGGAAAATTTTTTTTGCGAATTTCTCCAACATCTCTGTGTTCTGATAGCCCCGAGAAAAGTTCTAACTTTTATCATAATTTATCGAATCGCTAAAGTAAAAGACGAAAGATTTATATCAGTCAAAGTTCGAAATTTTTGAGTAAAATTGGTTTTTTTCCGAATTTCTTCAATATCTCTGTGTCCTGATAGCCCTAAGAAGAGATATAACTTTTGTCATGATGTATCGAATCGCTGAACTGAAAAAGGAAAGACTTATATCAGGCAAATTTCGCAATTTTTGAGTAAAATTTTTTTTGCTAATTTCTCCAATACCTCTGTGTTATGAAAGCCCCGAGAAGAGGTCTAACTTTTATCATACTGGATCGAATCGCTAAAGTGAAAGACGAAAGCGTTATAACAGTCAAAGTTCGAAATTTTTTAGTAAAATTGGTTTTTTTGCGAATTTCTCCAATATCTCTGTGTTCTGATAGCCCACAGAAGAGATATAACTTTTATCATGATGTATCGAATCGCTGAACTGAAAAAGGAAAGACTTATATCAGGCAAATTTCGAAATTTTTGAGTAAAATTTTTTTTGCTAATTTCTCCAATATCTCTGTGTTCTGAGAGCCCCGAGAAGAGTTCTAACTTTTATCATAATGGATCGAATCGCTAAAGTGAAAGACGAAAGCGTTATATAAGTCAAAGTTCGAGAACTTTGAGGAAAATTTTTTTTGCGAATTTCTCCAATATCTCTGTGTTCTGATAACCCCGAGAAGAGTTATAACATTTATCATAATGGATCGAATCGCTAAAGTGAAAGACGAAAGTGTTATAACAGTCAAAGTTCGACATTTTTTAGTTACATTGGTTTTTTTCCGAATTTCTTCAATATCTCTGTGTCCTGATAGCCCTAAGAAGAGATATACCTTTTATCATGATGTATCGAATCGCTGAACTGAAAAAGGAAAGACTTATATCAGGCAAATTTCGAAATTTTTGAGTAAAATTTTTTTTGTTAATTTCTCCAATATCTCTGTGTTCTGAGAGCCCCGAGAAGAGTTCTAACTTTTATCATAATGGATCGAATCGCTAAAGTGAAAGACGAAAGAGTTATATAAGTCAAAGTTCGAGAACTTTGAGGAAAATTTTTTTTGCGAATTTCTCCAATATCTCTGTGTTCTAATAGCCCCGAGAAGAGTTATAACATTTATCATAATGGATCGAATCGGTAAAGTAAAAGACGAAAGATTTATATCAGTCAAAGTTCGAAATTTTTGAGTAAAATTTGTTTTTTTCCGAATTTCTTCAATATCTCTGTGTCCTGATAGCCCTAAGAAGAGATATAACTTTTATCATGATGTATCGAATCGCTGAACTGAAAAAGGAAAGACTTATATCAGGCAAATTTCGAAATTTTTGAGTAAAATTTTTTTTGCGAATTTCTCCAATATCTCTGTGTTCTGATTGCCCCGAGAAGAGTTATAACATTTATCATAATGGATCGAATCGCTAAAGTAAAAGACGAAAGTGTTATAACAGTCAAAGTTCGACAATTTTTAGTTAAATTGGTTTTTTTCCGAATTTCTTCAATATCTCTGTGTTCTGATAGCCCTAAGAAGAGATATACCTTTTATCATGATGTATCGAATCGCTGAACTAAAAAAGGAAAGACTTATATCAGGCAAATTTCGAAATCTTTGAGTAAAATTTTTTTTGCTAATTTCTCCAATATCTCTGTGTTATGAAAGCCCCGAGAAGAGGTCTACCTTTTATCATACTGGATCGAATCGCTAAAGTGAAAGACGAAAGTGTTATAACAGTCAAAGTTCGAAATTTTTTAGTAATATTGGTTTTTTTGCGAATTTTTCCAATATTTCTGTGTTCTGATAGCCCACAGAAGAGATATAACTTTTATCATGATGTATCGAATAGCTGAACGGAAAAAGGAATGACTTATATCAGGCAAATTTTGAAATTTTTGAGTAAAATTTTTTTTGAGAATTTCTCCAATATCTCTGTGTTCTGAGAGCCCCGAGAAGAGTTCTAACTTTTATCATAATGGAACGAATCGCTAAAGTGAAAGACGAAAGGGTTATATAAGTCAAAGCCCGAAAACTTTGAGGAAAATTTTTTTTGCGAATTTCTCCAATATCTCTGTGTTCTGATAGCCCCGAGAAGAGTTATAACATTTATCATAATGGATCGAATCGCTAAAGTAAAAGACGAAAGTGTTATATCAGGCAAAGTTCGAAATGTTTCAGTAAAATTGGTTTTTTTGCGTAGTTCTCCAATTCTCTGTGTTCTGACAGCCCACAGGAGAGATATAACTTTTATCATGATGTATCAAATCGCTGAACTGAAATAGGAAAGACTTATATTAGGCAAATTTCGAAATATTTGTGTAAAATTTTTTTTGCTAATATCTCCAATATCTCTGTGTTCTGATAGCCCCGAGAAGAGTTCTAACTTTTATCATAATGGATCGAATCGCTAAAGTTAAAGACGAAAGAGATATATAAGTCAAAGTTCGTAAATTTTGAGGAAAATTTTTTTTGCGAATTTCTCCAATATCTCTGTGTTCTGATAGCCCCGAGAAGAGTTATAACATTTATCATAATGGATCGAATCGCTAAAGTGAAAGACGAAAGAGTTATAACAGTCAAAGTTCGACATTTTTTAATTAAATTGGTTTTTTTCCGAATTTCTTCAATATCTCTGTGTTCTGATAGCCCTAAGAAGAGATATACCTTTTATCATGATGTATCGAATCGCTGAACTAAAAAAGGAAAGACTTATATCAGGCAAATTTCGAAATTTTTGAGTAAAACTTTTTTTGCTAATTTCTCCAATATCTCTGTGTTATGAAAGCCCCGAGAAGAGGTCTAACTTTTATCATACTGGATATAATCGCTAAAGTGAAAGACGAAAGAGTTATATAAGTCAAAGTTCGAGAAGTTTGAGGAAAACTTTTTTTGCGAATTTCTCCAATATCTCTGTGTTCTGATAGCCCCGAGAAGAGTTATAACATTTATCATAATGGATCGAATCGCTAAAGTAAAAGACGAAAGATTTATATCAGTCAAAGTTCGAAATTTTTGAGTAAAATTGGTTTTTTTCCGAATTTCTTCAATATCTCTGTGTCCTGATAGCCCTAAGAAGAGATATAACTTTTATCATGATGTATCGAATCGCTGAACTGAAAAAGGAAAGACTTATATCAGGCAAATTTCGCAATTTTTGAGTAAAATTTTTTTTGCTAATTTCTCCAATACCTCTGTGTTATGAAAGCCCCGAGAAGAGGTCTAACTTTTATCATACTGGATCGAATCGCTAAAGTGAAAGACGAAAGCGTTATAACAGTCAAAGTTCGAAATTTTTTAGTAAAATTGGTTTTTTTGCGAATTTCTCCAATATCTCTGTGTTCTGATAGCCCACAGAAGAGATATAACTTTTATCATGATGTATCGAATCGCTGAACTGAAAAAGGAAAGACTTATATCAGGCAAATTTCGAAATATTTGAGAAAAATTTTTTTTGCGAATTTCTCCAATATCTCTGTGTTATGAAAGCCCCAGGAAGGGGTCTAACTTTTATCATACTGGATCGAATCGCTAAAGTGAAAGACGAAAGAGTTATATGAGTCAAAGATCGAAAATTTTGAGGAAAATTTTTTTTGCGAATTTCTCCAATATCTCTGTGTTCTGATAGCCCGCAGAAGAGATATAACTTTTATCATGATGTATCGAATCGCTGAACTGAAAAAGGAAAGACTTATATCAGGCAAATTTCGAAATTTTTGAGTAAAATTTTTTTTGCGAATTTCTCCAATATCTCTGTGTTCTGATAGCCCCGAGAAGAGTTCTAACATTTATCATAATGGACCGAATCGCTAAAGTAAAAGACGAAAGAGTTATATCAGTCAAAGTTCGAAATTTTTGAGTAAAATTGGTTTTTTTCCGAATTTCTTCAATATCTCTGTGTCCTGATAGCCCTAAGAAGAGATATAACTTTTATCATGATGTATCGAACCGCTGAACTGAAAAAGGAAAGACTTATATCAGTCAAATTTCGAAATTTTTGAGTAAAATTTTTTTTGCGAATTTCTCCAATATCTCAGTGTTCTGGTAGCCCCGAGAAGAGTTGTAACATTTAACATAATGAATCGAATCGCTAAAGTGAAATACGAAAGAATTATATCAGTCAAAGTTCGAAATTTTTTAGTAAAATTGGTTTTTTTGCGAATTTCTCCAATATCTCTGTGTTCTGATAGCCCACAGAAGAGATATAACTTTTATCATGATGTATCGAATCGCTGAACTGAAAAAGGAAAGACTTATATCAGGCAAATTTCCAAATTTTTGAGTAAAATTTTTTTTGCTAATTTCTCCAATATCTCTGTCTTCTGAGAGCCCCGAGAAGAGTTCTAACTTTTATCATAATGGATCGAATCGCTAAAGTGAAAGACGAAAGTGTTATATAAGTCAAAGTTCGAGAACTTTGAGGAAAATTTTTTTTGCGAATTTCTCCAATATCTCTGTGTTCTAATAGCCCCGAGAAGTGTTATAACATTTATCATAATGGATCGAATCGCTAAAGTAAAAGACGAAAGATTTATATCAGTCAACGTTCGAAATTTTTGAGTAAAATTTGATTTTTTCCGAATTTCTTCAATATCTCTGTGTCCTGATAGCCCTAAGAAGAGATATAACTTTTATCATGATGTATCGAATCGCTGAACTGAAAAAGGAAAGACTTATATCAGGCAAATTTCGAAATTCTTGAGTAAAATTTTTTTTGCGAATTTCTCCAATATCTCTGTGTTCTGATAGCCCCGAGAAGAGTTATAACATTTATCATAATGGATAGAATGGCTAAACTGAAAGACGAAAGAGTTATATAAGTCAAAGTTCGAGAATTTTGAAAAAAATATTTTTTGCGAATTTCTCCAATATCTCTGTGTTCTGATAGCCCCGAGAAGAGCTATAACATTTATCATAATGTATCGAATCGCTAAAGTAAAAGACGAAAGATTTATATCAGTCAAAGTTCGAAATTTTTGAGTAAAATTGGTTTTTTTCCGAATTTCTTCAATATCTCTGTGTCCTGATAGCCCTAAGAAGAGATATAACTTTTATCATGATGTATCAAATCGCTGAACTGAAAAAGGAAAGACTTATATCAGGCAAATTTCGCAATTTTTGAGTAAAATTTTTTTTGCTAATTTCTCCAATACCTCTGTGTTATGAAAGCCCCGAGAAGAGGTCTAACTTTTATCATATTGGATCGAATCGCTAAAGTGAAAGACGAAAGCGTTATAACAGTCAAAGTTCGAAATTTTTTAGTAAAATTGGTTTTTTTGCGAATTTCTCCAATATCTCTGTGTTCTGATAGCCCACAGAAGAGATATAACTTTTATCATGATGTATCAAATCGCTGAACTGAAAAAGGAAAGACTTATATCAGGCAAATTTCGAAATTTTTGAGTAAAATTTTTTTTGCTAATTTCTTCAATATCTCTGTGTTCTGAGAACCCCGAGAAGAGTTCTAACTTTTATCATAATGGATCGAATCGCTAAATTGAAAGACGAAAGAGTTATATAAGTCAAAGTTCGAGAACTTTGAGGAAAATTTTTTTTGCGAATTTCTCCAATATCTCTGTGTTCTGATAACCCCGAGAAGAGTTATAACATTTATCATAATGGATCGAATCGCTAAAGTGAAAGACGAAAGTGTTATAACAGTCAAAGTTCGACATTTTTTAGTTACATTGGTTTTTTTCCGAATTTCTTTAATATCTCTGTGTCCTGATAGCCCTAAGAAGAGATATAACTTTTATCATGATGTATCGAATCGCTGAACTAAAAAAGGAAAGACTTATATCAGGCAAATTTCGAAATTTTTGAGTAAAATTTTTTTGTTAATTTCTCCAATATCTCTGTGTTCTGAGAGCCCCGAGAAGAGTTCTAACTTTTATCATAATGGATCGAATCGCTAAAGTGAAAGACGAAAGAGTTATATAAGTCAAAGTTCGAGAACTTTGAGGAAAATTTTTTTTGCGAATTTCTCCAATATCTCTGTGTTCTAATAGCCCCGAGAAGAGTTATAACATTTATCATAATGGATAGAATCGCTAAAGTAAAAGACGAAAGATTTATATCAGTCAAAGTTCGAAATTTTTGAGTAAAATTTGTTTTTTTCCGAATTTCTTCAATATCTCTGTGTCCTGATAGCCCTAAGAAGAGATATAACTTTTATCATGATGTATCGAATCGCTGAACTGTAAAAGGAAAGACTTATATCAGGCAAATTTCGAAATTTTTGAGTAAAATTTTTTTTGCGAATTTCTCCAATATATCTGTGTTCTGATTGCCCCGAGAAGAGTTATAACATTTATCATAATGGATCGAATCGCTAAAGTAAAAGACGAAAGAGTTATAACAGTCAAAGTTCGACATTTTTTAGTTAAATTGGTTTTTTTCCGAATTTCTTCAATATCTCTGTGTTCTGATAGCCCTAAGGAGAGATATACCTTTTATCATGATGTATCGAATCGCTGAACTAAAAAAGGAAAGACTTATATCAGGCAAATTTCGAAATTTTTGAGTAAAATTTTTTTTGCTAATATCTCCAATATCTCTGTGTTATGAAAGCCCCGAGAAGAGGTCTACCTTTTATCATACTGGATCGAATCGCTAAAGTGAAAGACGAAAGTGTTATAACAGTCAAAGTTCGAAATTTTTTAGTAATATTGGTTTTTTTGCGAATTTTTCCAATATTTCTGTGTTCTGATAGCCCACAGAAGAGATATAACTTTTATCATGATGTATCGAATAGCTGAACGGAAAAAGGAATGACTTATATCAGTCAAATTTTGAAATTTTTGAAAAAATTTTTTTTGAGAATTTCTCCAATATCTCTGTGTTCTGAGAGCCCCGAGAAGAGTTCTAACTTTTATCATAATGGATCGAATCGCTAAAGTGAAAGACGAAAGGGTTATATAAGTCAAAGCCCGAAAACTTTGAGGAAAATTTTTTTTGCGAATTTCTCCAATATCTCTGTGTTCTGATAGCCCCGAGAAGAGTTATAACATTTATCATAATGGATCGAATCGCTAAAGTAAAAGACGAAAGTGTTATATCAGGCAAAGTTCGAAATGTTTCAGTAAAATTGGTTTTTTTGCGTATTTCTCCAATTCTCTGTGTTCTGACAGCCCACAGGAGAGATATAACTTTTATCATGATGTATCAAATCGCTGAACTGAAATAGGAAAGACTTATATTAGGCAAATTTCGAAATATTTGTGTAAAATTTTTTTTGCTAATATCTCCAATATCTCTGTGTTCTGATAGCCCCGAGAAGAGTTCTAACTTTTATCATAATGGATCGAATCGCTAAAGTTAAAGACGAAAGAGATATATAAGTCAAAGTTCGTAAATTTTGAGGAAAATTTTTTTTGCGAATTTCTCCAATATCTCTGTGTTCTGATAGCCCCGAGAAGAGTTCTAACTTTTATCATAATGGATCGAATCGCTAAAGTTAAAGACGAAAGAGTTATATAAGACAAAGTTCGAGAACTTTGAGGAAAATATTTTTTGCGAATTTCTCCAATATCTCTGGGTTCTGATAGACCCGAGAAGAGCTATAACATTTATCATAATGTATCGAATCGCTAAAGTAAAAGACGAAAGATTTATATCAGTCAAAGTTCGAAATTTTTGAGTAAAATTGGTTTTTTTCCGAATTTCTTCAATATCTCTGTGTCCTGATAGCCCTAAGAAGAGATATAACTTTTGTCATGATGTATCGAATCGCTGAACTGAAAAAGGAAAGACTTATATCAGGCAAATTTCGCAATTTTTGAGTAAAATTTTTTTTGCTAATTTCTCCAATACCTCTGTGTTATGAAAGCCGCGAGAAGAGGTCTAACTTTTATCATACTGGATCGAATCGCTAAAGTGAAAGACGAAAGCGTTATAACAGTCAAAGTTCGAAATTTTTTAGTAGAATTGGTTTTTTTGCGAATTTCTCCAATATCTCTGTGTTCTGATAGCCCACAGAAGAGATATAACTTTTATCATGATGTATCGAATCGCTGAACTGAAAAAGGAAAGACTTATATCAGGCAAATTTCGAAATTTTTGAGTAAAATTTTTTTTGCTAATTTCTCCAATATCTCTGTGTTCTGGGAGCCCCGAGAAGAGTTCTAACTTTTATCATAATGGATCGAATCGCTAAAGTGAAAGACGAAAGCGTTATATAAGTCAAAGTTCGAGAACTTTGAGGAAAATTTTTTTTGCGAATTTCTCCAATATCTCTGTGTTCTAATAGCCCCGAGAAGAGTTATAACATTTATCATAATGGATCGAATCGGTAAAGTAAAAGACGAAAGATTTATATCAGTCAAAGTTCGAAATTTTTTAGTAAAATTTGTTTTTTTCCGAATTTCTTCAATATCTCTGTGTCCTGATAGCCCTAAGAAGAGATATAACTTTTATCATGATGTATCGAATCGCTGAACTGAAAAAGGAAAGACTTATATAAGGCAAATTTCGAAATTTTTGAGTAAAATTTTTTTTGCGAATTTCTCCAATATTTCTGTGTTCTGATTGCCCCGAGAAGAGTTATAACATTTATCATAATGGATCGAATCGCTAAAGTAAAAGACGAAAGAGTTATAACAGTCAAAGTTCGACATTTTTTAGTTAAATTGGTTTTTTTCCGAATTTCTTCAATATCTCTGTGTTCTGATAGCCCTAAGAAGAGATATACCTTTTATCATGATGTATCGAATCGCTGAACTAAAAAAGGAAAGACTTATATCAGGCAAATTTCGAAATTTTTGAGTAAAATTTTTTTTGCTAATTTCTCCAATATCTCTGTGTTATGAAAGCCCCGAGAAGAGGTCTACCTTTTATCATACTGGATCGAATCGCTAAAGTGAAAGACGAAAGTGTTATAACAGTCAAAGTTCGAAATTTTTTAGTAATATTGGTTTTTTTGCGAATTTTTCCAATATTTCTGTGTTCTGATAGCCCACAGAAGAGATATAACCTTTATCATGATGTATCGAATAGCTGAACGGAAAAAGGAATGACTTATATCAGGCAAATTTTGAAATTTTTGAGTAAAATTTTTTTTGAGAATTTCTCCAATATCTCTGTGTTCTGAGAGCCCCGAGAAGAGTTCTAACTTTTATCATAATGGAACGAATCGCTAAAGTGAAAGACGAAAGGGTTATATAAGTCAAAGCCCGAAAACTTTGAGGAAAATTTTTTTTGCGAATTTCTCCAATATCTCTGTGTTCTGATAGCCCCGAGAAGAGTTATAACATTTATCATAATGGATCGAATCGCTAAAGTAAAAGACGAAAGTGTTATATCAGGCAAAGTTCGAAATGTTTCAGTAAAATTGGTTTTTTTGCGTAGTTCTCCAATTCTCTGTGTTCTGACAGCCCACAGGAGAGATATAACTTTTATCATGATGTATCAAATCGCTGAACTGAAATAGGAAAGACTTATATTAGGCAAATTTCGAAATATTTGTGTAAAATTTTTTTTGCTAATATCTCCAATATCTCTGTGTTCTGATTGCCCCGAGAAGAGTTCTAACTTTTATCATAATGGATCGAATCGCTAAAGTTAAAGACGAAAGAGATATATAAGTCAAAGTTCGTAAATTTTGAGGAAAATTTTTTTTGCGAATTTCTCCAATATCTCTGTGTTCTGATAGCCCCGAGAAGAGTTATAACATTTATCATAATGGGTCGAATCGCTAAAGTGAAAGACGAAAGAGTTATAACAGTCAAAGTTCGACATTTTTTAATTAAATTGGTTTTTTTCCGAATTTCTTCAATATCTCTGTGTTCTGATAGCCCTAAGAAGAGATATACCTTTTATCATGATGTATCGAATCGCTGAACTGAAAAAGGAAAGACTTATATCAGGCAAATTTCGAAATTTTTGAGTAAAACTTTTTTTGCTAATTTCTCCAATATCTCTGTGTTATGAAAGCCCCGAGAAGAGGTCTAACTTTTATCATACTGGATATAATCGCTAAAGTGAAAGACGAAAGAGTTATATAAGTCAAAGTTCGAGAACTTTGAGGAAAATTTTTTTTGCGAATTTCTCCAATATCTCTGTGTTCTAATAGCCCCGAGAAGAGTTATAACATTTATCATAATGGATCGAATCGGTAAAGTAAAAGACGAAAGATTTATATCAGTCAAAGTTCGAAATTTTTGAGTAAAATTTGTTTTTTTCCGAATTTCTTCAATATCTCTGTGTTCTGATAGCCCTAAGAAGAGATATACCTTTTATCATGATGTATCGAATCGCTGAACTGAAAAAGGAAAGACTTATATCAGGCAAATTACGAAATTTTGAGTAAAATTTTTTTTGCTAATTTCTCCAATATCTCTGTGTTCTGAGAGCCCCGAGAAGAGTTCTAACTTTTATCATAATGGATCGAATCGCTAAAGTGGAAGACGAAAGGGTTATATAAGTCAAAGCCCGAAAACTTTGAGGAAAATTTTTTTTGCGAATTTCTCCAATATCTCTGTGTTCTGATAGCCCCGAGAAGAGTTATAACATTTATCATAATGGATCGAATCGCTAAAGTGAAAGACGAAAGTGTTATATCAGGCAAAGTTCGAAATGTTTCAGTAAAATTGGTTTTTTTGCGTAGTTCTCCAATTCTCTGTGTTCTGACAGCCCACAGGAGAGATATAACTTTTATCATGATGTATCAAATCGCTGAACTGAAATAGGAAAGACTTATATTAGGCAAATTTCGAAATATTTGTGTAAAATTTTTTTGCTAATATCTCCAATATCTCTGTGTTCTGATAGCCCCGAGAAGAGTTCTAACTTTTATCATAATGGATCGAATCGCTAAAGTTAAAGACGAAAGAGATATATAAGTCAAAGTTCGTAAATTTTGAGGAAAATTTTTTTTGCGAATTTCTCCAATATCTCTGTGTTCTGATAGCCCCGAGAAGAGTTATAACATTTATCATAATGGGTCGAATCGCTAAAGTGAAAGACGAAAGAGTTATAACAGTCAAAGTTCGACATTTTTTAATTAAATTGGTTTTTTTCCGAATTTCTTCAATATCTCTGTGTTCTGATAGCCCTAAGAAGAGATATACCTTTTATCATGATGTATCGAATCGCTGAACTAAAAAAGGAAAGACTTATATCAGGCAAATTTCGAAATTTTTGAGTAAAATTTTTTTTGCGAATTTCTCCAATATCTCTGTGTTCTGATAGCCCCGAGAAGTGTTCTAACTTTTATCATAATTGATCGAATCGCTAAAGTGAAAGACGAAAGGGTTATATAAGTCAAAGTTCGAAAATTTTGAGGAAAATTTTTATTGCGAATTTCTCCAACATCTCTGTGTTCTGATAGCCTCGAGAAAAGTTCTAACTTTTATCATAATTTATCGAATCGCTAAAGTAAAAGACGAAAGAGTTATATCAGTCAAAGTTCGAAATTTTTGAGTAAAATTGGTTTTTTTCCGAATTTCTTCAATATCTCTGTGTCCTGATAGCCCACAGAAGAGATATAACTTTTATCATTTTGTATCGATTCGCTGAACTAAAAAAGGAAAGACTTATATCAGGCAAATTTCGAAATTTTTGAGGAAAATTTTTTTTGCGAATTTCTCCAATATCTCTGTGTTCTGATAGCCCCGAGAAGAGTTATAACATTTATCATAATGGATCAAATCGCTAAAGTAAAAGACGAAAGTGTTATATCAGTCAAAGTTCGAAATGTTTCATTAAAATTGGTTTTTTTGCGTATTTCTCCAATATCTCTGTGTTCTGATAGCCCACAGAAGAGATATAACTTTTATCATGATGTATCGAATAGCTGAACTGAAAAAGGAAAGACTTATATCAGGCAAATTTCGAAATTTTTGAGTAAAATTTTTTTTGCGAATTTCTCCAATATCTCTGTGTTCTGAGAGCCCCGAGAAGAGTTCTAACTTTTATCATACTGGATCGAATCGCTAAAGTGAAAGACGAAAGCGTTATAACAGTCAAAGTTCGAAATTTTTTAGTAAAATTGGTTTTTTTGCGAATTTCTCCAATATCTCTGTGTTCTGATAGCCCACAGAAGAGATATAACTTTTATCATGATGTATCGAATCGCTGAACTGAAAAAGGAAAGACTTATATCAGGCAAATTTCCAAATTTTTGAGTAAAATTTTTTTTGCTAATTTCTCCAATATCTCTGTCTTCTGAGAGCCCCGAGAAGAGTTCTAACTTTTATCATAATGGATCGAATCGCTAAAGTGAAAGACGAAAGAGTTATATAAGTCAAAGTTCGAGAACTTTGAGGAAAATTTTTTTTGCGAATTTCTCCAATATCTCTGTGTTCTAATAGCCCCGAGAAGTGTTATAACATTTATCATAATGGATCGAATCGCTAAAGTAAAAGACGAAAGATTTATATCAGTCAACGTTCGAAATTTTTGAGTAAAATTTGATTTTTTCCGAATTTCTTCAATATCTCTGTGTCCTGATAGCCCTAAGAAGAGATATAACTTTTATCATGATGTATCGAATCGCTGAACTGAAAAAGGAAAGACTTATATCAGGCAAATTTCGAAATTCTTGAGTAAAATTTTTTTTGCGAATTTCTCCAATATCTCTGTGTTCTGATAGCCCCGAGAAGAGTTATAACATTTATCATAATGGATAGAATGGCTAAACTGAAAGACGAAAGAGTTATATAAGTCAAAGTTCGAGAATTTTGAAAAAAATATTTTTTGCGAATTTCTCCAATATCTCTGTGTTCTGATAGCCCCGAGAAGAGCTATAACATTTATCATAATGTATCGAATCGCTAAAGTAAAAGACGAAAGATTTATATCAGTCAAAGTTCGAAATTTTTGAGTAAAATTGGTTTTTTTCCGAATTTCTTCAATATATATGTGTCCTGATAGCCCTAAGAAGAGATATAACTTTTATCATGATGTATCGAATCGCTGAACTGAAAAAGGAAAGACTTATATCAGGCAAATTTCGCAATTTTTGAGTAAAATTTTTTTTGCTAATTTCTCCAATACCTCTGTGTTATGAAAGCCCCGAGAAGAGGTCTAACTTTTATCATACTGGATCGAATCGCTAAAGTGAAAGACGAAAGCGTTATAACAGTCAAAGTTCGAAATTTTTTAGTAAAATTGGTTTTTTTGCGAATTTCTCCAATATCTCTGTGTTCTGATAGCCCACAGAAGAGATATAACTTTTATCATGATGTATCGAATCGCTGAACTGAAAAAGGAAAGACTTATATCAGGCAAATTTCGAAATTTTTGAGTAAAATTTTTTTTGCTAATTTCTTCAATATCTCTGTGTTCTGAGAGCCCCGAGAAGAGTTCTAACTTTTATCATAATGGATCGAATCGCTAAAGTGAAAGACGAAAGAGTTATATAAGTCAAAGTTCGAGAACTTTGAGGAAAATATTTTTTGCGAATTTCTCCAATATCTCTGTGTTCTGATAGCCCCGAGAAGAGTTTTAACATTTATCATAATGGATCGAATCGCTAAAGTGAAAGACGAAAGTGTTATAACAGTCAAAGTTCGACATTTTTTAGTTACATTGGTTTTTTTCCGAATTTCTTTAATATCTCTGTGTCCTGATAGCCCTAAGAAGAGATATAACTTTTATCATGATGTATCGAATCGCTGAACTAAAAAAGGAAAGACTTATATCAGGCAAATTTCGAAATTTTTGAGTAAAATTTTTTTTGCTAATTTCTCCAATATCTCTGTGTTCTGAGAGCCCCGAGAAGAGTTCTAACTTTTATCATAATGGATCTAATCGCTAAAGTGAAAGACGAAAGAGTTATATAAGTCAAAGTTCGAGAACTTTGAGTAAAATTTTTTTTGCGAATTTCTCCAATATCTCTGTGTTCTAATAGCCCCGAGAAGAGTTATAACATTTATCATAATGGATAGAATCGCTAAAGTAAAAGACGAAAGATTTATATCAGTCAAAGTTCGAAATTTTTGAGTAAAATTTGTTTTTTTCCGAATTTCTTCAATATCTCTGTGTCCTGATAGCCCTAAGAAGAGATATAACTTTTATCATGATGTATCGAATCGCTGAACTGTAAAAGGAAAGACTTATATCAGGCAAATTTCGAAATTTTTGAGTAAAATTTTTTTTGCGAATTTCTCCAATATATCTGTGTTCTGATTGCCCCGAGAAGAGTTATAACATTTATCATAATGGATCGAATCGCTAAAGTAAAAGACGAAAGAGTTATAACGGTCAAAGTTCGACATTTTTTAGTTAAATTGGTTTTTTTCCGAATTTCTTCAATATCTCTGTGTTCTGATAGCCCTAAGGAGAGATATACCTTTTATCATGATGTATCGAATCGCTGAACTAAAAAAGGAAAGACTTATATCAGGCAAATTTCGAAATTTTTGAGTAAAATTTTTTTTGCTAATATCTCCAATATCTCTGTGTTATGAAAGCCCCGAGAAGAGGTCTACCTTTTATCATACTGGATCGAATCGCTAAAGTGAAAGACGAAAGTGTTATAACAGTCAAAGTTCGAAATTTTTTAGTAATATTGGTTTTTTTGCGAATTTTTCCAATATTTCTGTGTTCTGATAGCCCACAGAAGAGATATAACTTTTATCATGATGTATCGAATAGCTGAACGGAAAAAGGAATGACTTATATCAGTCAAATTTTGAAATTTTTGAGTAAAATTTTTTTTGAGAATTTCTCCAATATCTCTGTGTTCTGAGAGCCCCGAGAAGAGTTCTAACTTTTATCATAATGGATCGAATCGCTAAAGTGAAAGACGAAAGGGTTATATAAGTCAAAGCCCGAAAACTTTGAGGAAAATTTTTTTTGCGAATTTCTCCAATATCTCTGTGTTCTGATAGCCCCGAGAAGAGTTATAACATTTATCATAATGGATCGAATCGCTAAAGTAAAAGACGAAAGTGTTATATCAGGCAAAGTTCGAAATGTTTCAGTAAAATTGGTTTTTTTGCGTATTTCTCCAATTCTCTGTGTTCTGACAGCCCACAGGAGAGATATAACTTTTATCATGATGTATCAAATCGCTGAACTGAAATAGGAAAGACTTATATTAGGCAAATTTCGAAATATTTGTGTAAAATTTTTTTTGCTAATATCTCCAATATCTCTGTGTTCTGATAGCCCCGAGAAGAGTTCTAACTTTTATCATAATGGATCGAATCGCTAAAGTTAAAGACGAAAGAGATATATAAGTCAAAGTTCGTAAATTTTGAGGAAAATTTTTTTTGCGAATTTCTCCAATATCTCTGTGTTCTGATAGCCCCGAGAAGAGTTCTAACTTTTATCATAATGGATCGAATCGCTAAAGTTAAAGACGAAAGAGTTATATAAGACAAAGTTCGAGAACTTTGAGGAAAATATTTTTTGCGAATTTCTCCAATATCTCTGGGTTCTGATAGACCCGAGAAGAGCTATAACATTTATCATAATGTATCGAATCGCTAAAGTAAAAGACGAAAGATTTATATCAGTCAAAGTTCGAAATTTTTGAGTAAAATTGGTTTTTTTCCGAATTTCTTCAATATCTCTGTGTCCTGATAGCCCTAAGAAGAGATATAACTTTTGTCATGATGTATCGAATCGCTGAACTGAAAAAGGAAAGACTTATATCAGGCAAATTTCGCAATTTTTGAGTAAAATTTTTTTTGCTAATTTCTCCAATACCTCTGTGTTATGAAAGCCGCGAGAAGAGGTCTAACTTTTATCATACTGGATCGAATCGCTAAAGTGAAAGACGAAAGCGTTATAACAGTCAAAGTTCGAAATTTTTTAGTAAAATTGGTTTTTTTGCGAATTTCTCCAATATCTCTGTGTTCTGATAGCCCACAGAAGAGATATAACTTTTATCATGATGTATCGAATCGCTGAACTGAAAAAGGAAAGACTTATATCAGGCAAATTTCGAAATTTTTGAGTAAAATTTTTTTTGCTAATTTCTCCAATATCTCTGTGTTCTGGGAGCCCCGAGAAGAGTTCTAACTTTTATCATAATGGATCGAATCGCTAAAGTGAAAGACGAAAGCGTTATATAAGTCAAAGTTCGAGAACTTTGAGGAAAATTTTTTTTGCGAATTTCTCCAATATCTCTGTGTTCTAATAGCCCCGAGAAGAGTTATAACATTTATCATAATGGATCGAATCGGTAAAGTAAAAGACGAAAGATTTATATCAGTCAAAGTTCGAAATTTTTTAGTAAAATTTGTTTTTTTCCGAATTTCTTCAATATCTCTGTGTCCTGATAGCCCTAAGAAGAGATATAACTTTTATCATGATGTATCGAATCGCTGAACTGAAAAAGGAAAGACTTATATAAGGCAAATTTCGAAATTTTTGAGTAAAATTTTTTTTGCGAATTTCTCCAATATTTCTGTGTTCTGATTGCCCCGAGAAGAGTTATAACATTTATCATAATGGATCGAATCGCTAAAGTAAAAGACGAAAGAGTTATAACAGTCAAAGTTCGACATTTTTTAGTTAAATTGGTTTTTTTCCGAATTTCTTCAATATCTCTGTGTTCTGATAGCCCTAAGAAGAGATATACCTTTTATCATGATGTATCGAATCGCTGAACTAAAAAAGGAAAGACTTATATCAGGCAAATTTCGAAATTTTTGAGTAAAATTTTTTTTGCTAATTTCTCCAATATCTCTGTGTTATGAAAGCCCCGAGAAGAGGTCTACCTTTTATCATACTGGATCGAATCGCTAAAGTGAAAGACGAAAGTGTTATAACAGTCAAAGTTCGAAATTTTTTAGTAATATTGGTTTTTTTGCGAATTTTTCCAATATTTCTGTGTTCTGATAGCCCACAGAAGAGATATAACCTTTATCATGATGTATCGAATAGCTGAACGGAAAAAGGAATGACTTATATCAGGCAAATTTTGAAATTTTTGAGTAAAATTTTTTTTGAGAATTTCTCCAATATCTCTGTGTTCTGAGAGCCCCGAGAAGAGTTCTAACTTTTATCATAATGGAACGAATCGCTAAAGTGAAAGACGAAAGGGTTATATAAGTCAAAGCCCGAAAACTTTGAGGAAAATTTTTTTTGCGAATTTCTCCAATATCTCTGTGTTCTGATAGCCCCGAGAAGAGTTATAACATTTATCATAATGGATCGAATCGCTAAAGTAAAAGACGAAAGTGTTATATCAGGCAAAGTTCGAAATGTTTCAGTAAAATTGGTTTTTTTGCGTAGTTCTCCAATTCTCTGTGTTCTGACAGCCCACAGGAGAGATATAACTTTTATCATGATGTATCAAATCGCTGAACTGAAATAGGAAAGACTTATATTAGGCAAATTTCGAAATATTTGTGTAAAATTTTTTTTGCTAATATCTCCAATATCTCTGTGTTCTGATTGCCCCGAGAAGAGTTCTAACTTTTATCATAATGGATCGAATCGCTAAAGTTAAAGACGAAAGAGATATATAAGTCAAAGTTCGTAAATTTTGAGGAAAATTTTTTTTGCGAATTTCTCCAATATCTCTGTGTTCTGATAGCCCCGAGAAGAGTTATAACATTTATCATAATGGGTCGAATCGCTAAAGTGAAAGACGAAAGAGTTATAACAGTCAAAGTTCGACATTTTTTAATTAAATTGGTTTTTTTCCGAATTTCTTCAATATCTCTGTGTTCTGATAGCCCTAAGAAGAGATATACCTTTTATCATGATGTATCGAATCGCTGAACTAAAAAAGGAAAGACTTATATCAGGCAAATTTCGAAATTTTTGAGTAAAACTTTTTTTGCTAATTTCTCCAATATCTCTGTGTTATGAAAGCCCCGAGAAGAGGTCTAACTTTTATCATACTGGATATAATCGCTAAAGTGAAAGACGAAAGAGTTATATAAGTCAAAGTTCGAGAACTTTGAGGAAAATTTTTTTTGCGAATTTCTCCAATATCTCTGTGTTCTAATAGCCCCGAGAAGAGTTATAACATTTATCATAATGGATCGAATCGGTAAAGTAAAAGACGAAAGATTTATATCAGTCAAAGTTCGAAATTTTTGAGTAAAATTTGTTTTTTTCCGAATTTCTTCAATATCTCTGTGTCCTGATAGCCCTAAGAAGAGATATAACTTTTATCATGATGTATCGAATCGCTGAACTAAAAAAGGAAAGACTTATATCAGTCAAATTTCGAAATTTTTGAGTAAAATTTTTTTTGCGAATTTCTCCAATATCTCTGTGTTCTGAGAGCCCCGAGAAGAGTTCTAACTTTTATCATAATGGAACGAATCGCTAAAGTGGAAGACGAAAGGGTTATATAAGTCAGAGCCCGAAAACTTTGAGGAAAACTTTTTTTGCGAATTTCTCCAATATCTCTGTGTTCTGATAGCCCCGAGAAGAGTTATAACATTTATCATAATGGATCGAATCGCTAAAGTAAAAGATGAAAGTGTTATATCAGGCAAAGTTCGAAATGTTTCAGTAAAATTGGTTTTTTTGCGTAGTTCTCCAATTCTCTGTGTTCTGACAGCCCACAGAAGAGATATAACTTTTATCATGATGTATCAAATCGCTGAACTGAAATAGGAAAGACTTATATTAGGCAAATTTCGAAATATTTTGTAAAATTTTTTTTGCTAATATCTCCAATATCTCTGTGTTCTGATAGCCCCGAGAAGATTTCTAACTTTTATCATAATGAATCGAATCGCTAAAGTTAAAGACGAAAGAGATATATAAGTCAAAGTTCGAAAATTTTGAGGAAAATTTTTTTTGCGAATTTCTCCAATATCTCTGTGTTCTGATAGCCCCGAGAAGAGTTATAACATTTATCATAATGGGTCGAATCGCTAAAGTGAAAGACGAAAGAGTTATAACAGTCAAAGTTCGACATTTTTTAATTAAATTGGTTTTTTTCCGAATTTCTTCAATATCTCTGTGTTCTGATAGCCCTAAGAAGAGATATAACTTTTATCATGATGTATCGAATCGCTGAACTGAAAAAGGAAAGACTTATATCAGTCAAATTTCGAAATTTTTGAGTAAAATTTTTTTTGCGAATTTCTCCAATATCTCTGTGTTCTGATAGCCCCGAGAAGAGTTCTAACTTTTATCATAATGGATCGAATCGCTAAAGTGAAAGACGAAAGGGTTATATAAGTCAAAGTTCGAAAATTTTGAGGAAAATTTTTATTGCGAATTTCTCCAACATCTCTGTGTTCTGATAGCCTCGAGAAAAGTTCTAACTTTTATCATAATTTATCGAATCGCTAAAGTAAAAGACGAAAGAGTTATATCAGTCAAAGTTCGAAATTTTTGAGTAAAATTGGTTTTTTTCCGAATTTCTTCAATATCTCTGTGTCCTGATAGCCCACAGAAGAGATATAACTTTTATCATTTTGTATCGATTCGCTGAACTAAAAAAGGAAAGACTTATATCAGGCAAATTTCGAAATTTTTGAGGAAAATTTTTTTTGCGAATTTCTCCAATATCACTGTGTTCTGATAGCCCCGAGAAGAGTTATAACATTTATCATAATGGATCAAATCGCTAAAGTAAAAGACGAAAGTGTTATATCAGTCAAAGTTCGAAATGTTTCATTAAAATTGGTTTTTTTGCGTATTTCTCCAATATCTCTGTGTTCTGATAGCCCACAGAAGAGATATAACTTTTATCATGATGTTTCGAATCGCTGAACTGAAAAAGGAAAGACTTATATCAGGCAAATTTCGAAATTTTTGAGTAAAATTTTTTTTGCGAATTTCTCCAATATCTCTGTGTTCTTATAGCCCCGAGAAGAGTTCTAACTTTTATCATAATGGATCGAATCGCTAAAGTGAAAGACGAAAGAGTTATATAAGTCAAAGTTCGAAAATTTTGAGGAAAATTTTTTTGCGAATTTCTCCAACATCTCTATGTTCTGATAACCCCGAGAAAAGTTCTAACTTTTATCATAGTTTATCGAATCGCTAAAGTAAAACACGAAAGAGTTACATCAGTCAAAGTACGAAATTTTTGAGTAAAATTGGTTTTTTTCCGAATTTCTTCAATATCTCTGTGTCCTGATAGCCCTAAGAAGAGATGTAACTTTTATCATGATGTATCGAATCGCTGAATTGAAAAAGGAAAGACTTATATCAGCCAAATTTCGAAATTTTTGAGTAAAATTTTTTTTGCGTATTTCTCCAATATCTCTGTGTTCAAATGGCCCACAGAAGAGATAGAACTTTTATCATGATGTATCGAATCGCTGAACTGAAATAGAAAAGACTTATATCAGGCAAATTTTGAAATTTTTGAGAAAAATTTTGTTTGCTAATTTCTCCAATATCTGTTTGTTCTCACAGCCCCGAGAAGAGTTCTAACATTTATCACAATGGATCGTTTCGCTAAAATGAAATACGAAAGCATTATATCAGTCAAAGTTCGAAATTATTGAGTAAAAATGGTTTTTTTCCGAATTTCTTTTATATCTGTGTGTCCTGATAGCCTTAGGAAGAGATATAACTTTTATCATGATGTATCGAATCGCTGAACTGAAAAATGAAAGGCTTATATCAGGCAAATTTCGAAATTTTTGAGTAAAATTTTTTTTGCGAATTTCTCCAATATCTCTGTGTTCTGATAGCCCCGAGAAGTGTTCTAATTTTTATCATAATTGATCGAATCGCTAAAGTGAAAGACGAAAGGGTTATATAAGTCAAAGTTCGAAAATTTTGAGGAAAATTTTTTTTGCGAATTTCTCCAACATCTCTGTGTTCTGATAGCCCCGAGAAAAGTTCTAACTTTTATCATAATTTATCGAATCGCTAAAGTAAAAGACGAAAGGGTTATATCAGTCAAAGTTCGAAATTTTTGAGTAAAATTGGTTTTTTTCTGAATTTCTCCAATATCTCTGTGTTCTGACAGCCCCGAGAAGAGTTCTAACTATTATCATAATGGATCGAATCGCTAAAGTGAAAGACGAAAGCGTTATATAAGTCAAAGTTCGAAATGTTTCAGTAGAATAGTTTTTTTTGCGAATTTCTCCAATATCTCTGTGTTCTGATAGCCCCGAGAAGAGTTATAACATTTATCATAATGAATCGAATCGCTAAAATGAAAGACGAAAGAGTTATAACAGTCAAAGTTCGAAATTTTTTAGTAAAATTGGTTTTTTTGCGAATTTCTCCAATATCTCTGTGTTCTGATAGCCCACAGAAGAGATATAACTTTTATCATGATGTATCGAATCGCTGAACTGAAAAAGGAAAGGCTTATATCAGACAAATTTCGAAAATTTTGAGTAAAATTTTTTTTTCGAATTTCTCCAATATCTCTGTGTTCTGACAGCCCCGAGAAGAGTTCTAACTTTTATCATAATGGATCGAATCGCTAAAGTGAAAGACGAAAGCGTGTTATAAGTCAAAGTTCGAAAATTTTGAGGAAATTTTTTTTTCGAATTTCTCCAATATCTCTGTGTTCTGATAGCCCCGAGAAGAGTTATAACATTTATCATAATGGGTCGAATCGCTAAAGTGAAAGACGAAAGAGTTATAACAGTCAAAGTTCGACATTTTTTAATTAAATTGGTTTTTTTCCGAATTTCTTCAATATCTCTGTGTTCTGATAGCCCTAAGAAGAGATATACCTTTTATCATGATGTATCGAATCGCTGAACTAAAAAAGGAAAGACTTATATCAGGCAAATTTCGAAATTTTTGAGTAAAATTTTTTTTGCTAATTTCTCCAATATCTCTGTGTTATGAAAGCCCCGAGAAGAGGTCTAACTTTTATCATACTGGATATAATCGCTAAAGTGAAAGACGAATGAGTTATATAAGTCAAAGTTCGAGAAGTTTGAGGAAAATTTTTTTTGCGAATTTCTCCAATATCTCTGTGTTCTGATAGCCCCGAGAAGAGTTATAACATTTATCATAATGGATCGAATCGCTAAAGTAAAAGACGAAAGATTTATATCAGTCAAAGTTCGAAATTTTTGAGTAAAATTGGTTTTTTTCCGAATTTCTTCAATATCTCTGTGTCCTGATAGCCCTAAGAAGAGATATAACTTTTATCATGATGTATCGGATCGCTGAACTGAAAAAGGAAAGACTTATATTAGGCAAATTTCGCAATTTTTGAGTAAAATTTTTTTTGCTAATTTCTCCAATACCTCTGTGTTATGAAAGCCCCGAGAAGAGGTCTAACTTTTATCATACTGGATCGAATCGCTAAAGTGAAAGACGAAAGCGTTATAACAGTCAAAGTTCGAAATTTTTTAGTAAAATTGGTTTTTTTGCGAATTTCTCCAATATCTCTGTGTTCTGATAGCCCACAGAAGTGATATAACTTTTATCATGATGTATCGAATCGCTGAACAAAAAAGGAAAGACTTATATCAGGCAAATTTCGAAATTTTTGAGTAAAATTTTTTTTGCGAATTTCTCCAATATCTCTGTGTTCAAATAGCCCACAGAAGAGATAGAACTTTTATCATGATGTATCGAATCGCTGAACTGAAATAGGAAAGACTTATATCAGGCAAATTTTGAAATTTTTGAGAAAAATTTTGTTTGCTAATTTCGCTAATATCTGTGTGTTCTCACAGCCCCGAGAAGAGTTCTAACATTTATCATAATGGATCGTTTCCCTAAAGTGAAATACGAAAGCATTATTTCAGTCACAGTGCGAAATTATTGAGTAAAAATGGTTTTTTTCCGAATTTCTTCAATATCTCTGTGTCCTGATAGCCTTAAGAAGAGATATAACTTTTATCATGATGTATCGAATCGCTGAACTGAAAAATGAAAGGCTTATATCAGGCAAATTTCGAAATTTTTGAGTAAAATTTTTTTTGCGAATTTCTCCAATATCTCTGTGTTCTGATAGCCCCGAGAAGTGTTCTAACTTTTATCATAATTGATCGAATCGCTAAAGTGAAAGACGAAAGGGTTATATAAGTCAAAGTTCGAAAATTTTGAGGAAAATTTTTATTGCGAATTTCTCCAACATCTCTGTGTTCTGATAGCCTCGAGAAAAGTTCTAACTTTTATCATAATTTATCGAATCGCTAAAGTAAAAGACGAAAGAGTTATATCAGTCAAAGTTCGAAATTTTTGAGTAAAATTGGTTTTTTTCCGAATTTCTTCAATATCTCTGTGTCCTGATAGCCCACAGAAGAGATATAACTTTTATCATTTTGTATCGATTCGCTGAACTAAAAAAGGAAAGACTTATATCAGGCAAATTTCGAAATTTTTGAGGAAAATTTTTTTTGCGAATTTCTCCAATATCACTGTGTTCTGATAGCCCCGAGAAGAGTTATAACATTTATCATAATGGATCAAATCGCTAAAGTAAAAGACGAAAGTGTTATATCAGTCAAAGTTCGAAATGTTTCATTAAAATTGGTTTTTTTGCGTATTTCTCCAATATCTCTGTGTTCTGATAGCCCACAGAAGAGATATAACTTTTATCATGATGTTTCGAATCGCTGAACTGAAAAAGGAAAGACTTATATCAGGCAAATTTCGAAATTTTTGAGTAAAATTTTTTTTGCGAATTTCTCCAATATCTCTGTGTTCTTATAGCCCCGAGAAGAGTTCTAACTTTTATCATAATGGATCGAATCGCTAAAGTGAAAGACGAAAGAGTTATATAAGTCAAAGTTCGAAAATTTTGAGGAAAATTTTTTTGCGAATTTCTCCAACATCTCTATGTTCTGATAACCCCGAGAAAAGTTCTAACTTTTATCATAATTTATCGAATCGCTAAAGTAAAACACGAAAGAGTTACATCAGTCAAAGTACGAAATTTTTGAGTAAAATTGGTTTTTTTCCGAATTTCTTCAATATCTCTGTGTCCTGATAGCCCTAAGAAGAGATGTAACTTTTATCATGATGTATCGAATCGCTGAATTGAAAAAGGAAAGACTTATATCAGCCAAATTTCGAAATTTTTGAGTAAAATTTTTTTTGCGTATTTCTCCAATATCTCTGTGTTCAAATGGCCCACAGAAGAGATAGAACTTTTATCATGATGTATCGAATCGCTGAACTGAAATAGAAAAGACTTATATCAGGCAAATTTTGAAATTTTTGAGAAAAATTTTGTTTGCTAATTTCTCCAATATCTGTTTGTTCTCACAGCCCCGAGAAGAGTTCTAACATTTATCACAATGGATCGTTTCGCTAAAATGAAATACGAAAGCATTATATCAGTCAAAGTTCGAAATTATTGAGTAAAAATGGTTTTTTTCCGAATTTCTTTTATATCTGTGTGTCCTGATAGCCTTAAGAAGAGATATAACTTTTATCATGATGTATCGAATCGCTGAACTGAAAAATGAAAGGCTTATATCAGGCAAATTTCGAAATTTTTGAGTAAAATTTTTTTTGCGAATTTCTCCAATATCTCTGTGTTCTGATAGCCCCGAGAAGTGTTCTAATTTTTATCATAATTGATCGAATCGCTAAAGTGAAAGACGAAAGGGTTATATAAGTCAAAGTTCGAAAATTTTGAGGAAAATTTTTTTTGCGAATTTCTCCAACATCTCTGTGTTCTGATAGCCCCGAGAAAAGTTCTAACTTTTATCATATTTTATCGAATCGCTAAAGTAAAAGACGAAAGAGTTACATCAGTCAAAGTACGAAATTTTTGAGTAAAATTGGTTTTTTTCCGAATTTCTCCAATATCTCTGTGTTCTGACAGCCCCGAGAAGAGTTCTAACTATTATCATAATGGATCGAATCGCTAAAGTGAAAGACGAAAGCGTTATATAAGTCAAAGTTCGAAATGTTTCAGTAGAATAGTTTTTTTTGCGAATTTCTCCAATATCTCTGTGTTCTGATAGCCCCGAGAAGAGTTATAACATTTATCATAATGAATCGAATCGCTAAAATGGAAGACGAAAGAGTTATATCAGTCAAAGTTCGAAATTTTTTAGTAAAATTGGTTTTTTTGCGAATTTCTCCAATATCTCAGTGTTCTGATAGCCCACAGAAGAGATGTAACTTTTATCATGATGTATCGAATCGCTGAATTGAAAAAGGAAAGACTTATATCAGGCAAATTTCGAAAATTTTGAGTAAAATTTTTTTTTCGAATTTCTCCAATATCTCTGTGTTCTGACAGCCCCGAGAAGAGTTCTAACTTTTATCATAATGGATCGAATCGCTAAAGTGAAAGACGAAAGCGTGTTATAAGTCAAAGTTCGAAAATTTTGAGGAAATTTTTTTTTCGAATTTCTCCAATATCTCTGTGTTCTGATAGCCCCGAGAAGAGTTCTAACTTTTATCATAATGGATCGAATCGCTAAAGTGAACGACGAAAGAGTTATATAAGTCAAAGTCCGAAAATTTTGAGGAAAATTTTTTTGCGAATTTCTTCAACATCTCTATGTTCTGATAACCCCGAGAAAAGTTCTAACTTTTATCATAATTTATCGAATCGCTAAAGTAAAAGACGAAAGAGTTATATCAGTCAAAGTTCGAAATTTTTGAGTAAAATTGGTTTTTTTCAGAATTTCTTCAATATCTCTGTGTCCTGATACCCCTAAGAAGAGATATAACTTTTATCATGGTGTTTCGAATCGCTGAACTGAAAAAATAAAAACTTATACCAGTCAAATTTCGAAATTTTTGAGTAAAATTTTTTTCGCGAATTTCTCCAATATCTCTGTGTTCTGATAGCCCCGAGAAGAGTTGTAACATTTAACATAATGGATCGAATCGCTAAAGTGAAATACGAAAGGATTATATCAGTCAAAGTTCGAAATTATTGAGTAAAAATGGTTTTTTTACGAATTTCTTCAATATCTCTGTATCCTGATAGCCTTAAGAAAAGATATAACTTTTGTCATGATGTATCGAATCGCTGAACTGGAAAAGGAAAGACTTATATCAGTCAAATTTCGAAATATTTGAGTAAAATTTTTTTTGCGAATTTCTCCAATATCTCTGTGTTCTGATAGCCCCGAGAAGAGTTATAACATTTATCATACTGGATCGAATCGCTAAAGTGAAAGACGAAAGAGTTATATAAGTCAAAGTTCGAAATGTCCGAAAATTTTGAGGAAAATCTTTTTGCGAATTTCTCCAACATCTCTGTGTTCTGATAGCCACGAGAAAAGTTCCTACTTTTATCATAATTTATCGAAACGCTAAAGTAAAAGACGAAAGAGTTATATCAGTCAAAGTTCGAAATTTTTTAGTAAAATTGGTTTTTTTGCGAATTTCTCCAATATCTCTGTGTTCTGATAGCCCACAGAAGAGATGTAACTTTTATCATGATGTATCGAATCGCTGAACAGAAAAAGGAAAGACTTATATCAGGCAAATTTCGAAATCTTTGAGTAAAATTTTTTTTGCGAATTTCTCCAATATCTCTGTGTTCAAATGGCCCACAGAAGAGATAGAACTTTTATCATGATGTATCGAATCGCTGAACTGAAATAGGAAAGACTTATATCAGGCAAATTTCGAAATTTTTGAGAAAAATTTTGTTTGCTAATTTCTCCAATATCTGTGTGTTCTCACAGCCCCGAGAAGAGTTCTAACATTTATCACAATGGATCGTTTCGCTAAAGTGAAATACGAAAGCATTATATCAGTCAAAGTTCGAAATTATTGAGTAAAAATGGTTTTTTTCCGAATTTCTTTTATATCTGTGTGTCCTGATAGCCTTAAGAAGAGATATAACTTTCATCATGATGTATCGAATCGCTGAACTGAAAAATGAAAGGCTTATATCAGGCAAATTTCGAAATTTTTGAGTAAAATTTTTTTTGCGAATTTCTCCAATATCTCTGTGTTCTGATAGCCCCGAGAAGTGTTCTAATTTTTATCATAATTGATCGAATCGCTAAAGTGAAAGACGAAAGGGTTATATAAGTCAAAGTTCGAAAATTTTGAGGAAAATTTTTTTGCGAATTTCTCCAACATCTCTGTGTTCTGATAGCCCCGAGAAAAGTTCTAACTTTTATCATAATTTATCGAATCGCTAAAGTAAAAGACGAAAGTGTTATATCAGTCAAAGTTCGAAATTTTTGAGTAAAATTGGTTTTTTTCCGAATTTCTTCAATATCTCTGTGTCCTGATAGCCCACAGAAGAGATATAACTTTTATCATGATCTATCGAATCGCTGAACTGAAAAAGGAAAGGCTTATATCAGACAAATTTCGAAAATTTTGAGTAAAATTTTTTTTTCGAATTTCTCCAATATCTCTGTGTTCTGACAGCCCCGAGAAGAGTTCTAACTTTTATCATAATGGATCGAATCGCTAAAGTGAAAGACGAAAGCGTGTTATAAGTCAAAGTTCGAAAATTTTGAGGAAATTTTTTTTTCGAATTTCTCCAATATCTCTGTGTTCTGATAGCCCCGAGAAGAGTTCTAACTTTTATCATAATGGATCGAATCGCTAAAGTGAACGACGAAAGAGTTATATAAGTCAAAGTCCGAAAATTTTGAGGAAAATTTTTTTGCGAATTTCTTCATCATCTCTATGTTCTGATAACCCCGAGAAAAGTTCTAACTTTTATCATAATTTATCGAATCGCTAAAGTAAAAGACGAAAGAGTTATATCAGTCAAAGTTCGAAATTTTTGAGTAAAATTGGTTTTTTTCAGAATTTCTTCAATATCTCTGTGTCCTGATACCCCTAAGAAGAGATGTAACTTTTATCATGGTGTTTCGAATCGCTGAACTGAAAAAATAAAAACTTATATCAGTCAAATTTCGAAATTTTTGAGTAAAATTTTTTTCGCGAATTTCTCCAATATCTCTGTGTTCTGATAGCCCCGAGAAGAGTTGTAACATTTAACATAATGGATCGAATCGCTAAAGTGAAATACGAAAGTATTATATCAGTCAAAGTTCGAAATTATTGAGTAAAAATGGTTTTTTTACGAATTTCTTCAATATCTCTGTATCCTGATAGCCTTAAGAAAAGATATAACTTTTGTCATGATGTATCGAATCGCTGAACTGGAAAAGGGAAGACTTATATCAGTCAAATTTCGAAATATTTGAGTAAAATTTTTTTTGCGAATTTCTCCAATATCTCTGTGTTCTGATAGCCCCGAGAAGAGTTATAACATTTATCATACTGGATCGAATCGCTAAAGTGAAAGACGAAAGAGTTATATAAGTCAAAGTTCGAAATGTCCGAAAATTTTGAGGAAAATCTTTTTGCGAATTTCTCCAACATCTCTGTGTTCTGATAGCCACGAGAAAAGTTCTAACTTTTATAATAATTTATCGAAACGCTAAAGTAAAAGACGAAAGAGTTATATCAGTCAAAGTTCGAAATTTTTTAGTAAAATTGGTTTTTTTGCGAATTTCTCCAATATCTCTGTGTTCTGATAGCCCACAGAAGAGATGTAACTTTTATCATGATGTATCGAATCGCTGAACTGAAAAAGGAAAGACTTATATCAGGCAAATTTCGAAATCTTTGAGTAAAATTTTTTTTGCGAATTTCTCCAATATCTCTGTGTTCAAATGGCCCACAGAAGAGATAGAACTTTTATCATGATGTATCGAATCGCTGAACTGAAATAGGAAAGACTTATATCAGGCAAATTTTGAAATTTTTGAGAAAAATTTTGTTTGCTAATTTCTCCAATATCTGTGTGTTCTCACAGCCCCGAGAAGAGTTCTAACATTTATCACAATGGATCGTTTCGCTAAAGTGAAATACGAAAGCATTATATCAGTCAAAGTTCGAAATTATTGAGTAAAAATGGTTTTTTTCCGAATTTCTTTTATATCTGTGTGTCCTGATAGCCTTAAGAAGAGATATAATTTTCATTATGATGTATCGAATCGCTGAACTGAAAAATGAAAGGCTTATATCAGGTAAATTTCGAAATTTTTGAGTAAAATTTTTTTTGCGAATTTCTCCAATATCTCTGTGTTCTGATAGCCCCGAGAAGAGTTCTAACTTTTATCATAATGGATCGAATCGCTAAAGTGAACGACGAAAGGGTTATATAAGTCAAAGTCCGAAAATTTTGAGGAAAATTTTTTTGCGAACTTCTCCAACATCTCTATGTTCTGATAACCCCGAGAAAAGTTCTAACTTTTATCATAATTTATCGAATCGCTAAAGTAAATGACGAAAGTGTTATATCAGTCAAAGTTCGTAATTTTTGAGTAAAATTGGTTTTTTTCAGAATTTCTTCAATATCTCTGTTTCCTGATAGCCCTAAGAAGAGATATAACTTTTATCATGATGTATCGAATCGCTGAACAAAAAAGGAAAGACTTATATCAGGCAAATTTCGAAATCTTTGAGTAAAATTTTTTTTGCGAATTTCTCCAATATCTCTGTGTTCTGATAGCCCCGAGAAGAGTTCTAACTTTTATCATAATGGATCGAATCGCTAAAGTGAAAGACGAAAGAGTTATATAAGTCAAAGTTCGAAAATTTTGAGGAAAATTTTTTTTGCGAATTTCTCCAACATCTCTGTGTTCTGATAGCCCCGAGAAAAGTTCTAACTTTTATCATAATTTATCGAATCGCTAAAGTAAAAGACGAAAGTGTTATATCAGTCAAAGTTCGAAATTTTTGAGTAAAATTGGTCTTTTTCCGAATTTCTCCAATATCTCTGTGTCTTGATAGCCCTAAGAAGAGACACAACTTTTATCATGATGTATCGAATCGCTGAACTGAAAAAGGAAAGACTTATATCAGGCAAATTTCGAAATATTTGAGAAAAATTTTTTTTGCGAATTTCTCCAATATCTCTGTGTTATGAAAGCCCCAGGAAGGGGTCTAACTTTTATCATACTGGATCGAATCGCTAAAGTGAAAGACGAAAGAGTTATATGAGTCAAAGATCGAAAATTTTGAGGAAAATTTTTTTTGCGAATTTCTCCAATATCTCTGTGTTCTGATAGCCCGCAGAAGAGATATAACTTTTATCATGATGTATCGAATCGCTGAACTGAAAAGGAAAGACTTATATCAGGCAAATTTCGAAATTTTTGAGTAAAATTTTTTTTGCGAATTTCTCCAATATCTCTGTGTTCTGATAGCCCTGAGAAGAATGGTAACATTTATCATAATGGATCGAATCGCTAAAGTGAAATACGAAAGAATTATATCAGTCAAAGTTCGAAATTATTGAGTAAAAATGGTTTTTTTTCGAATTTCTTCAATATCTCTGTGTCCTGATAGCCATAAGAAGAGATATAACTTTTATCATGATGTATCGAATCGCTGAACTGAAAAAGGAAAGACTTATATCAGGCAAATTTCGAAATTTTTGAGTAAAATTTTTTTTGCTAATTTCTCCAATATCTCTGTGTTCTGAGAGCCCCGAGAAGAGTTCTAACTTTTATCATAATGGATCGAATCGCTAAAGTTAAAGACGAAAGAGATATATAAGTCAAAGTTCGAAAATTTTGAGGAAAATTTTTTTTGCGAATGTCTCCAATATCTCTGATAGCCCCGAGAAGAGTTATAACATTTATCATAATGGATCGAATCGCTAAAGTGAAAGACGAAAGAGTTATAACAGTCAAAGTTCGACATTTATTAATTAAATTGGTTTTTTTCCGAATTTCTTCAATATCTCTGTGTTCTGATAGCCCTAAGAAGAGATATACCTTTTATCATGATGTATCGAATCGCTGAACTGTAATAGGAAAGACTTAAATCAGGCAAATTTCGAAATTTTTGTGTAAAATTTTTTTTGCTAATTTCTCCAATATCTGTGTGTTCTGATAGCCCCGAGAAGCGTTCTAACTTTTATCATAATGGATAGAAATGCTAAAGTGAAAGACGAAAGAGTTATATAAGTCAAAGTTCGAAAACTTTGAGGAAAATTTTTTTGGGAATTTCTCCAACATCTCTGTGTTCTGATAGCCCCGCGAAAAGTTCTAACTTTTATCATAATTTATCGAATCGCTAAAGTAAGAGACGAAAGAGTTATATCAGTCAAAGTTCGAAATTTTTGAGTAAAATTGGTTTTTTTCCGAATTTCTTCAATATCTCTGTTTCCTGATAGCCTTAAGAAGAGATATAACTTTTATCATTTTGTATCGAATCGCTGAACTAAAAAAGGAAAGACTTATATCAGTCAAATTTCGAAAACTTTGAGGAAAATTTTTTTTGCGAATTTCTCCAATATCTCTGTGTTCTGATAGCCCCGAGAAGAGTTCTAACTTTTATCATAATGGATCGAATCGCTAAAGTGAAAGACGAAAGAGTTATATAAGTCAAAGTTCTAAAACTTTGAGGAAAATTTTTTTTGCGAATTTCTCCAATATCTCTGTGTTCTGATAGCCCCGAGAAGAGTTATAACATTTATCATAATGGATCGAATCGCTATAGAAAAGACGAAACTGTTAAAGCCGTCAAAGTTCGAAATGTTCCAGTAAAATTGGTTTTTTTGCGTATTTCTCCAATATCTCTGTGTTCTGATAGCCCACAGAAGAGATATAACTTTTATCATGATGTTTCGAATCGCTGAACTGAAAAAGGAAAGACTTATATCAGGCAAATTTCGAAATTTTTGAGTAAAATTTTTTTTGCTAATTTCTCCAATATCTCTGTGTTTTGAGAGCCACGAGAAGAGTTCTAACTTTTATCATAATGGATCGAATCGCTAAAGTGAAAGACGAAAGAGTTATAACAGTCAAAGTTCGAAATTTCTTAGTAAAATTGGTTTTTTTGCGAATTTTTCCAATATTTCTGTGTTCTGATAGCCCACAGAGGAGATATAACTTTTATCATGATGTATCGAATAGCTGAACTGAAAAAGGAAAGACTTATATCAGGCAAATTTCGAAATTTTTGTGTAAAATTTTTTTTTGCTAATTTCTCCAATATCTGTGTGTTCTGATAGCCCCGAGAAGCGTTCTAACTTTTATCATAATGGATAGAAATGCTAAAGTGAAAGACGAAAGAGTTATATAAGTCAAAGTTCGAAAATTTTGAGGAAAATTTTTTTGCGAATTTCTCCAACATCTCTGTGTTCTGATAGCCCCGAGAAAAGTTCTAACTTTTATCATAATTTATCGAATCGCTAAAGTAAAAGACGAAAGAGTTATATCAGTCAAAGTTCGAAATTGTTGAGTAAAAGTGGTTTTTTTCCGAATTTCTTCAATATCTCTGTGTCCTGATAGCCTTAAGAAGAGATATAACTTTTATCATTTTGTATCGAATCGCTGAACTAAAAAAGGAAAGACTTATATCAGTCAAATTTCGAAAGTTTTGAGGAAAATTTTTTTTGCGAATTTCTCCAATATCTCTGTGTTCTGATAGCCCCGAGAAGAGTTATAACATTTATCATAATGGTTCAAATCGCTAAAGTAGAAGACGAAACTGTTATAGCAGTCAAAGTTCGAAATGTTCCAGTAAAATTGGTTTTTTTGCGTATTTCTCCAATATCTCTGTGTTCTGATAGCCCACAGAAGAGATATAACTTTTATCATGATGTATCGAATAGCTGAACTGAAAAAGGAAAGACTTATATCAGGCAAATTTCGAAATTTTTGAGTAAAATTTTTTTTGCGAATTTCTCCAATATCTCTGTGTTCTGAGAGCCCCGAGAAGCGTTCTAACTTTTATCATACTGGATCGAATCGCTAAAGTGAAAGACGAAAGCGTTATAACAGTCAAAGTTCGAAATTTTTTAGTAAAATTGGTTTTTTTGCGAATTTCTCCAATATCTCTGTGTTCTGATAGCCCACAGAAGAGATATAACTTTTATCATGATGTATCGAATCGCTGAACTGAAAAAGGAAAGACTTATATCAGGCAAATTTCCAAATTTTTGAGTAAAATTTTTTTTGCTAATTTCTCCAATATCTCTGTCTTCTGAGAGCCCCGAGAAGTGTTCTAACTTTTATCATAATGGATCGAATCGCTAAAGTGAAAGACGAAAGAGTTATATAAGTCAAAGTTCGAGAACTTTGAGGAAAATTTTTTTTGCGAATTTCTCCAATATCTCTGTGTTCTAATAGCCCCGAGAAGAGTTATAACATTTATCATAATGGATCGAATCGCTAAAGTAAAAGACGAAAGATTTATATCAGTCAACGTTCGAAATTTTTGAGTAAAATTTGATTTTTTCCGAATTTCTTCAATATCTCTGTGTCCTGATAGCCCTAAGAAGAGATATACCTTTTATCATGATGTATCGAATCGCTGAACTGAAAAAGGAAAGACTTATATCAGGCAAATTTCGAAATACTTGAGTAAAATTTTTTTTGCGAATTTCTCCAATATCTCTGTGTTCTGATAGCCCCGAGAAGAGTTATAACATTTATCATAATGGATCGAATCGCTAAAGTAAAAGACGAAAGAGTTATAACAGTCAAAGTTCGACATTTTTTAATTAAATTGGTTTTTTTCCGAATTTCTTCAATATCTCTGTGTTCTGATAGCCCTAAAAAGAGATATACCTTTTATCATGATGTATCGAATCGCTGAACTAAAAAAGGAAAGTCTTATATCAGGCAAATTTCGAAATTTTTGAGTAAAACTTTTTTTGCTAATTTCTCCAATATCTCTGTGTTATGAAAGCCCCGAGAAGAGGTCTAACTTTTATCATACTGGATAGAATCGCTAAACTGAAAGACGAAAGAGTTATATAAGTCAAAGTTCGAGAACTTTGAGGAAAATGTTTTTTGCGAATT
Organism: Solenopsis invicta; assembly: GCF_016802725.1. Classification (NCBI taxonomy): domain Eukaryota; kingdom Metazoa; phylum Arthropoda; class Insecta; order Hymenoptera; family Formicidae; genus Solenopsis; species Solenopsis invicta. The sequence continues at coordinate 10,510,352 of NC_052678.1, forward strand.
TCTCCAATATCTCTGTGTTCTGATAGCCCCGAGAAGAGCTATAACATTTATCATAATGTATCGAATCGGTAAAGTAAAAGACGAAAGATTTATATCAGTCAAAGTTCGAAATTTTTGAGTAAAATTGGTTTTTTTCCGAATTTCTTCAATATCTCTGTGTCCTGATAGCCCTAAGAAGAGATATAACTTTTATCATGATGTATCGAATCGCTGAACTGAAAAAGGAAAGACTTATATCAGGCAAATTTCGCAGTTTTTGAGTAAAATTTTTTTTGCTAATTTCTCCAATACCTCTGTGTTATGAAAGCCCCGAGAAGAGGTCTAACTTTTATCATACTGGATCGAATCGCTAAAGTGAAAGACGAAAGCGTTATAACAGTCAAAGTTCGAAATTTTTTAGTAAAATTGGTTTTTTTGCGAATTTCTCCAATATCTCTGTGTTCTGATAGCCCACAGAAGAGATATAACTTTTATCATGATGTATCGAATCGCTGAACTGAAATGGAAAGACTTATATCAGGCAAATTTCGAAATTTTTGAGTAAAATTTTTTTTGCTAATTTCTCCAATATCTCTGTGTTCTGAGAGCCCCGAGAAGAGTTCTAACTTTTATCATAATGGATCGAATCGCTAAAGTGAAAGACGAAAGAGTTATATAAGTCAAAGTTCGAGAACTTTGAGGAAAATTTTTTTTGCGAATTTCTCCAATATCTCTGTGTTCTGATAACCCCGAGAAGAGTTATAACATTTATCATAATGGATCGAATCGCTAAAGTGAAAGACGAAAGTGTTATAACAGTCAAAGTTCGACATTTTTTAGTTACATTGGTTTTTTTCCGAATTTCTTTAATATCTCTGTGTCCTGATAGCCCTAAGAAGAGATATAACTTTTATCATGATGTATCGAATCGCTGAACTGAAAAAGGAAAGCCTTATATCAGGCAAATTTCGAAATTTTTGTGTAAAATTTTTTTTGTTAATTTCTCTAATATCTCTGTGTTCTGAGAGCCCCGAGAAGAGTTCTAACTTTTATCATAATGGATCGAATCGCTAAAGTGAAAGACGAAAGAGTTATATAAGTCAAAGTTCGAGAACTTTGAGGAAAATTTTTTTTGCGAATTTCTCCAATATCTCTGTGTTCTAATAGCCCCGAGAAGAGTTATAACATTTATCATAATGGATCGAATCGCTAAAGTAAAAGACGAAAGATTTATATCAGTCAAAGTTCGAAATTTTTGAGTAAAATTGGTTTTTTTCCGAATTTCTTCAATATCTCTGTGTCCTGATAGCCCTAAGAAGAGATATAACTTTTATCATGATGTATCGAATCGCTGAACTGAAAAAGGAAAAACTTATATCAGGCAAATTTCGAAATTTTTGAGTAAAATTTTTTTTGTGAATTTCTCCAATATATCTGTGTTCTGATTGCCCCGAGAAGAGTTATAACATTTATCATAATGGATCGAATCGATAAAGTAAAAGACGAAAGAGTTATAACAGTCAAAGTTCGACATTTTTTAGTTACATTGGTTTTTTTCCGAATTTCTTCAATATCTCTGTGTCCTGATAGCCCTAAGAAGAGATATACCTTTTATCATGATGTATCGAATCGCTGAACTAAAAAAGGAAAGACTTATATCAGGCAAATTTCGAAATTTTTGAGTAAAATTTTTTTTGCTAATTTCTCCAATATCTCTGTGTTATGAAAGCCCCGAGAAGAGGTCTACCTTTTATCATACTGGATCGAATCGCTAAAGTGAAAGACGAAAGTGTTATATAAGTCAAAGATCGAAATTTTTTAGTAATATTTGTTTTTTTGCGAATTTTTCCAATATTTCTGTGTTCTGATAGCCCACAGAAGAGATATAACTTTTATCATGATGTATCGAATAGCTGAACGGAAAAAGGAATGACTTATATCAGGCAAATTTTGAAATTTTTGAGGAAAATTTTTTTTGCGAATTTTTCCAATATTTCTGTGTTCTGAGAGCCCCGAGAAGAGTTCTAACTTTTATCATAATGCATCGAATCGCTAAAGTGAAGACGAAAGTGTTATATAAGTCAGAGCCCGAAAACTTTGAGGAAAATTTTTTTTGCGAATTTCTCCAATATCTCTGTGTTCTGATAGCCCCGAGAAGAGTTATAACTTTTATCATAATGGATCGAATCGCTAAAGTAAAAGATGAAAGTGTTATATCAGTCAAAGTTCGAAATGTTTCAGTAAAATTGGTTTTTTTGCGTATTTCTCCAATTCTCTGTGTTCTGACAGCCCACAGAAGAGATATAACTTTTATCATGATGTATCAAATCGCTGAACTGAAATAGGAAAGACTTATATTAGGCAAATTTCGAAATATTTTGTAAAATTTTTTTTGCTAATATCTCCAATATCTCTGTGTTCTGATAGCCCCGAGAAGAGTTCTAACTTTTATCATAATGGATCGAAACGCTAAAGTTAAAGACGAAAGAGATATATAAGTCAAAGTTCGTAAATTTTGAGGAAAATTTTTTTGAGAATTTCTCCAATATCTCTGTGTTCTGATAGCCCCGAGAAGAGTTCTAACTTTTATCATAATGGATCGAATCGCTAAAGTTAAAGACGAAAGAGTTATATAAGATAAAGTTCGAGAACTTTGAGGAAAATATTTTTTGCGAATTTCTCCAATATCTCTGGGTTCTGATAGACCCGAGAAGAGCTATAACATTTATCATAATGTATCGAATCGCTAAAGTAAAAGACGAAAGATTTATATCAGTCAAAGTTCGAAATTTTTGAGTAAAATTGGTTTTCTTCCGAATTTCTTCAATATCTCTGTGTCCTGATAGCCCTAAGAAGAGATATAACTTTTGTCATGATGTATCGAATCCATGAACTGAAAAAGGAAAGACTTATATCAGGCAAATTTCGAAATTTTTGAGTAAAATTTTTTTTGCTAATTTCTCCAATACCTCTGTGTTATGAAAGCCCCGAGAAGAGGTCTAACTTTTATCATACTGGATCGAATCGCTAAAGTGAAAGACGAAAGCGTTATAACAGTCAAAGTTCGAAATTTTTTAGTAAAATTGGTTTTTTTGCGAATTTCTCCAATATCTCTGTGTTCTGATAGCCCACAGAAGAGATATAACTTTTATCATGATGTATCGAATCGCTGAACTGAAAAAGGAAAGACTTATATCAGGCAAATTTCGAAATTTTTGAGTAAAATTTTTTTTGCTAATTTCTCCAATATCTCTGTGTTCTGGGAGCCCCGAGAAGATTTCTAACTTTTATCATAATGGATCGAATCGCTAAAGTGAAAGACGAAAGAGTTATATAAGTCAAAGTTCGAGAACTTTGAGGAAAATTTTTTTTCGAATTTCTCCAATATCTCTGTGTTCTAATAGCCCCGAGAAGAGTTATAACATTTATCATAATGGATCGAATCGGTAAAGTAAAAGACGAAAGATTTATATCAGTCAAAGTTCGAAATTTTTGAGTAAAATTTGTTTTTTTCCGAATTTCTTCAATATCTCTGTGTCCTGATAGCCCTAAGAAGAGATATAACTTTTATCATGATGTATCGAATCGCTGAACTGAAAAAGGAAAGACTTATATCAGGCAAATTTCGAAATTTTTGAGTAAAATTTTTTTTGCGAATTTCTCCAATATCTCTGTGTTCTGATTGCCCCGAGAAGAGTTATAACATTTATCATAATGGATCGAATCGCTAAAGTAAAAGACGAAAGTGTTATAAAAGTCAAAGTTCGACATTTTTTAGTTAAATTGGTTTTTTTCCGAATTTCTTCAATATCTCTGTGTTCTGATAGCCCTAAGAAGAGATATACCTTTTATCATGATGTATCGAATCGCTGAACTAAAAAAGGAAAGACTTATATCAGGCAAATTTCGAAATTTTTGAGTAAAATTTTTTTTGCTAATTTCTCCAATATCTCTGTGTTATGAAAGCCCCGAGAAGAGGTCTACCTTTTATCATACTGGATCGAATCGCTAAAGTGAAAGACGAAAGTGTTATAACAGTCAAAGTTCGAAATTTTTTAGTAATATTGGTTTTTTTGCGAATTTTTCCAATATTTCTGTGTTCTGATAGCCCACAGAAGAGATATAACTTTTATCATGATGTATCGAATAGCTGAACGGAAAAAGGAATGACTTATATCAGGCAAATTTTGAAATTTTTGAGTAAAATTTTTTTTGAGAATTTCTCCAATATCTCTGTGTTCTGAGAGCCCCGAGAAGAGTTCTAACTTTTATCATAATGGAACGAATCGCTAAAGTGAAAGACGAAAGGGTTATATAAGTCAAAGCCCGAAAATTTTGAGGAAAATTTTTTTTGCGAATTTCTCCAATATCTCTGTGTTCTGATAGCCCCGAGAAGAGTTATAACATTTATCATAATGGATCGAATCGCTAAAGTAAAAGACGAAAGTGTTATATCAGGCAAAGTTCGAAATGTTTCAGTAAAATTGGTTTTTTTGCGTAGTTCTCCAATTCTCTGTGTTCTGACAGCCCACAGGAGAGATATAACTTTTATCATGATGTATCAAATCGCTGAACTGAAATAGGAAAGACTTATATTAGGCAAATTTCGAAATATTTGTGTAAAATTTTTTTTGCTAATATCTCCAATATCTCTGTGTTCTGATAGCCCCGAGAAGAGTTCTAACTTTTATCATAATGGATCGAATCGCTAAAGTTAAAGACGAAAGAGATATATAAGTCAAAGTTCGTAAATTTTGAGGAAAATTTTTTTTGCGAATTTCTCCAATATCTCTGTGTTCTGATAGCCCCGAGAAGAGTTATAACATTTATCATAATAGGTCGAATCGCTAAAGTGAAAGACGAAAGAGTTATAACAGTCAAAGTTCGACATTTTTTAATTAAATTGGTTTTTTTCCGAATTTCTTCAATATCTCTGTGTTCTGATAGCCCTAAGAAGAGATATACCTTTTATCATGATGTATCGAATCGCTGAACTAAAAAAGGAAAGACTTATATCAGGCAAATTTCGAAATTTTTTAGTAAAACTTTTTTTGCTAATTTCTCCAATATCTCTGTGTTATGAAAGCCCCGAGAAGAGGTCTAACTTTTATCATACTGGATATAATCGCTAAAGTGAAAGACGAAAGAGTTATATAAGTCAAAGTTCGAGAAGTTTGAGGAAAATTTTTTTTGCGAATTTCTCCAATTTCTCTGTGTTCTGATAGCCCCGAGAAGAGTTATAACATTTATCATAATGGATCGAATCGCTAAAGTAAAAGACGAAAGATTTATATCAGTCAAAGTTCGAAATTTTTGAGTAAAATTGGTTTTTTTCCGAATTTCTTCAATATCTCTGTGTCCTGATAGCCCTAAGAAGAGATATAACTTTTATCATGATGTATCGAATCGCTGAACTGAAAAAGGAAAGACTTATATCAGGCAAATTTCGCAATTTTTGAGTAAAATTTTTTTTGCTAATTTCTCCAATACCTCTGTGTTATGAAAGCCCCGAGAAGAGGTCTAACTTTTATCATACTGGATCGAATCGCTAAAGTGAAAGACGAAAGCGTTATAACAGTCAAAGTTCGAAATTTTTTAGTAAAATTGGTTTTTTTGCGAATTTCTCCAATATCTCTGTGTTCTGATAGCCCACAGAAGAGATATAACTTTTATCATGATGTATCGAATCGCTGAACAAAAAAGGAAAGACTTATATCAGGCAAATTTCGAAATCTTTGAGTAAAATTTTTTTTGCGAATTTCTCCAATATCTCTGTCTTCAAATAGCCCACAGAAGAGATAGAACTTTTATCATGATGTATCGAATCGCTGAACTGAAATAGGAAAGACTTATATCAGGCAAATTTTGAAATTTTTGAGAAAAATTTTGTTTGCTAATTTCGCTAATATCTGTGTGTTCTCACAGCCCCGAGAAGAGTTCTAACATTTATCATAATGGATCGTTTCCCTAAAGTGAAATACGAAAGCATTATTTCAGTCAAAGTGCGAAATTATTGAGTAAAAATGGTTTTTTTCCGAATTTCTTCAATATCTCTGTGTCCTGATAGCCTTAAGAAGAGATATAACTTTTATCATGATGTATCGAATCGCTGAACTGAAAAATGAAAGGCTTATATCAGGCAAATTTCGAAATTTTTGAGTAAAATTTTTTTTGCGAATTTCTCCAATATCTCTGTGTTCTGATAGCCCCGAGAAGTGTTCTAACTTTTATCATAATTGATCGAATCGCTAAAGTGAAAGACGAAAGGGTTATATAAGTCAAAGTTCGAAAATTTTGAGGAAAATTTTTATTGCGAATTTCTCCAACATCTCTGTGTTCTGATAGCCTCGAGAAAAGTTCTAACTTTTATCATAATTTATCGAATCGCTAAAGTAAAAGACGAAAGAGTTATATCAGTCAAAGTTCGAAATTTTTGAGTAAAATTGGTTTTTTTCCGAATTTCTTCAATATCTCTGTGTCCTGATAGCCCACAGAAGAGATATAACTTTTATCATTTTGTATCGATTCGCTGAACTAAAAAAGGAAAGATTTATATCAGTCAAATTTCGAAAATTTTGAGGAAAATTTTTTTTTCGAATTTCTCCAATATCACTGTGTTCTGATAGCCCCGAGAAGAGTTATAACATTTATCATAATGGATCAAATCGCTAAAGTAAAAGACGAAAGTGTTATATCAGTCAAAGTTCGAAATGTTTCATTAAAATTGGTTTTTTTGCGTATTTCTCCAATATCTCTGTGTTCTGATAGCCCACAGAAGAGATATAACTTTTATCATGATGTTTCGAATCGCTGAACTAAAAAAGGAAAGACTTATATCAGTCAAATTTCGAAAACTTTGAGGAAAATTTTTTTTGCGAATTTCTCCAATATCTCTGTGTTCTGATAGCCCCGAGAAGAGTTCTAACTTTTATCATAATGGATCGAATCGCTAAAGTGAAAGACGAAAGAGTTATATAAGTCACAGTTCGTAAATTTTGAGGAAAATTTTTTTGCGAATTTCTCCAACATCTCTGTGTTCTGATAGCCCCGAGAAAAGTTCTAACTTTTATCATAATTTATCGAATCGCTAAAGTAAAAGACGAAAGAGTTATATCAGTCAAAGTTCGAAATTGTTGAGTAAAATTGGTTTTCTTCCGAATTTCTTCAATATCTCTGTGTCCTGATAGCCTTAAGAAGAGATATAACTTTTATCATTTTGTATCGAATCGCTGAACTAAAAAAGGAAAGACTTATATCAGTCAAATTTCGAAAGTTTTGAGGAAAATTTTTTTTGCGAATTTCTCCAATATCTCTGTGTTCTGATAGCCCCGAGAAGAGTTATAACATTTATCATAATGGTTCAAATCGCTAAAGTAGAAGACGAAACTGTTATAGCAGTCAAAGTTCGAAATGTTCCAGTAAAATTGGTTTTTTTGCGTATTTCTCCAATATCTCTGTGTTCTGATAGCCCACAGAAGAGATATAACTTTTATCATGATGTATCGAATAGCTGAACTGAAAAAGGAAAGACTTATATCAGGCAAATTTCGAAATTTTTGAGTAAAATTTTTTTTGCGAATTTCTCCAATATCTCTGTGTTCTGAGAGCCCCGAGAAGCGTTCTAACTTTTATCATACTGGATCGAATCGCTAAAGTGAAAGACGAAAGCGTTATAACAGTCAAAGTTCGAAATTTTTTAGTAAAATTGGTTTTTTTGCGAATTTCTCCAATATCTCTGTGTTCTGATAGCCCACAGAAGAGATATAACTTTTATCATGATGTATCGAATCGCTGAACTGAAAAAGGAAAGACTTATATCAGGCAAATTTCCAAATTTTTGAGTAAAATTTTTTTTGCTAATTTCTCCAATATCTCTGTCTTCTGAGAGCCCCGAGAAGTGTTCTAACTTTTATCATAATGGATCGAATCGCTAAAGTGAAAGACGAAAGAGTTATATAAGTCAAAGTTCGAGAACTTTGAGGAAAATTTTTTTTGCGAATTTCTCCAATATCTCTGTGTTCTGATAGCCCCGAGAAGAGTTATAACATTTATCATAATGGATCGAATCGCTAAAGTAAAAGACGAAAGATTTATATCAGTCAACGTTCGAAATTTTTGAGTAATATTTGATTTTTTCCGAATTTCTTCAATATCTCTGTGTCCTGATAGCCCTAAGAAGAGATATAACTTTTATCATGATGTATCGAATCGCTGAACTGAAAAAGGAAAGACTTATATCAGGCAAATTTCGAAATTTTTGAGTAAAATTTTTTTTGCGAATTTCTCCAATATCTCTGTGTTCTGATTGCCCCGAGAAGAGTTATAACATTTATCATAATGGATCGAATCGCTAAAGTAAAAGACGAAAGAGTTATAACAGTCAAAGTTCGACATTTTTTAGTTAAATTGGTTTTTTTCCGAATTTCTTCAATATCTCTGTGTTCTGATAGCCCTAAGAAGAGATATACCTTTTATCATGATGTATCGAATCGCTGAACTAAAAAAGGAAAGACTTATATCAGGCAAATTTCGAAATTTTTGAGTAAAATTTTTTTTGCTAATTTCTCCAATATCTCTGTGTTATGAAAGCCCCGAGAAGAGGTCTACCTTTTATCATACTGGATCGAATCGCTAAAGTGAAAGACGAAAGTGTTATAACAGTCAAAGTTCGAAATTTTTTAGTAATATTGGTTTTTTTGCGAATTTTTCCAATATTTCTGTGTTCTGATAGCCCACAGAAGAGATATAACTTTTATCATGATGTATCGAATAGCTGAACGGAAAAAGGAATGACTTATATCAGGCAAATTTTGAAATTTTTGAGTAAAATTTTTTTTGAGAATTTCTCCAATATCTCTGTGTTCTGAGAGCCCCGAGAAGAGTTCTAACTTTTATCATAATGGAACGAATCGCTAAAGTGAAAGACGAAAGGGTTATATAAGTCAAAGCCCGAAAATTTTGAGGAAAATTTTTTTTGCGAATTTCTCCAATATCTCTGTGTTCTGATAGCCCCGAGAAGAGTTATAACATTTATCATAATGGATCGAATCGCTAAAGTAAAAGACGAAAGTGTTATATCAGGCAAAGTTCGAAATGTTTCAGTAAAATTGGTTTTTTTGCGTAGTTCTCCAATTCTCTGTGTTCTGACAGCCCACAGGAGAGATATAACTTTTATCATGATGTATCAAATCGCTGAACTGAAATAGGAAAGACTTATATTAGGCAAATTTCGAAATATTTGTGTAAAATTTTTTTTGCTAATATCTCCAATATCTCTGTGTTCTGATAGCCCCGAGAAGAGTTCTAACTTTTATCATAATGGATCGAATCGCTAAAGTTAAAGACGAAAGAGATATATAAGTCAAAGTTCGTAAATTTTGAGGAAAATTTTTTTTGCGAATTTCTCCAATATCTCTGTGTTCTGATAGCCCCGAGAAGAGTTATAACATTTATCATAATAGGTCGAATCGCTAAAGTGAAAGACGAAAGAGTTATAACAGTCAAAGTTCGACATTTTTTAATTAAATTGGTTTTTTTCCGAATTTCTTCAATATCTCTGTGTTCTGATAGCCCTAAGAAGAGATATACCTTTTATCATGATGTATCGAATCGCTGAACTAAAAAAGGAAAGACTTATATCAGGCAAATTTCGAAATTTTTTAGTAAAACTTTTTTTGCTAATTTCTCCAATATCTCTGTGTTATGAAAGCCCCGAGAAGAGGTCTAACTTTTATCATACTGGATATAATCGCTAAAGTGAAAGACGAAAGAGTTATATAAGTCAAAGTTCGAGAAGTTTGAGGAAAATTTTTTTTGCGAATTTCTCCAATTTCTCTGTGTTCTGATAGCCCCGAGAAGAGTTATAACATTTATCATAATGGATCGAATCGCTAAAGTAAAAGACGAAAGATTTATATCAGTCAAAGTTCGAAATTTTTGAGTAAAATTGGTTTTTTTCCGAATTTCTTCAATATCTCTGTGTCCTGATAGCCCTAAGAAGAGATATAACTTTTATCATGATGTATCGAATCGCTGAACTGAAAAAGGAAAGACTTATATCAGGCAAATTTCGCAATTTTTGAGTAAAATTTTTTTTGCTAATTTCTCCAATACCTCTGTGTTATGAAAGCCCCGAGAAGAGGTCTAACTTTTATCATACTGGATCGAATCGCTAAAGTGAAAGACGAAAGCGTTATAACAGTCAAAGTTCGAAATTTTTTAGTAAAATTGGTTTTTTTGCGAATTTCTTCAATATCTCTGTGTCCTGATAGCCCACAGAAGAGATATAACTTTTATCATGATGTATCGAATCGCTGAACAAAAAAGGAAAGACTTATATCAGGCAAATTTCGAAATCTTTGAGTAAAATTTTTTTTGCGAATTTCTCCAATATCTCTGTCTTCAAATAGCCCACAGAAGAGATAGAACTTTTATCATGATGTATCGAATCGCTGAACTGAAATAGGAAAGACTTATATCAGGCAAATTTTGAAATTTTTGAGAAAAATTTTGTTTGCTAATTTCGCTAATATCTGTGTGTTCTCACAGCCCCGAGAAGAGTTCTAACATTTATCATAATGGATCGTTTCCCTAAAGTGAAATACGAAAGCATTATTTCAGTCAAAGTGCGAAATTATTGAGTAAAAATGGTTTTTTTCCGAATTTCTTCAATATCTCTGTGTCCTGATAGCCTTAAGAAGAGATATAACTTTTATCATGATGTATCGAATCGCTGAACTGAAAAATGAAAGGCTTATATCAGGCAAATTTCGAAATTTTTGAGTAAAATTTTTTTTGCGAATTTCTCCAATATCTCTGTGTTCTGATAGCCCCGAGAAGTGTTCTAACTTTTATCATAATTGATCGAATCGCTAAAGTGAAAGACGAAAGGGTTATATAAGTCAAAGTTCGAAAATTTTGAGGAAAATTTTTATTGCGAATTTCTCCAACATCTCTGTGTTCTGATAGCCTCGAGAAAAGTTCTAACTTTTATCATAATTTATCGAATCGCTAAAGTAAAAGACGAAAGAGTTATATCAGTCAAAGTTCGAAATTTTTGAGTAAAATTGGTTTTTTTCCGAATTTCTTCAATATCTCTGTGTCCTGATAGCCCACAGAAGAGATATAACTTTTATCATTTTGTATCGATTCGCTGAACTAAAAAAGGAAAGATTTATATCAGTCAAATTTCGAAAATTTTGAGGAAAACTTTTTTTTCGAATTTCTCCAATATCACTGTGTTCTGATAGCCCCGAGAAGAGTTATAACATTTATCATAATGGATCAAATCGCTAAAGTAAAAGACGAAAGTGTTATATCAGTCAAAGTTCGAAATGTTTCATTAAAATTGGTTTTTTTGCGTATTTCTCCAATATCTCTGTGTTCTGATAGCCCACAGAAGAGATATAACTTTTATCATGATGTTTCGAATCGCTGAACTAAAAAAGGAAAGACTTATATCAGTCAAATTTCGAAAACTTTGAGGAAAATTTTTTTTGCGAATTTCTCCAATATCTCTGTGTTCTGATAGCCCCGAGAAGAGTTCTAACTTTTATCATAATGGATCGAATCGCTAAAGTGAAAGACGAAAGAGTTATATAAGTCAAAGTTCGAAAATTTTGAGGAAAATTTTTTTTGCGAATTTCTCCAACATCTCTGTGTTCTGATAGCCCCGAGAAAAGTTCTAACTTTTATCATAATTTATCGAATCGCTAAAGTAAAAGACGAAAGAGTTATATCAGTCAAAGTTCGAAATTGTTGAGTAAAATTGGTTTTCTTCCGAATTTCTTCAATATCTCTGTGTCCTGATAGCCTTAAGAAGAGATATAACTTTTATCATTTTGTATCGAATCGCTGAACTAAAAAAGGAAAGACTTATATCAGTCAAATTTCGAAAGTTTTGAGGAAAATTTTTTTTGCGAATTTCTCCAATATCTCTGTGTTCTGATAGCCCCGAGAAGAGTTATAACATTTATCATAATGGTTCAAATCGCTAAAGTAGAAGACGAAACTGTTATAGCAGTCAAAGTTCGAAATGTTCCAGTAAAATTGGTTTTTTTGCGTATTTCTCCAATATCTCTGTGTTCTGATAGCCCACAGAAGAGATATAACTTTTATCATGATGTATCGAATAGCTGAACTGAAAAAGGAAAGACTTATATCAGGCAAATTTCGAAATTTTTGAGTAAAATTTTTTTTGCGAATTTCTCCAATATCTCTGTGTTCTGAGAGCCCCGAGAAGCGTTCTAACTTTTATCATACTGGATCGAATCGCTAAAGTGAAAGACGAAAGCGTTATAACAGTCAAAGTTCGAAATTTTTTAGTAAAATTGGTTTTTTTGCGAATTTCTCCAATATCTCTGTGTTCTGATAGCCCACAGAAGAGATATAACTTTTATCATGATGTATCGAATCGCTGAACTGAAAAAGGAAAGACTTATATCAGGCAAATTTCCAAATTTTTGAGTAAAATTTTTTTTGCTAATTTCTCCAATATCTCTGTCTTCTGAGAGCCCCGAGAAGTGTTCTAACTTTTATCATAATGGATCGAATCGCTAAAGTGAAAGACGAAAGAGTTATATAAGTCAAAGTTCGAGAACTTTGAGGAAAATTTTTTTTGCGAATTTCTCCAATATCTCTGTGTTCTAATAGCCCCGAGAAGAGTTATAACATTTATCATAATGGATCGAATCGCTAAAGTAAAAGACGAAAGATTTATATCAGTCAACGTTCGAAATTTTTGAGTAATATTTGATTTTTTCCGAATTTCTTCAATATCTCTGTGTCCTGATAGCCCTAAGAAGAGATATAACTTTTATCATGATGTATCGAATCGCTGAACTGAAAAAGGAAAGACTTATATCAGGCAAATTTCGAAATTCTTGAGTAAAATTTTTTTTGCGAATTTCTCCAATATCTCTGTGTTCTGATAGCCCCGAGAAGAGTTATAACATTTATCATAATGGATCGAATCGCTAAAGTAAAAGACGAAAGAGTTATAACAGTCAAAGTTCGACATTTTTTAATTAAATTGGTTTTTTTCCGAATTTCTTCAATATCTCTGTGTTCTGATAGCCCTAAAAAGAGATATACCTTTTATCATGATGTATCGAATCGCTGAACTAAAAAAGGAAAGTCTTATATCAGGCAAATTTCGAAATTTTTGAGTAAAACTTTTTTTGCTAATTTCTCCAATATCTCTGTGTTATGAAAGCCCCGAGAAGAGGTCTAACTTTTATCATACTGGATAGAATCGCTAAACTGAAAGACGAAAGAGTTATATAAGTCAAAGTTCGAGAACTTTGAGGAAAATGTTTTTTGCGAATTTCTCCAATATCTCTGTGTTCTGATAGCCCCGAGAAGAGCTATAACATTTATCATAATGTATCGAATCGGTAAAGTAAAAGACGAAAGATTTATATCAGTCAAAGTTCGAAATTTTTGAGTAAAATTGGTTTTTTTCCGAATTTCTTCAATATCTCTGTGTCCTGATAGCCCTAAGAAGAGATATAACTTTTATCATGATGTATCGAATCGCTGAACTGAAAAAGGAAAGACTTATATCAGGCAAATTTCGCAGTTTTTGAGTAAAATTTTTTTTGCTAATTTCTCCAATACCTCTGTGTTATGAAAGCCCCGAGAAGAAGTCTAACTTTTATCATACTGGATCGAATCGCTAAAGTGAAAGACGAAAGCGTTATAACAGTCAAAGTTCGAAATTTTTTAGTAAAATTGGTTTTTTTGCGAATTTCTCCAATATCTCTGTGTTCTGATAGCCCACAGAAGAGATATAACTTTTATCATGATGTATCGAATCGCTGAACTGAAAAAGGAAAGACTTATATCAGGCAAATTTCGAAATTTTTGAGTAAAATTTTTTTTGCTAATTTCTCCAATATCTCTGTGTTCTGAGAGCCCCGAGAAGAGTTCTAACTTTTATCATAATGGATCGAATCGCTAAAGTGAAAGACGAAAGAGTTATATAAGTCAAAGTTCGAGAACTTTGAGGAAAATTTTTTTTGCGAATTTCTCCAATATCTCTGTGTTCTGATAACCCCGAGAAGAGTTATAACATTTATCATAATGGATCGAATCGCTAAAGTGAAAGACGAAAGTGTTATAACAGTCAAAGTTCGACATTTTTTAGTTACATTGGTTTTTTTCCGAATTTCTTTAATATCTCTGTGTCCTGATAGCCCTAAGAAGAGATATAACTTTTATCATGATGTATCGAATCGCTGAACTGAAAAAGGAAAGCCTTATATCAGGCAAATTTCGAAATTTTTGTGTAAAATTTTTTTTGTTAATTTCTCTAATATCTCTGTGTTCTGAGAGCCCCGAGAAGAGTTCTAACTTTTATCATAATGGATCGAATCGCTAAAGTGAAAGACGAAAGAGTTATATAAGTCAAAGTTCGAGAACTTTGAGGAAAATTTTTTTTGCGAATTTCTCCAATATCTCTGTGTTCTAATAGCCCCGAGAAGAGTTATAACATTTATCATAATGGATCGAATCGCTAAAGTAAAAGACGAAAGATTTATATCAGTCAAAGTTCGAAATTTTTGAGTAAAATTTGTTTTTTTCCGAATTTCTTCAATATCTCTGTGTCCTGATAGCCCTAAGAAGAGATATAACTTTTATCATGATGTATCGAATCGCTGAACTGAAAAAGGAAAGACTTATATCAGGCAAATTTCGAAATTTTTGAGTAAAATTTTTTTTGCGAATTTCTCCAATATCTCTGTGTTCTGATTGCCCCGAGAAGAGTTATAACATTTATCATAATGGATCGAATCGCTAAAGTAAAAGACGAAAGAGTTATAACAGTCAAAGTTCGAAATTTTTTAGTAAAATTGGTTTTTTTGCGAATTTCTCCAATATCTCTGTGTTCTGATAGCCCACAGAAGAGATATAACTTTTATCATGATGTATCGAATCGCTGAACTGAAAAAGGAAAGACTTATATCAGGCAAATTTCGAAATTTTTGAGTAAAATTTTTTTTGCTAATTTCTCCAATATCTCTGTGTTCAGGGAGCCCCGAGAAGATTTCTAACTTTTATCATAATGGATCGAATCGCTAAAGTGAAAGACGAAAGCGTTATATAAATCAAAGTTCGTTAAATTTGAGGAAAATTTTTTTTGCGAATTTCTCAAATATCTCTGTGTTCTGATAGCCCCGAGAAGAGTTCTAACTTTTATCATAATGGATCGAATCGGTAAAGTAAAAGACGAAAGATTTATATCAGTCAAAGTTCGAAATTTTTGAGTAAAATTTGTTTTTTTCCGAATTTCTTCAATATCTCTGTGTCCTGATAGCCCTAAGAAGAGATATAACTTTTATCATGATGTATCGAATCGCTGAACTGAAAAAGGAAAGACTTATATCAGGCAAATTTCGAAATTTTTGAGTAAAATTTTTTTTGCGAATTTCTCCAATATCTCTGTGTTCTGATTGCCCCGAGAAGAGTTATAACATTTATCATAATGGATCGAATCGCTAAAGTGAAAGACGAAAGTGTTATAACAGTCAAAGTTCGACATTTTTTAATTAAATTGGTTTTTTTCCGAATTTCTTCAATATCTCTGTGTTCTGATAGCCCTAAGAAGAGGTATACCTTTTATCATGATGTATCGAATCGCTGAACTAAAAAAGGAAAGACTTATATCAGGCAAATTTCGAAATTTTTGAGTAAAATTTTTTTTGCTAATTTCTCCAATATCTCTGTGTTATGAAAGCCCCGAGAAGAGGTCTACCTTTTATCATACTGGATCGAATCGCTAAAGTGAAAGACGAAAGTGTTATAACAGTCAAAGTTCGAAATTTTTTAGTAATATTGGTTTTTTTGCGAATTTTTCCAATATTTCTGTGTTCTGATAGCCCACAGAAGAGATATAACTTTTATCATGATGTATCGAATAGCTGAACGGAAAAAGGAATGACTTATATCAGGCAAATTTTGAAATTTTTGAGTAAAATTTTTTTTGAGAATTTCTCCAATATCTCTGTGTTCTGAGAGCCCCGAGAAGAGTTCTAACTTTTATCATAATGGAACGAATCGCTAAAGTGAAAGACGAAAGGGTTATATAAGTCAAAGCCCGAAAATTTTGAGGAAAATTTTTTTTGCGAATTTCTCCAATATCTCTGTGTTCTGATAGCCCCGAGAAGAGTTATAACATTTATCATAATGGATCGAATCGCTAAAGTAAAAGACGAAAGTGTTATATCAGGCAAAGTTCGAAATGTTTCAGTAAAATTGGTTTTTTTGCGTAGTTCTCCAATTCTCTGTGTTCTGACAGCCCACAGGAGAGATATAACTTTTATCATGATGTATCAAATCGCTGAACTGAAATAGGAAAGACTTATATTAGGCAAATTTCGAAATATTTGTGTAAAATTTTTTTTGCTAATATCTCCAATATCTCTGTGTTCTGATAGCCCCGAGAAGAGTTCTAACTTTTATCATAATGGATCGAATCGCTAAAGTTAAAGACGAAAGAGATATATAAGTCAAAGTTCGTAAATTTTGAGGAAAATTTTTTTTGCGAATTTCTCCAATATCTCTGTGTTCTGATAGCCCCGAGAAGAGTTATAACATTTATCATAATAGGTCGAATCGCTAAAGTGAAAGACGAAAGAGTTATAACAGTCAAAGTTCGACATTTTTTAATTAAATTGGTTTTTTTCCGAATTTCTTCAATATCTCTGTGTTCTGATAGCCCTAAGAAGAGATATACCTTTTATCATGATGTATCGAATCGCTGAACTAAAAAAGGAAAGACTTATATCAGGCAAATTTTGAAATTTTTGAGTAAAACTTTTTTTGCTAATTTCTCCAATATCTCTGTGTTATGAAAGCCCCGAGAAGAGGTCTAACTTTTATCATACTGGATATAATCGCTAAAGTGAAAGACGAAAGAGTTATATAAGTCAAAGTTCGAGAAGTTTGAGGAAAATTTTTTTTGCGAATTTCTCCAATATCTCTGTGTTCTGATAGCCCCGAGAAGAGTTATAACATTTATCATAATGGATCGAATCGCTAAAGTAAAAGACGAAAGATTTATATCAGTCAAAGTTCGAAATTTTTGAGTAAAATTGGTTTTTTTCCGAATTTCTTCAATATCTCTGTGTCCTGATAGCCCTAAGAAGAGATATAACTTTTATCATGATGTATCGAATCGCTGAACTGAAAAAGGAAAGACTTATATCAGGCAAATTTCGCAATTTTTGAGTAAAATTTTTTTTGCTAATTTCTCCAATACCTCTGTGTTATGAAAGCCCCGAGAAGAGGTCTAACTTTTATCATACTGGATCGAATCGCTAAAGTGAAAGACGAAAGCGTTATAACAGTCATAGTTCGAAATTTTTTAGTAAAATTGGTTTTTTTGCGAATTTCTCCAATATCTCTGTGTTCTGATAGCCCACAGAAGAGATATAACTTTTATCATGATGTATCGAATCGCTGAACAAAAAAGGAAAGACTTATATCAGGCAAATTTCGAAATCTTTGAGTAAAATTTTTTTTGCGAATTTCTCCAATATCTCTGTCTTCAAATAGCCCACAGAAGAGATAGAACTTTTATCATGATGTATCGAATCGCTGAACTGAAATAGGAAAGACTTATATCAGGCAAATTTTGAAATTTTTGAGAAAAATTTTGTTTGCTAATTTCGCTAATATCTGTGTGTTCTCACAGCCCCGAGAAGAGTTCTAACATTTATCATAATGGATCGTTTCCCTAAAGTGAAATACGAAAGCATTATTTCAGTCAAAGTGCGAAATTATTGAGTAAAAATGGTTTTTTTCCGAATTTCTTCAATATCTCTGTGTCCTGATAGCCTTAAGAAGAGATATAACTTTTATCATGATGTATCGAATCGCTGAACTGAAAAATGAAAGGCTTATATCAGGCAAATTTCGAAATTTTTGAGTAAAATTTTTTTTGCGAATTTCTCCAATATCTCTGTGTTCTGATAGCCCCGAGAAGTGTTCTAACTTTTATCATAATTGATCGAATCGCTAAAGTGAAAGACGAAAGGGTTATATAAGTCAAAGTTCGAAAATTTTGAGGAAAATTTTTATTGCGAATTTCTCCAACATCTCTGTGTTCTGATAGCCTCGAGAAAAGTTCTAACTTTTATCATAATTTATCGAATCGCTAAAGTAAAAGACGAAAGAGTTATATCAGTCAAAGTTCGAAATTTTTGAGTAAAATTGGTTTTTTTCCGAATTTCTTCAATATCTCTGTGTCCTGATAGCCCACAGAAGAGATATAACTTTTATCATTTTGTATCGATTCGCTGAACTAAAAAAGGAAAGATTTATATCAGTCAAATTTCGAAAATTTTGAGGAAAATTTTTTTTTCGAATTTCTCCAATATCACTGTGTTCTGATAGCCCCGAGAAGAGTTATAACATTTATCATAATGGATCAAATCGCTAAAGTAAAAGACGAAAGTGTTATATCAGTCAAAGTTCGAAATGTTTCATTAAAATTGGTTTTTTTGCGTATTTCTCCAATATCTCTGTGTTCTGATAGCCCACAGAAGAGATATAACTTTTATCATGATGTTTCGAATCGCTGAACTGAAAAAGGAAAGACTTATATCAGGCAAATTTCGAAATTTTTGAGTAAAATTTTTTTTGCGAATTTCTCCAATATCTCTGTGTTCTTATAGCCCCGAGAAGAATTCTAACTTTTATCATAATGGATCGAATCGCTAAAGTGAAAGACGAAAGAATTATATAAGTCAAAGTTCGAAAATTTTGAGGAAAATTTTTTTGCGAATTTCTCCAACATCTCTATGTTCTGATAACCCCGAGAAAAGTTCTAACTTTTATCATAATTTATCGAATCGCTAAAGTAAAACACGAAAGAGTTACATCAGTCAAAGTACGAAATTTTTGAGTAAAATTGGTTTTTTTCCGAATTTCTTCAATATCTCTGTGTCCTGATAGCCCTAAGAAGAGATGTAACTTTTATCATGATGTATCGAATCGCTGAATTGAAAAAGGAAAGACTTATATCAGCCAAATTTCGAAATTTTTGAGTAAAATTTTTTTTGCGTATTTCTCCAATATCTCTGTGTTCAAATGGCCCACAGAAGAGATAGAACTTTTATCATGATGTATCGAATCGCTGAACTGAAATAGAAAAGACTTATATCAGGCAAATTTTGAAATTTTTGAGAAAAATTTTGTTTGCTAATTTCTCCAATATCTGTTTGTTCTCACAGCCCCGAGAAGAGTTCTAACATTTATCACAATGGATCGTTTCGCTAAAATGAAATACGAAAGCATTATATCAGTCAAAGTTCGAAATTATAGAGTAAAAATGGTTTTTTTCCGAATTTCTTTTATATCTGTGTGTCCTGATAGCCTTAGGAAGAGATATAACTTTTATCATGATGTATCGAATCGCTGAACTGAAAAATGAAAGGCTTATATCAGGCAAATTTCGAAATTTTTGAGTAAAATTTTTTTTGCGAATTTCTCCAATATCTCTGTGTTCTGATAGCCCCGAGAAGTGTTCTAATTTTTATCATAATTGATCGAATCGCTAAAGTGAAAGACGAAAGGGTTATATAAGTCAAAGTTCGAAAATTTTGAGGAAAATTTTTTTTGCGAATTTCTCCAACATCTCTGTGTTCTGATAGCCCCGAGAAAAGTTCTAACTTTTATCATAATTTATCGAATCGCTAAAGTAAAAGACGAAAGGGTTATATCAGTCAAAGTTCGAAATTTTTGAGTAAAATTGGTTTTTTTCCGAATTTCTCCAATATCTCTGTGTTCTGACAGCCCCGAGAAGATTTCTAACTATTATCATAATGGATCGAATCGCTAAAGTGAAAGACGAAAGCGTTATATAAGTCAAAGTTCGAAATGTTTCAGTAGAATAGTTTTTTTTGCGAATTTCTCCAATGTCTCTGTGTTCTGATAGCCCCGAGAAGAGTTATAACATTTATCATAATGAATCGAATCGCTAAAGTGAAAGACGAAAGAATTATAACAGTCAAAGTTCGTAATTTTTTAGTAAAATTGGTTTTTTTAAGAATTTCTTCAATATCTCTGTGTTCTGATAGCCCACAGAAGAGATATAACTTTTATCATGATGTATCGAATCGCTGAACTGAAAAAGGAAAGGCTTATATCAGACAAATTTCGAAAATTTTGAGTAAAATTTTTTTTTCGAATTTCTCCAATATCTCTGTGTTCTGACAGCCCCGAGAAGAGTTCTAACTTTTATCATAATGGATCGAATCGCTAAAGTGAAAGACGAAAGCGTGTTATAAGTCAAAGTTCGAAAATTTTGAGGAAATTTTTTTTTCGAATTTCTCCAATATCTCTGTGTTCTGATAGCCCCGAGAAGAGTTCTAACTTTTATCATAATGGATCGAATCGCTAAAGTGAAAGACGAAAGAGTTATATAAGTCAAAGTTCGAAAATTTTGAAGAAAATTTTTTTGCGAATTTCTCCAACATCTCTATGTTCTGATAACCCCGAGAAAAGTTCTAACTTTTATCATAATTTATCGAATCGCTAAAGTAAAAGACGAAAGAGTTATAACAGTCAAAGTTCGTAATTTTTTAGTAAAATTGGTTTTTTTAAGAATTTCTTCAATATCTCTGTGTCCTGATAGCCCTAAGAAGAGATATAACTTTTATCATGATGTATCGAATCGCTGAACTGAAAAAGGAAAGACTTATATCAGTCAAATTTCGAAATTTTTGAGTAAAATTTTTTTCGCGAATTTCTCCAATATCTCAGTGTTCTGGTAGCCCCGAGAAGAGTTGTAACATTTAACATAATGAATCGAATCGCTAAAGTGAAATACGAAAGAATTATATCAGTCAAAGTTCGAAATTATTGAGTAAAAATGGTTTTTTTACGAATTTCTTCAATATCTCTGTATCCTGATAGCCTTAAGAAAAGATATAACTTTTGTCATGATGTATCGAATCGCTGAACTGAAAAAGGAAAGACTTATATCAGTCAAATTTCGAAATATTTGAGTAAAATTTTTTTTGCGAATTTCTCCAATATCTCTGTGTTCTGATAGCCCCGAGAAGAGTTATAACATTTATCATACTGGATCGAATCGCTAAAGTGAAAGACGAAAGAGTTATATAAGTCAAAGTTCGAAATGTCCGAAAATTTTGAGGAAAATCTTTTTGCGAATTTCTCCAACATCTCTGTGTTCTGATAGCCACGAGAAAAGTTCTAACTTTTATCATAATTTATCGAAACGCTAAAGTGAAATACGAAAGAATTATATCAGTCAAAGTTCGAAATTTTTTAGTAAAATTGGTTTTTTTGCGAATTTCTCCAATATCTCAGTGTTCTGATAGCCCACAGAAGAGATGTAACTTTTATCATGATGTATCGAATCGCTGAATTGAAAAAGGAAAGACTTATATCAGCCAAATTTCGAAATTTTTGAGTCAAATTTTTTTTGCGTATTTCTCCAATATCTCTGTGTTCAAATGGCCCACAGAAGAGATAGAACTTTTATCATGATGTATCGAATCGCTGAACTGAAATAGAAAAGACTTATATCAGGCAAATTTTGAAATTTTTGAGAAAAATTTTGTTTGCTAATTTCTCCAATATCTGTCTGTTCTCACAGCCCCGAGAAGAGTTCTAACATTTATCACAATGGATCGTTTCGCTTAAGTGAAATACGAAAGCATTATATCAGTCAAAGTTCGAAATTATTGAGTAAAAATGGTTTTTTTCCGAATTTCTTTTATATCTGTGTGTCCTGATAGCCTTAAGAAGAGATATAACTTTTATCATGATGTATCGAATCGCTGAACTGAAAAATGAAAGGCTTATATCAGGCAAATTTCGAAATTTTTGAGTAAAATTTTTTTTGCGAATTTCTCCAATATCTCTGTGTTCTGATAGCCCCGAGAATTGTTCTAATTTTTATCATAATTGATCGAATCGCTAAAGTGAAAGACGAAAGAGTTATATAAGTCAAAGCCCGAAAACTTTGAGGAAAATTTTTTTTACGAATTTCTCCAACATCTCTGTGTTCTGATAGCCCCGAGAAAAGTTCTAACTTTTATCATAATTTATCGAATCGCTAAAGTAAAAGACGAAAGAGTTATATCAGTCAAAGTTCGAAATTTTTGAGTAAAATTGGTTTTTTTCCGAATTTCTTCAATATCTCTGTGTCCTGATAGCCCACAGAAGAGATATAACTTTTATCATGATGTTTCGAATCGCTGAACTGAAAAAGATAAGACTTATATCAGACAAATTTCGAAAATTTTGAGTAAAATTTTTTTTTCGAATTTCTCCAATATCTCTGTGTTCTGACAGCCCCGAGAGATTTCTAACTTTTATCATAATGGATCGAATCGCTAAAGTGAAAGACGAAAGCGTGTTATAAGTCAAAGTTCGAAAATTTTGAGGAAATTTTTTTTGCGAATTTCTCCAATATCTCTGTGTTCTGATAGCCCCGAGAAGAGTTCTAATTTTTATCATAATGGATCGAATCGCTAAAGTGAACGACGAAAGGGTTATATAAGTCAAAGTCCGAAAATTTTGAGGAAAATTTTTTTGCGAACTTCTCCAACATCTCTATGTTCTGATAACCCCGAGAAAAGTTCTAACTTTTATCATAATTTATCGAATCGCTAAAGTGAAATACGAAAGAATTATGTCAGTCAAAGTTCGAAATTATTGAGTAAAAATGGTTTTTTTCCGAATTTCTTCAATATATCTGTGTCCTGATAGCCTTAAGAAGAGATATAACTTTTATCATGATGTATCGAATCGCTGAACTGAAAAAGGAAAGACTTATATCAGTCAAATTTCGAAATATTTGAGTAAAATTTTTTTTGCGAATTTCTCCAATATCTCTGTGTTCTGATAGCCCACAGAAGAGATGTAACTTTTATCATGATGTATCGAATCGCTGAACTGAAAAAGGAAAGTCTTATACCAGGCTAATTTCGAAATTTTTGAGTAAAATTTTTTTTGGGAATTTCTCCAATATCTCTGTGTTCAAATAGCCCACAGAAGAGATAGAACTTTTATCATGATGTATCGAATCGCTGAACTGAAATAGGAAAGACTTATATCAGGCAAATTTTGAAATTTTTGAGAAAAATTTTGTTTGCTAATTTCTCCAATATCTGTGTGTTCTCACAGCCCCGAGAAGAGTTCTAACATTTATCATAATGGATCGTTTCCCTAAAGTGAAATACGAAAGCATTATATCAGTCAAAGTTCGAAATTATTGAGTAAAAATGGTTTTTTTCCGAATTTCTTCAATATCTCTGTGTCCTGATAGCCTTAAGAAGAGATATAACTTTTATCATGATGTATCGAATCGCTGAACTGAAAAATGAAAGGCTTATATCAGGCAAATTTCGAAATTTTTGAGTAAAATTTTTTTTGCGAATTTCTCCAATATCTCTGTGTTCTGATAGCCCCGAGAAGAGTTCTAACTTTTATCATAATTGATCGAATCGCTAAAGTGAAAGACGAAAGGGTTATATAAGTCAAAGTTCGAAAATTTTGAAGAAAATTTTTTTTGCGAATTTCTCCAACATCTCTATGTTCTGATAACCCCGAGAAAAGTTCTAACTTTTATCATATTTTATCGAATCGCTAAAGTAAAAGACGAAAGAGTTACATCAGTCAAAGTACGAAATTTTTGAGTAAAATTGTTTTTTTCCGAATTCGTTCAATATCTCTGTGTCCTGATAGCCCACAGAAGAGATATAACTTTTATCATGATGTTTCGAATCGCTGAACTGTAATAGGAAAGACTTACGAGGTGTCTTCAAAAAGTATCGCGAATTTTGAATTTTCGCGGGTTACGTATATTCGAATTTCGATCTTTTTGTGGCGTTATGTTGGTACTCATGTCTCTCACTTATGCCGACAAGCTCGGCCATTTTGAATGTTCACTTAATTGTTGACAGCTGCTTTGCTTGCACGTGTTTTGGATCGTCTTCGATTTTTACCTATTCAAAAAAATGGATCAAAGAACCTGTATCAAATTTTGTGTGAAAAACGAAATTAAGTTCGCGGATGCATTCCGAATATTGACTGTGGCATACGGAGAAGCTACCTTGGACCGAAGCAACGTTTATCGGTGGTACAAAATGTTCTCAGAAGGCCGAGAAGATGTGAACGACGAAGAGCGTGCCGGACGCCCGAGAACTTCAACAACAGACGAAAAAATTAATGAAGTGGAGAAAATGGTATTGGCCAATCGTCGAATCACCTTTAGAGAAGTTGCTGAGGACCTAAACATATCGATTGGCTCGTGCCATTCGATTTTTATCAATGATTTGGGCATGAGAAGGGTCGCCGCGAAATTCGTACCAAAATTGCTCAATTGCGACCAAAAACAGCATCGCATGAACATTGCTAATGAGATGTTGGACTCTGTCCGCGACGACCCAAATTTGCTCCAGAGGGTCATAACTGGTGACGAATCGTGGGTTTATGGTTATGACGTGGAAACCAAAGCTCAATCATCTCAATGGAAGCTGCCGCACGAGCCAAGACCGAAAAAAGCGCGCCAAGTTCGGTCGAATGTGAAAGTTTTGCTGACAGTTTTCTTCGATTGCAGGGGCGTGGTGCATCATGAGTTCTTGCCACAGGGTAGAACGGTCAATAAGGAATATTACCTGCAAGTTATGCGCAATTTGCGCGAAGCAATCCGCCAGAAACGCCCGGATTTGTGGAAGAACAAAAATTGGCTTTTGCACCACGATAACGCCCCTGCTCACACATCGTTGCTTGTGCGCGACTTTTTGGCCAAAAACAACACACTAATGATGCCGCAGCCACCGTATTCCCCAGATCTGGCCCCCTGTGACTTTTTCTTGTTCCCTAAACTGAAGAGGCCCATGAAAGGACGACGTTACGCTACGCTTGACGAGATAAAGACGGCATCGAAGGAGGAGCTGAACAAGATAAAAAAAAAGATTGATTTTTTGAAGTGCTTCGAAGATTGGAAAAACCGTTGGCACAAGTGTATAATATCTCATGGGGATTACTTTGAAGGGGACAAAATAGATATTCATGAATAAATAAATAATTTTTGAAAAAACACAAAATTCGCGATACTTTTTGAACTCACCTCGTATATCAGGCAAATTTCGAAATCTTTGTGTAAAATTTTTTTTGCGAATTTCTCCAATATCTCTGTGTTCTGATAGCCCCAAGAAGAGTTATAACATTTATCATAATGAATCGAATCGCTAAAGTGAAAGACGAAAGAATTATAACAGTCAAAGTTCGAAATTTTTTAGTAAAATTGGTTTTTTTGCGAATTTCTCCAATATCTCTGTGTTCTGATAGCCCACAGAAGAGATGTAACTTTTATCATGATGTATCGAATCGCTGAAATGAAAAAGGAAAGACTTATATCAGGCAAATTTCGAAATTTTTGAGTAAAATTTTTTTTGCGAATTTCTCCAATATCTCTGTGTTCTGATAGCCCCGAGAAGAGTTCTAACTTTTATCATAATGGATCGAATCGCTAAAGTGAAAGACGAAAGACTTATATAAGTCAAAGTTCGAAAATTTTGAGGAAAATTTTTTTGCGAATTTCTCCAATATCTCTGTGTTCTGATAGCCCCGAGAAGAGTTATAACATTTATCATAATGAATCGAATCGCTAAAGTGAAAGACGAAAGAGTTATATAAGTCAAAGTTCGAAATGTCCGAAAATTTTGAGGAAAATTTTTTTGCGAATTTCTCCAACATCTCTGTGTTCTGATAGCCACGAGAAAAATTCTAACTTTTATCATAATTTATCGAAACGCTAAAGTAAAAGACGAAAGTGTTATATCAGTCAGAGTTCGAAATTTTTGAGTAAAATTGGTTTTTTTCCGAATTTCTTCAATATCTCTGTGTCCTGATAGATCTAAGAAGAGATATAACTTTTATCATGATGTATCGAATCGCTGAACTGAAAAAGGAAAGACTTATATCAGTCAAATGTCGAAATATTTGAGTAAAATTTTTTTTGCGAATTTCTCCGATATCTCTGTGTTCTGATAGCACCGAGAAGAATTATAACATTTATCATAATTGATCGAATCTCTAAAGTAAAAGACGAAAGTGTTATAGTAGTCAAAGTTCGAAATGATTTAGTAAAATTGGTTTTTTTGCTGTATTTCTCCAATATATCTGTGTTCAAATAGCCCACAGAAGAGATAGAACTTTTATCATGATGTACCGAATCGCTGAACTGAAATAGGAAAGACTTATATCAGGCAAATTTTGAAATTTTTGAGAAAAATTTTGTTTGCTAATTTCTCCAATATCTGTGTGTTCTCATAGCCCAGAGAAGAGTTCTAACATTTATCATAATGGATCGTTTCGCTAAAGTGAAATACGAAAGAATTATATCAGTCAAAGTTCGAAATTATTGAGTTAAAATGGTTTTTTTCCGAATTTCTTCAATATCTCTGTGTCCTGATAGCCTTAAGAAGAGATATAACTTTTATCATGATGTATCGAATCGCTGAACTGAAAAAGGAAAGACTTATGTCAGGCAAATTTCGAAATTTTTGAATAAAATTTTTTTTGCGAATTTCTCCATATCTCTGTGTACTGATAGCCCCGAGATGAGTTCTAACTTTTATTATAATGGATCGAATCGCTAAAGTGAAAGACGAAAGAGTTATATAAGTCAAAGTTCGAAAACTTTGAGGAAAATTTTTTTTGCAAATTTCTTCAATATCTCTGTGTTCTGATAGCCCCGAGAAGAGTTATAACATTTATCATAATTGAACGAATCGCTAAAGTAAAAGTCGAAAGTGTTATATCAGTCAAAGTTCGAAATATTTCAGTAAAATTGGTTTCTTTGCGTATTTCTCCAATATCTCTGTGTTCTGATAGCCCACAGAAGAGATATAAATTTTATCATGATGTATCGAATCGCTGAACTGAAATAGGAAAGACTTATATCAGGCAAATTTCAAAATTTTTGAGTAAAATTTTTTTTGCTAATTTCTCCTATATCTCTGTCTTCTGATAGCCCCGAGAAAAGCTCTAACTTTTATCATAATGGATCGAATCGCTAAAGTGAAAGACGAAAGTGTTATATAAGTCAAAGTTCGAAAATTTTGAGTAAAATTTTTTTTTTGAATTTCTCCAATATCTCTGTGTTCTGATAGCCCCGAGAAGAGTTCTAACTTTTATCATAATGGATCGAATCGCTAAAGTGAAAGACGAAAGAGTTATATCAGTCAAAGTTCAAAATTTTTGAGTAAAATTGGTTTTTTTCCGAATTTCTTCAATATCTCTGTGTCCTGATAGCCTTAAGAAGAGATATAACTTTTATCATGATGTTTCGAATCGCTGAACTGAAAAAGGAAAGACTTATATCAGTCAAATTTCGAAATTTTTGAGTAAAATTTTTTTCGCGAATTTCTCCAATATCTCTGTGTTCTGATAGCCCCGAGAAGAGTTGTAACATTTATCATAATGGATCGAATCGCTATAGAGAAATACGAAAGAATTATATCAGTCAAAGTTCGAAATTATTGAGTAAAAATGGTTTTTTTCCGAATTTCTTCAATATCTCTGTGACCTGATAGCCTTAAGAAAAGATATAACTTTTATCATGAAGTATCGAATCGCTGAACTGAAAAAGGAAAGACTTATATCAGTCAAATTTCGAAATATTTGAGTAAAATTTTTTTTGCGAATTTCTCCAATATCTCTGTGTTCTGATAGCCCAGAGAAGAGTTATAACATTTATCATACCGGATCGAATCGCTAAAGTGAAAGACGAAAGAATTATAACAGACAAAGATCGAAATTTTTTAGTAAAAGTGGTTTTTTTGCGAATTTCTCCAATATCTCTGTGTTCTGATAGCCCAGAGAAGAGATGTAACTTTTATCATGATGTATCGAATCGCTGAACTGAAAAAGGAAAGACTTATATCAGGCAAATTTCGAAATTTTTGAGTAAAATTTTTTTTGGGAATTTCTCCAATATCTCTGTGTTCTGATAGCACCGAGAAGAGTTCTAACTTTTATCATAATGGATCGAATCGCTAAAGTGAAAGACGAAAGAGTTATATAAGTCAAAGTTCGAAAACTTTGAGGAAAATTTTTTTGCGAATTTCTCCAATATCTCTGTGTTCTGATAGCCCCGAGAAGAGTTATAACATTTATCATAATGTATCGAATCGCTAAAGTGAAAGACGAAAGAGTTATATAAGTCAGAGTGCGAAAATTTTGAGGAAAATTTTATTGCGAATTTCTTCAACATCTCTGTGTTCTGATAGCCACGAGAAAAGTTCTAACTTTTATCATAATTTATCGAATTGCTAAAGTAAAAGACGAAAGGTTTATATCAGTCAAAGTTCGAAATTTTTTAGTAAAATTGGTTTTTTTCCGAATTTCTTCAATATCTCTGTGTTCTGATAGCCCTAAGAAGAGATATACCTTTTATCATGATGTATCGAATCGCTGAACTGAAAAAGGAAAGACTTATATCAGGCAAATTTCGAAATTTTTGAGTAAAACTTTTTTGCGAATTTCTCCAATATCTCTGTGTTATGAAAGCCCCGAGAAGAGTTCTAACT
This sequence comes from Solenopsis invicta, assembly GCF_016802725.1. NCBI lineage: Eukaryota > Metazoa > Arthropoda > Insecta > Hymenoptera > Formicidae > Solenopsis > Solenopsis invicta. The sequence goes on from NC_052678.1 coordinate 10,538,905, forward strand.
TTATCATAATGGATCGAATCGCTAAAGTGAAAGACGAAAGTGTTATATATGTCAAAGTTCGAAAATTTTGAGGAAAATTTTTTTTGCGAATTTCTCCAATATCTCTGGGTTCTGATAGCCCCGAGAAGAGTTCTAACTTTTATCATAATTTATCGAATCGCTAAAGTGAAAAACGAAAGAGTTATATCAGTCAAAGTTCGAAGTTTTTGAGTAAAATTGGTTTTTTTCCGAATTTCTTCAGTATCTCTGTGTTCTGATAGCCCTAAGAAGAGATATACCTTTTATCATGATGTATCAAATCTCTGAACTGAAAAAGGAAAGACTTATATCAGTCAAATTTCGAAATTTTTGAGTAAAATTTTTTTGCGAATTTCTCCAATATCACTATGTTCTGATAACCCGAGAAGAGTTATAACATTTACCATAATGTATCGAATCGCTAAAGTGATATACGAAAGAATTATATCAGTCAGAGTCCGAAATTTTTGAGTAAAATAGGTTTCTTTCCGAATTTCTTCAATATCTCTGTGTTCTGATAGCCCTAAGAAGAGATATACCTTTTATCATGATGTATCGAATCGCTGAACTAAAAAAGGAAAGACTTATATCAGGCAAATTTCGAGATTTTTGAAGAAATTTTTTTTGCGAATTTCTCCAATATCTCTGTGTTATGAAAGTCCCGAGAAGAGGTCTAACTTTCATCATACTGGATCGAATCGCTAAAGTGAAAGACGAAAGAGTTATGAGAGTCATAGTTCGAAATTTTTTAGTAAAATTGGTTTTTGTGCGAATTTCTCCAATATCTCTGTGTTCTGATAGCCCACAGAAGAGATATAACTTTTATCATGATGTACCGAATCGCTGTACTGAAAAAGGAAAGACTTATATCAGGCAAATTTCGAAATTTTTGAGTAAAATTTTTTTTGCGAATTTCTCAAATATCTCTGTGTTCTGATAGCCCCGAGAAGATTTCTAACTTTTATCATAATGGATGGAATCGCTAAAGTGAAAGACGAAAGAGTTATATAAGTCAAAGTTCGAAAATTTTGAGGAAAATATTTTTGCGAATTTCTCCAATATCTCTGTGTTCTGATAGCCCCGAGAAGAGTTATAACATTTATCATACCGGATCGAATCGCTAAAGTGAAAGACGAAAGTGTTATAACGGTCAAAGTTCGTAATTATTTAGTAAAATTGGTTTTTTTGCGAATTTCTCCAATATCTCTTTGTTGTGATAGCCCACAGAAGAGATGTAACTTTTATCATGATGTATCGAATCGCTGAACTGAAAAAGGAAAGACTTATATCAGGCAAATTTCGAAATTTTTGAGTAAAATTTTTTTTGCGAATTTCTCCAATATCTCTGTGTACTGATAGCCCCGAGAAGAGTTCTAACTTTTATTATAATGAATCGAATCACTAAAGTGAAAGACGAAAGAGTTATATAAGTCAAAGTTCGAAAACTTTGAGGAAAATTTTTTTTGCAAATTTCTTCAATATCTCTGTGTTCTGATAGCCCCGAGAAGAGTTATAACATTTATCAGAATTGATCGAGTCGCTAAAGTAAAAGTCGAAAGTGTTATATCAGTCAAAGTTCGAAATGTTTCAGTAAAATTGGTTTCTTTGCGTATTTCTCCAATATCTCTGTGTTCTGATAGCCCACAGAAGAGATATAAATTTTATCATGATGTATCGAATCGCTGAACTGAAATAGGAATGACCTATATCAGGCAAATTTCAAAATTTTTGAGTAAAATTTTTTTTGCGAATTTCTCCAATATCACTGTGTTCTGATAGCCCCGAGAAGAGCTCTAACTTTTATCGTAATGGATCGAATCGCTAAAGTGAAAGACGAAAGATTTATATCAGTCAAAGTTCGAAAATTTTGAGGAAAATTTTTTTTGCCAATTTCTCCAATATCACTGTGTTCTGATCGCTCCGAGAAGAGTTATAACATTTATCATAATGGATCGAATCGCTAAAGTAAAAGACGAAAGTGTTATAGTAGTCAAAATTCGAAATGTTTTATTAAAATTGGTTTTAAGCGTATTTCTCCAATATCTCTGTGTTCAAATAGCCCACAGAAGAGATATAACTTTTATCATGATGTATCGAATCGCTGAACTGAAATAGGAAAGACTTATATCAGGCAAATTTCAAAATTTTTGAGTAATATTTTTTTTGCTAATTTCTCCTATATCTCTGTGTTCTGATAGCCCCGAGAAAAGCTCTAACTTTTATCATAATGGATCGAATCGCTAAAGTGAAAGACGAAAGAGTTATATAAGTCAAAGTTCGAAAATTTTGAGTAAAATTTTTTTTTCGAATTTCTCCAATATCTCTGTGTTCTGATAGCCCCGAGAAGAGTTCTAACTTTTATCATAATGGATCGAATCGCTAAAGTGAAAGACGAAAGAGTTATATCAGTCAAAGTTCAAAATTTTTGAGTAAAATTGGTTTTTTTCCGAATTTCTTCAATATCGCTGTTTCCTGATAGCCTTAAGAAGAGATATAACTTTTATCATGATGTTTCGAATCGCTGAACTGAAAAAGGAAAGACTTATATCAGTCAAATTTCGAAATATTTGAGTAAAATTTTTTTTGCGAATTTCTCCAATATCTCTTTGTTCTGATAGCCCCGAGAAGAGTTATAACATTTATCATACCGGATCGAATCGCTAAAGTGAAAGACGAAAGGGTTATAACAGTCAAAGTTCGAAATGTTTCAGTAAAATTGGTTTTTTTGCGTATTTCTCCAATATCTCTGTGTTCTGATAGCCCCGAGAAAAGTTCTAACTTTTATCATAATTTATCGAATCGCTAAAGTAAAAGACGAAAGACTTATATCAGTCAAAGTTCGAAATTTTTGAGTAAAATTGGTTTTTTTCCGAATTTCTTCAATATCTCTGTGTCCTGATAGATCTAAGAAGAGATAAAACTTTTATCATGATGTATCGAATCGCTGAACTGAAAAAGGAAATACTTATATCAGTCAAATGACGAAATATTTGAGTAAAATTTTTTTTGCGAATTTCTCCGATATCTCTGTGTTCTGATAGCCCCGAGAAGAGTTATAACATTTATGATAATGGATCGAATCGCTAAAGTGATATACGAAAGAATTATATCAGTCAGAGTCCGAAATTTTTGAGTAAAATAGGTTTTTTTCCGAATTTCTTCAATATCTCTGTGTTCTGATAGCCCTAAGAAGAGATATACCTTTTATCATGATGTATCGAATCGCTGAACTAAAAAAGGAAAGACTTATATCAGGCAAATTTCGAGATTTTTGAGTAAAACTTTTTTTGCGAATTTCTCCAATATCTCTGTGTTCTGATAGCCCCGAGAAGAGTTATAACATTTATCATAATTGATCGAATCGCTAAAGTAAAACACGAAAGTGTAAAATGTGTCAAAGTTAGAAATGTTTCAGTAAAATTGGTTTCTTTGCGAATTTCTCCAACATCTCTGTGTTCTCTTAGCACCGAGAAAAGTTCTAACTTTTATCATAATTTATCGAATCACTAAAGTAAAAGACGAAAGAGTTATATCAGTCAAAGTTCGAAATTTTTGAGTAAAATCGGTTTTTTTCCGAATTTCTTCAGTATCTCTGTGTCCTGATAGATCTAAGATGAGATGTAACTTTTATCATGATGTATCGAATCGTTGAACTGAAAAAGGAAAGACTTATATCAGTCAAATTTCGAAATTTTTGAGTAAAACTTTTGTTGCGAATTTCTCCAATATCTCTGTGTTCTGATAGCCCCGAGAAGAGTTACAACATTTATCGTAATGGATCGAATCGCTAAAGTAAAAGACGAAAGTGTAATATCAGTCAAAGTACATAATTTTTTAGTATAATTGGTTATTTTGCGAATTTTTCCATTATCTCTGTGTTCTGATAGCCCACAGAAGAGATATAACTTTTATCATGGTGTATCGAATCGCTGAACTGAAAAAGAGAAGACTTATATCTGTCAAAGTTCCAAACCTTTAAGTAAAATTTTTTTTGCGAATTTCTCCAATATATCTGTGTTCTGATAGCCCCGAGAAGAGTTACAACATTTATCGTAATGGATCGAATCGCTGAACTAAAAAAGGTAAGACTTATATCAGGCAAATTTCGAAATTTTTGAGTAAAATTTTTTTTGCGAATTTCTCCAATATCTCTGTGTTATGAAAGCCAAGAGAAGACGTCTAACTTTTATCATACTGGATTAAATCGCTAAAGTGAAAGACGAAAGAGTTATAACAGTCAAAGTTCGAAATTTTTTAGTAAAATTGGTTTTTTTGCGAATTTCTCCAATATCTCTGTGTTCTGATAGCCCACAGAAGAGATATAACTTTTATCATGATGTATCGAATCGCTGAACTGAAAAAGGAAAGACTTATATCAGGCAAATTTCGAAATTTTTGAGTAAAACTTTTTTTGCGAATTTCTCCAATATCTCTGTGTTATGAAAGCCCCGAGAAGAGGTCTAACTTTTATCATACTGGATCGAATCGCTAAAGTGAAAGACGAAAGAGTTATAAAAGTCAAAGTTCGAAATTTTTTAGTAAAATTGGTTTTTTTGCGAATTTCTCCAATATCTCAGTGTTCTGATAGCCCACAGAAGAGATATAACTTTTATCATGATGTATCGAATCGCTGAACTGAAAAAGGAAAGACTTATATCAGGAAAATTTCGAAATATTTAGTAAAATTTTTTTTGCGAATTTCTCCAATATCTCTGTGTTCTGATAGCCCCGAGAAGAGTTCTAACTTTATCATAATGGATCGAATCGCTAAAGTGAAAGACGAAAGTGTTATATAAGTCAAAGTTCGAAAATTTTGAGGAAAATTTTTTTTGCGAATTTCTCCAATATCTCTGGGTTCTGATAGCCCCGAGAAGAGTTCTAACTTTTATCATAATTTATCGAATCGCTAAAGTGAAAAACGAAAGAGTTATATCAGTCAAAGTTCGAAGTTTTTGAGTAAAATTGGTTTTTTTCCGAATTTCTTCAGTATCTCTGTGTTCTGATAGCCCTAAGAAGAGATATACCTTTTATCATGATGTATCAAATCTCTGAACTGAAAAAGGAAAGACTTATATCAGTCAAATTTCGAAATTTTTGAGTAAAATTTTTTTTGCGAATTTCTCCAATATCACTGTGTTCTGATAACCCGAGAAGAGTTATAACATTTACCATAATGTATCGAATCGCTAAAGTGATATACGAAAGAATTATATCAGTCAGAGTCCGAAATTTTTGAGTAAAATAGGTTTCTTTCCGAATTTCATCAATATCTCTGTGTTCTGATAGCCCTAAGAAGAGATATACCTTTTATCATGATGTATCGAATCGCTGAACTAAAAAAGGAAAGACTTATATCAGGCAAATTTCGAGATTTTTGAAGAAATTTTTTTTGCGAATTTCTCCAATATCTCTGTGTTATGAAAGTCCCGAGAAGAGGTCTAACTTTCATCATACTGGATCGAATCGCTAAAGTGAAAGACGAAAGATTTATGAGAGTCATAGTTCGAAATTTTTTAGTAAAATTGGTTTTTGTGCGAATTTCTCCAATATCTCTGTGTTCTGATAGCCCACAGAAGAGATATAACTTTTATCATGATGTACCGAATCGCTGTACTGAAAAAGGAAAGACTTATATCAGGCAAATTTCGAAATTTTTGAGTAAAATTTTTTTTGCGAATTTCTCAAATATCTCTGTGTTCTGATAGCCCCGAGAAGATTTCTAACTTTTATCATAATGGATGGAATCGCTAAAGTGAAAGACGAAAGAGTTATATAAGTCAAAGTTCGAAAATTTTGAGGAAAATATTTTTGCGAATTTCTCCAATATCTCTGTGTTCTGATAGCCCCGAGAAGAGTTATAACATTTATCATACCGGATCGAATCGCTAAAGTGAAAGACGAAAGTGTTATAACGGTCAAAGTTCGTAATTATTTAGTAAAATTGGTTTTTTTGCGAATTTCTCCAATATCTCTTTGTTGTGATAGCCCACAGAAGAGATGTAACTTTTATCATGATGTATCGAATCGCTGAACTGAAAAAGGAAAGACTTATATCAGGCAAATTTCAAAATTTTTGAGTAAAATTTTTTTTGCGAATTTCTCCAATATCTCTGTGTACTGATAGCCCCGAGAAGAGTTCTAACTTTTATTATAATGAATCGAATCACTAAAGTGAAAGACGAAAGAGTTATATAAGTCAAAGTTCGAAAATTTTGAGTAAAATTTTTTTTTCGAATTTCTCCAATATCTCTGTGTTCTGATAGCCCCGAGAAGAGTTCTAACTTTTATCATAATGGATCGAATCGCTAAAGTGAAAGACGAAAGAGTTATATCAGTCAAAGTTCAAAATTTTTGAGTAAAATTGGTTTTTTTCCGAATTTCTTCAATATCGCTGTTTCCTGATAGCCTTAAGAAGAGATATAACTTTTATCATGATGTATCGAATCGCTGAACTGAAAAAGGAAAGACTTATATCAGGCAAATTTCGAAATTTTTGAGTAAAATTTTTTTTGCGAATTTCTCCAATATCTCTGTGTACTGATAGCCCCGAGAAGAGTTCTAACTTTTATTATAATGAATCGAATCACTAAAGTGAAAGACGAAAGAGTTATATAAGTCAAAGTTCGAAAACTTTGAGGAAAATTTTTTTTGCAAATTTCTTCAATATCTCTGTGTTCTGATAGCCCCGAGAAGAGTTATAACATTTATCAGAATTGATCGAGTCGCTAAAGTAAAAGTCGAAAGTGTTATATCAGTCAAAGTTCGAAATGTTTCAGTAAAATTGGTTTCTTTGCGTATTTCTCCAATATCTCTGTGTTCTGATAGCCCACAGAAGAGATATAAATTTTATCATGATGTATCGAATCGCTGAACTGAAATAGGAAAGACCTATATCAGGCAAATTTCAAAATATTTGAGTAAAATTTTTTTTGCGAATTTCTCCAATATCACTGTGTTCTGATAGCCCCGAGAAGAGCTCTAACTTTTATCGTAATGGATCGAATCGCTAAAGTGAAAGACGAAAGATTTATATCAGTCAAAGTTCGAAAATTTTGAGGAAAATTTTTTTTGCCAATTTCTCCAATATCACTGTGTTCTGATCGCCCCGAGAAGAGTTATAACATTTATCATAATGGATCGAATCGCTAAAGTAAAAGACGAAAGTGTTATAGTAGTCAAAATTCGAAATGTTTTATTAAAATTGGTTTTTAAGCGTATTTCTCCAATATCTCTGTGTTCAAATAGCCCACAGAAGAGATATAACTTTTATCATGATGTATCGAATCGCTGAACTGAAATAGGAAAGACTTATATCAGGCAAATTTCAAAATTTTTGAGTAATATTTTTTTTGCTAATTTCTCCTATATCTCTGTGTTCTGATAGCCCCGAGAAAAGCTCTAACTTTTATCATAATGGATCGAATCGCTAAAGTGAAAGACGAAAGAGTTATATAAGTCAAAGTTCGAAAATTTTGAGTAAAATTTTTTTTTCGAATTTCTCCAATATCTCTGTGTTCTGATAGCCCCGAGAAGAGTTCTAACTTTTATCATAATGGATCGAATCGCTAAAGTGAAAGACGAAAGAGTTATATCAGTCAAAGTTCAAAATTTTTGAGTAAAATTGGTTTTTTTCCGAATTTCTTCAATATCGCTGTTTCCTGATAGCCTCAAGAAGAGATATAACTTTTATCATGATGTTTCGAATCGCTGAACTGAAAAAGGAAAGACTTATATCAGTCAAATTTCGAAATATTTGAGTAAAATTTTTTTTGCGAATTTCTCCAATATCTCTTTGTTCTGATAGCCCCGAGAAGAGTTATAACATTTATCATACCGGATCGAATCGCTAAAGTGAAAGACGAAAGGGTTATAACAGTCAAAGTTCGAAATGTTTCAGTAAAATTGGTTTTTTTGCGTATTTCTCCAATATCTCTGTGTTCTGATAGCCCCGAGAAAAGTTCTAACTTTTATCATAATTTATCGAATCGCTAAAGTAAAAGACGAAAGACTTATATCAGTCAAAGTTCGAAATTTTTGAGTAAAATTGGTTTTTTTCCGAATTTCTTCAATATCTCTGTGTCCTGATAGATCTAAGAAGAGATAAAAATTTATCATGATGTATCGAATCGCTGAACTGAAAAAGGAAATACTTATATCAGTCAAATGACGAAATATTTGAGTAAAATTTTTTTTGCGAATTTCTCCGATATCTCTGTGTTCTGATAGCCCCGAGAAGAGTTATAACATTTATGATAATGGATCGAATCGCTAAAGTGATATACGAAAGAATTATATCAGTCAGAGTCCGAAATTTTTGAGTAAAATAGGTTTTTTTCCGAATTTCTTCAATATCTCTGTGTTCTGATAGCCCTAAGAAGAGATATACCTTTTATCATGATGTATCGAATCGCTGAACTAAAAAAGGAAAGACTTATATCAGGCAAATTTCGAGATTTTTGAGTAAAACTTTTTTTGCGAATTTCTCCAATATCTCTGTGTTCTGATAGCCCCGAGAAGAGTTATAACATTTATCATAATTGATCGAATCGCTAAAGTAAAACACGAAAGTGTAAAATGTGTCAAAGTTAGAAATGTTTCAGTAAAATTGGTTTCTTTGCGAATTTCTCCAACATCTCTGTGTTCTCTTAGCACCGAGAAAAGTTCTAACTTTTATCATAATTTATCGAATCACTAAAGTAAAAGACGAAAGAGTTATATCAGTCAAAGTTCGAAATTTTTGAGTAAAATCGGTTTTTTTCCGAATTTCTTCAGTATCTCTGTGTCCTGATAGATCTAAGATGAGATGTAACTTTTATCATGATGTATCGAATCGTTGAACTGAAAAAGGAAAGACTTATATCAGTCAAATTTCGAAATTTTTGAGTAAAACTTTTGTTGCGAATTTCTCCAATATCTCTGTGTTCTGATAGCCCCGAGAAGAGTTACAACATTTATCGTAATGGATCGAATCGCTAAAGTAAAAGACGAAAGTGTAATATCAGTCAAAGTACATAATTTTTTAGTATAATTGGTTATTTTGCGAATTTTTCCATTATCTCTGTGTTCTGATAGCCCACAGAAGAGATATAACTTTTATCATGGTGTATCGAATCGCTGAACTGAAAAAGAGAAGACTTATATCTGTCAAAGTTCCAAACCTTTAAGTAAAATTTTTTTTGCGAATTTCTCCAATATATCTGTGTTCTGATAGCCCCGAGAAGAGTTACAACATTTATCGTAATGGATCGAATCGCTGAACTAAAAAAGGTAAGACTTATATCAGGCAAATTTCGAAATTTTTGAGTAAAATTTTTTTTGCGAATTTCTCCAATATCTCTGTGTTATGAAAGCCAAGAGAAGACGTCTAACTTTTATCATACTGGATTAAATCGCTAAAGTGAAAGACGAAAGAGTTATAACAGTCAAAGTTCGAAATTTTTTAGTAAAATTGGTTTTTTTGCGAATTTCTCCAATATCTCTGTGTTCTGATAGCCCACAGAAGAGATATAACTTTTATCATGATGTATCGAATCGCTGATCTGAAAAAGGAAAGACTTATGTCAGGCAAATTTCGAAACTTTTGAGTAAAATTTTTTTTGCGAATTTCTCCAATATCTCTGTGTACTGATAGCCCCGAGAAGAGTTCTAACTTTTATCATAATGGATCGAATCGCTAAAGTGAAAGACGAAAGAGTTATATAAGTCAAAGTTCGAAAACTTTGAGGAAAATTTTTTTTGCCAATTTCTCCAATATCACTGTGTTCTGATCGCCCCGAGAAGAGTTATAACATTTATCATAATGGATCGAATCGCTAAAGTAAAAGACGAAAGTGTTATAGTAGTCAAAATTCGAAATGTTTTAGTAAAATTGGTTTTTAAGCGTATTTCTCCAATATCTCTGTGTTCAAATAGCCCACAGAAGAGATATAACTTTTATCATGATGTATCGAATCGCTGAACTGAAATAGGAAAGACTTCTTTCAGGCAAATTTCAAAATTTTTGAGTAAAATTTTTTTTGCTAATTTCTCCTATATCTCTGTGTTCTGATAGCCCCGAGAAAAGCTCTAACTTTTATCATAATGGATCGAATCGCTAAAGTGAAAGACGAAAGAGTTATATAAGTCAAAGTTCGAAAATTTAGAGTAAAATTTTTTTTTCGAATTTCTCCAATATCTCTGTGTTCTGATAGCCCCGAGAAGAGTTCTAACTTTTATCATAAAGGATCGAATCGCTAAAGTGAAAGACGAAAGAGTTATATCAGTCAAAGTTCAAAATTTTTGAGTAAAATTGGTTTTTTTCCGAATTTCTTCAATATCTCTGTGTCCTGATAGCCTTAAGAAGAGATATAACTTTTATCATGATGTTTCGAATCGCTGAACTGAAAAAGGAAAGACTTATATCAGTCAAATTTCGAAATTTTTGAGTAAAATTTTTTTCGCGAATTTCTCCAATATCTCTGTGTTCTGATAGCCCCGAGAAGAGTTGTAACATTTATCATAATTGATCGAATCGCTATAGTGAAATACGAAAGAATTATATCAGTCAAAGTTCGAAATTATTGAGTAAAAATGGTTTTTTTCCGAATTTCTTCAATATCTCTGTGACATGATAGCCTTAAGAAAAGATATAACTTTTATCATGAAGTATAGAATCGCTGAACTGAAAAAGGAAAGACTTATATCAGTCAAATTTCGAAATATTTGAGTAAAATTTTTTTTGCGAATTTCTCCAATATCTCTGTGTTCTGATAGCCCAGAGAAGAGTTATAACATTTATCATACCGGATCGAATCTCTAAAGTGAAAGACGAAAGAATTATAACAGACAAAGATCGAAATTTTTTAGTAAAAGTGGTTTTTTTGCGAATTTCTCCAATATCTCTGTGTTCTGATAGCCCAGAGAAGAGATGTAACTTTTATCATGATGTATCGAATCGCTGAACTGAAAAAGGAAAGACTTATATCAGGCAAATTTCGAAATTTTTGAGTAAAATTTTTTTTGGGAATTTCTCCAATATCTCTGTGTTCTGATAGCCTCGAGAAGAGTTCTAAATTTATCATAATGGATCGAATCGCTAAAGTGAAAGACGAAAGAGTTATATAAGTCAAAGTTCGAAAACTTTGAGGAAAATTTTTTTTGCGAATTTCTCCAATATCTCTGTGTTCTGATAGCCCCGAGAAGAGTTATAACATTTATCATAATGTATCGAATCGCTAAAGTGAAAGACGAAAGTGTTATATAAGTCAAAGTCCGAAAATTTTGAGGAAAATTTTTTTGCGACTTTCCTCAACATCTCTGTGTTCTGATAGCCACGAGAAAAGTTCTAACTTTTATCATAATTTATCGAATCGCTAAAGTAAAAGACGAAAGGTTTATATCAGTCAAAGTTCGAAATTTTTTAGTAAAATTGGTTTTTTTCTTAATTTCTTCAATATCTCTGTGTTCTGATACCCTAAGAAGAGATATACCTTTTATCATGATGTATCGAATCGCTGAACTGAAAAAGGAAAGACTTATATCAGGCTAATTTCGAAATTTTTGAGTAAAACTTTTTTTGCGAATTTCTCCAATATCTCTGTGTTATGAAAGCCCCGAGAAGAGGTCTAACTTTTATCATACTGGATCGAATCGCTAAAGTGAAAGACGAAAGAGTTATAAAAGTCAAAGTTCGAAATTTTTTAGTAAAATTGGTTTTTTTGCGAATTTCTCCAATATCTCAGTGTTCTGATAGCCCACAGAAGAGATATAACTTTTATCATGATGTATCGAATCGCTGAACTGAAAAAGGAAAGACTTATATCAGGAAAATTTCGAAATTTTGAGTAAAATTTTTTTTGCGAATTTCTCCAATATCTCTGTGTTCTGATAGCCCCGAGAAGAGTTCTAACTTTTATCATAATGGATCGAATCGCTAAAGTGAAAGACGAAAGAGTTATAAGAGTCAAAGTTCGAAATTTTTTAGTAAAATTGGTTTTTTTGCGAATTTCTCCAATATCTCTGTGTTCTGATAGCCCCGAGAAGATTTCTAACTTTTATCATAATGGATGGAATCGCTAAAGTGAAAGACGAAAGAGTTATATAAGTCAAAGTTCGAAAATTTTGAGGAAAATATTTTTGCGAATTTCTCCAATATCTCTGTGTTCTGATAGCCCCGAGAAGAGTTATAACATTTATCATACCGGATCGAATCGCTAAAGTGAAAGACGAAAGGGTTATAACGGTCAAAGTTCGTAATTATTTAGTAAAATTGGTTTTTTTGCGAATTTCTCCAATATCTCTTTGTTGTGATAGCCCACAGAAGAGATGTAACTTTTATCATGATGTATCGAATCGCTGAACTGAAAAAGGAAAGACTAATATCAGGCAAATTTCGTAATCTTTGAGTAAAACTTTTTTTGCGAATTTCTCCAATATCTCTGTGTTATGAAAGCCCCGAGAAGAGTTCTAACTTTTATCATAATTTATCGAATCGCTAAAGTGAAAGACGAAAGAGTTATATCAGTCAAATTTCGAAAACTTTGAGGAAAATTTTTTTTGCGAATTTCTCCAATATCTCTGTGTTCTGATAGCCCCGAGAAGAGTTATGACATTTATCATAATGGATCGAATCGCTAAAGTAAAAGACGAAAGTGTTATATCAGTCAAAGTTCGAAATGTTTCAGTAAAATTGGTTTTTTTGCGTATTTCTCTAATATCTCTGTGTTCTGATAGCCCACAGAAGATATATAACTTTTATCATGATGTTTCGAATCGCTGAACTGAAAAAGGAAAGACTTATAACAGACAAATTTCGAAAATTTTGAGTAAAATTTTTTTTTCGAATTTCTCCAATATCTCTGTGTTCTGACAGCCCCGAGAAGAGTTCTAACTTTTATCATAATGGATCGAATCGCTAAAGTGAAAGACGAAAGCGTTATATAAGTCAAAGTTCGAAAACTTTGAGGAAAATTTTTTTGCGAATTTCTCCAACATCTCTATGTTCTGATAACACCGAGAAAAGTTCTAACTTTTATCATAATTTATCGAATGGCTAAAGTAAAAGACGAAAGAGTTATATCAGTCAAAGTTCGAAATTTTTGAGTAAAATTGGTTTTTTTCCGAATTTCTTCAATATCTCTGTGTCCTGATAGCCCTAATAAGAGATATAACTTTTATCATGATGTATCGAATCGCTGAACTGAAAAAGGAAAGACTAATATCAGTCAAATTTCGAAATCTTTGAGTAAAATTTTTTTCGCGAATTTCTCCAATATCTCTGTGTTCTAATAGCCCCGAGAAGAGTTGTAACATTTAACATAATTGATCGAATCGTTAAAGTGAAATACGAAAGAATTATAACAGTCAAAGTTCGAAATTATTGAGTAAAAATGGTTTTTTTCCGAATTTCTTCATTATCTCTGTGTCCTGGTAGCTTTAAGAAGAGATATAACTTTTATCATGATGTATCGAATCGCTGAACTGAAAAAGGAAAGACTTATATAAGGCAAATTTCGAAATATTTGAGTAAAATTTTTTTTTGCGAATTTCTCCAATATCTCTGTGTTCTGATAGCCCCGAGAAGAGTTATAACATTTATCATACCGGATCGAATCGCTAAAGTGAAAGACGAAAGGGTTATAACAGTCAAAGTTCGAAATGTTTCAGTAAAATTGGTTTTTTTGCGTATTTCTCCAATATCTCTGTGTTCTGATAGCCCACAGAAGAGATATAACTTTTATCATGATGTTTCGAATCGCTGAACTGAAAAAGGAAAGACTTATATCAGGCAAATATCGAAATTTTTGAGTAAAATTTTTTTTGCGAATTTCTCCAATATCTCTGTGTTCTGATAGCCCCGAGAAGAGTTCTAACTTTTATCATAATGGATCGAATCGCTAAAGTGAAAGACGAAAGAGTTATATAAGTCAAAGTTCGAAAATTTACAGGAAAATTTTTTTGCCAATTTCTCCAATATCTCTGTGTTCTGATAGCCCCGAGAAAAGTTCTAACTTTTATTATAATTTATCGAATCGCTAAAGTAAAAGACGAAAGAGTTATATCAGTCAAAGTTCGAAATTTTTGAGTAAAATCGGTTTTTTTCCGAATTTCTTCAGTATCTCTGTGTCCTGATAGATCTAAGAAGAGATGTAACTTTTATCATGATGTATCGAATCGTTGAACTGAAAAAGGAAAGACTTATATCAGTCAAATTTCGTAATTTTTGAGTAAAATTTTTTTTGCGAATTTCTCCAATATCTCTGTGTTCTGATAGCCCCGAGAAGAGTTACAACATTTATCGTAATGGATCGAATCGCTAAAGTAAAAGACGAAAGTGTAATATCAGTCAAAGTACATAATTTTTTAGTATAATTGGTTATTTTGCGAATTTTTCCATTATCTCTGTGTTCTGATAGCCCACAGAAGAGAAATAACTTTTATCATGGTGTATCGAATCGCTGAACTGAAAAAGAGAAGACTTATATCTGTCAAAGTTCGAAACCTTTAAGTAAAATTTTTTTTGAGAATTTCTCCAATATATCTGTTTTCTGATAGCCCCGAGAAGAGTTACAACGTTTATCGTAATGGATCGAATCGCTAAAGTAAAAGACGAAAGTATAATATCAGTCAAAGTACATAATTTTTTAGTATAATTGGTTATTTTGCGAATTTTTCCATTATCTCTGTGTTCTGACAGCCCACAGAAGAGATATAACTTTTATCATGGTGTATCGAATCGCTGAACTGAAAAAGAGAAGACTTATATCTGTCAAAGTTCGAAACCTTTAAGTAAAATTTTTTTTGCGAATTTCTCCAATATATCTGTGTTCTGATAGCCCCGAGAAGAGTTCTAACTTTTATCATAATGGATCGAATCGCTAAAGTGAAAGACGAAAGAGTTATATCAGTCAAAGTTCAAAATTTTTGAGTAAAATTGGTTTTTTTCCGAATTTCTTCTATATCTCTGTGTCCTGATAGCCTTAAGAAGAGATATAACTTTTATCATGATGTTTCGAATCGCTGAACTGAAAAAGGAAAGACTTATATCAGTCAAATTTCGAAATTTTTGAGTAAAATTTTTTTCGCGAATTTCTCCAATATCTCTGTGTTCTGATAGCCCCGAGAAGAGTTGTAACATTTATCATAATGGATCGAATCGCTATAGAGAAATACGAAAGAATTATATCAGTCAAAGTTCGAAATTATTGAGTAAAAATGGTTTTTTTCCGAATTTCTTCAATATCTCTGTGACCTGATAGCCTTAAGAAAAGATATAACTTTTATAATGAAGTATCGAATCGCTGAACTGAAAAAGGAAAGACTTATATCAGTCAAATTTCGAAATATTTGAGTAAAATTTTTTTTGCGAATTTCTCCAATATCTCTGTGTTCTGATAGCCCAGAGAAGAGTTATAACATTTATCATACCGGATCGAATCGCTAAAGTGAAAGACGAAAGAATTATAACAGACAAAGATCGAAATTTTTTAGTAAAAGTGGTTTTTTTGCGAATTTCTCCTATATCTCTGTGTTCTGATAGCCCAGAGAAGAGATGTAACTTTTATCATGATGTATCGAATCGCTCAACTGAAAAAGGAAAGACTTATATCAGGCAAATTTCGAAATTTTTGAGTAAAATTTTTTTTGGGAATTTCTCCAATATCTCTGTGTTCTGATAGCACCGAGAAGAGTTCTAACTTTTATCATAATGGATCGAATCGCTAAAGTGAAAGACGAAAGAGTTATATAAGTCAAAGTTCGAAAACTTTGAGGAAAATTTTTTTTGCGAATTTCTCCAATATCTCTGTGTTCTGATAGCCCCGAGAAGAGTTATAACATTTATCATAATGTATCGAATCGCTAAAGTGAAAGACGAAAGAGTTATATAAGTCAGAGTGCGAAAATTTTGAGGAAAATTTTATTGCGAATTTCTTCAACATCTCTGTGTTCTGATAGCCACGAGAAAAGTTCTAACTTTTATCATAATTTATCGAATTGCTAAAGTAAAAGACGAAAGGTTTATATCAGTCAAAGTTCGAAATTTTTTAGTAAAATTGGTTTTTTTCCGAATTTCTTCAATATCTCTGTGTTCTGATAGCCCTAAGAAGAGATATACCTTTTATCATGATGTATCGAATCGCTGAACTGAAAAAGGAAAGACTTATATCAGGCAAATTTCGAAATTTTTGAGTAAAACTTTTTTTGCGAATTTCTCCAATATCTCTGTGTTATGAAAGCCCCGAGAAGAGGTCTAACTTTTATCATACTGGATCGAATCGCTAAAGTGAAAGACGAAAGAGTTATAAAAGTCAAAGTTCGAAATTTTTTAGTAAAATTGGTTTTTTTGCGAATTTCTCCAATATCTCAGTGTTCTGATAGCCCACAGAAGAGATATAACTTTTATCATGATGTATCGAATCGCTGAACTGAAAAAGGAAAGACTTATATCAGGAAAATTTCGAAATTTTTAGTAAAATTTTTTTTGCGAATTTCTCCAATATCTCTGTGTTCTGATAGCCCCGAGAAGAGTTCTAACTTTATCATAATGGATCGAATCGCTAAAGTGAAAGACGAAAGTGTTATATAAGTCAAAGTTCGAAAATTTTGAGGAAAATTTTTTTTGCGAATTTCTCCAATATCTCTGGGTTCTGATAGCCCCGAGAAGAGTTCTAACTTTTATCATAATTTATCGAATCGCTAAAGTGAAAAACGAAAGAGTTATATCAGTCAAAGTTCGAAGTTTTTGAGTAAAATTGGTTTTTTTCCGAATTTCTTCAGTATCTCTGTGTTCTGATAGCCCTAAGAAGAGATATACCTTTTATCATGATGTATCAAATCTCTGAACTGAAAAAGGAAAGACTTATATCAGTCAAATTTCGAAATTTTTGAGTAAAACTTTTTTTGCGAATTTCTCCAATATCACTGTGTTCTGATAACCCGAGAAGAGTTATAACATTTACCATAATGTATCGAATCGCTAAAGTGATATACGAAAGAATTATATCAGTCAGAGTCCGAAATTTTTGAGTAAAATAGGTTTCTTTCCGAATTTCTTCAATATCTCTGTGTTCTGATAGCCCTAAGAAGAGATATACCTTTTATCATGATGTATCGAATCGCTGAACTAAAAAAGGAAAGACTTATATCAGGCAAATTTCGAGATTTTTGAAGAAATTTTTTTTGCGAATTTCTCCAATATCTCTGTGTTATGAAAGTCCCGAGAAGAGGTCTAACTTTCATCATACTGGATCGAATCGCTAAAGTGAAAGACGAAAGAGTTATAAGAGTCATAGTTCGAAATTTTTTAGTAAAATTGGTTTTTGTGCGAATTTCTCCAATATCTCTGTGTTCTGATAGCCCACAGAAGAGATATAACTTTTATCATGATGTACCGAATCGCTGTACTGAAAAAGGAAAGACTTATATCAGGCAAATTTCGAAATTTTTGAGTAAAATTTTTTTTGCGAATTTCTCCAATATCTCTGTGTACTGATAGCCCCGAGAAGAGTTCTAACTTTTATTATAAAGAATCGAATCACTAAAGTGAAAGACGAAAGAGTTATATAAGTCAAAGTTCGAAAACTTTGAGGAAAATTTTTTTTGCAAATTTCTTCAATATCTCTGTGTTCTGATAGCCCCGAGAAGAGTTATAACATTTATCAGAATTGATCGAATCGCTAAAGTAAAAGTCGAAAGTGTTATATCAGTCAAAGTTCGAAATGTTTCAGTAAAATTGGTTTCTTTGCGTATTTCTCCAATATCTCTGTGTTCTGATAGCCCACAGAAGAGATATAAATTTTATCATGATGTATCGAATCGCTGAACTGAAATAGGAAAGACCTATATCAGGCAAATTTCAAAATTTTTGAGTAAAATTTTTTTTGCGAATTTCTCCAATATCACTGTGTTCTGATAGCCCCGAGAAGAGCTCTAACTTTTATCGTAATGGATCGAATCGCTAAAGTGAAAGACGAAAGAGTTATATAAGTCAAAGTTCGAAAATTTTGAGTAAAATTTTTTTTTCGAATTTCTCCAATATCTCTGTGTTCTGATAGCCCCGAGAAGAGTTCTAACTTTTATCATAATGGATCGAATCGCTAAAGTGAAAGACGAAAGAGTTATATCAGTCAAAGTTCAAAATTTTTGAGTAAAATTGGTTTTTTTCCGAATTTCTTCAATATCGCTGTTTCCTGATAGCCTTAAGAAGAGATATAACTTTTATCATGATGTTTCGAATCGCTGAACTGAAAAAGGAAAGACTTATATCAGTCAAATTTCGAAATAATTGAGTAAAATTTTTTTTGCGAATTTCTCCAATATCTCTTTGTTCTGATAGCCCCGAGAAGAGTTATAACATTTATCATACCGGATCGAATCGCTAAAGTGAAAGACGAAAGGGTTATAACAGTCAAAGTTCGAAATGTTTCAGTAAAATTGGTTTTTTTGCGTATTTCTCCAATATCTCTGTGTTCTGATAGCCCACAGAAGAGATATAACTTTTATCATGATGTTTCGAATCGCTGAACTGAAAAAGGAAAGACTTATATCAGGCAAATATCGAAATTTTTGAGTAAAATTTTTTTTGCGAATTTCTCCAATATCTCTGTGTTCTGATAGCCCCGAGAAGAGTTCTAACTTTTATCATAATGGATCGAATCGCTAAAGTGAAAGACGAAAGAGTTATATAAGTCAAAGTTCGAAAATTTTGAGGAAAATTTTTTTGCGAATTTCTCCAATATCTCTGTGTTCTGATAGCCCCGAGAAAAGTTCTAACTTTTATCATAATTTATCGAATCGCTAAAGTAAAAGACGAAAGACTTATATCAGTCAAAGTTCGAAATTTTTGAGTAAAATTGGTTTTTTTCCGAATTTCTTCAATATCTCTGTGTCCTGATAGATCTAAGAAGAGATAAAACTTTTATCATGATGTATCGAATCGCTGAACTGAAAAAGGAAATACTTATATCATTCAAATGACGAAATATTTGAGTAAAATTTTTTTTGCGAATTTCTCCGATATCTCTGTGTTCTGATAGCCCCGAGAAAAGTTATAACATTTATGATAATGGATCGAATCGCTAAAGTGATATACGAAAGAATTATATCAGTCAGAGTCCGAAATTTTTGAGTAAAATAGGTTTTTTTCCGAATTTCTTCAATATCTCTGTGTTCTGATAGCCCTAAGAAGAGATATACCTTTTATCATGATGTATCGAATCGCTGAACTAAAAAAGGAAAGACTTATATCAGGCAAATTTCGAGATTTTTGAGTAAAACTTTTTTTGCGAATTTCTCCAATATCTCTGTGTTCTGATAGCCCACAGAAGAGATATAACTTTTATCATGATGTATCGAATCTCTGATCTGAAAAAGGAAAGACTTATGTCAGGCAAATTTCGAAATTTTTGAGTAAAATTTTTTTTGCGAATTTCTCCAATATCTCTGTGTACTGATAGCCCCGAGAAGAGTTCTAACTTTTATCCTACTGGATTGAATCGCTAAAGTGAAAGACGAAAGTGTTATAACAGTCAAAGTTCGAAATTTTTCAGTAAAATTGGTTTTTTTGCGAATTTTTCCAATATCTCTGTGTTCTGATAGCCCACAGAAGAGATATAACTTTTATCATGATGTTTCGAATCGCTGATCTGAAAAAGGAAAGACTTATATCAGGCAAATTTCGAAATTTTTGAGTAAAATTTTTTTTGCGAATTTCTCCAATATCTCTGTGTTCTGATAGCCCCGAGAAGAGTTATAACATTTTTCATAATTGATCGAATCGCTAAAGTAAAAGTCGAAAGTGTTATATCAGTCAAAGTTCGAAATGTTTCAGTAAAATTGGTTTCTTTGCGTATTTCTCCAATATCTCTGTGTTCTGATAGCCCACAGAAGAGATATAAATTTTATCATGATGTATCGAATCGCTGAACTGAAATAGGAAAGACCTATATCAGGCAAATTTCAAAATTTTTGAGTAAAATTTTTTTTGCGAATTTCTCCAATATCACTGTGTTCTGATAGCCCCGAGAAGAGCTCTAACTTTTATCGTAATGGATCGAATCGCTAAAGTGAAAGACGAAAGATTTATATCAGTCAAAGTTCGAAAATTTTGAGGAAAATTTTTTTTTCCAATTTCTCCAATATCACTGTGTTCTGATCGCCCCGAGAAGAGTTATAACATTTATCATAATGGATCGAATCGCTAAAGTAAAAGACGAAAGTGTTATAGTAGTCAAAATTCGAAATGTTTTAGTAAAATTGGTTTTTAAGGGTATTTCTCCAATATCTCTGTGTTCAAATAGCCCACAGAAGAGATATAACTTTTATCATGATGTATCGAATAGCTGAACTGAAATAGGAAAGACTTATATCAGGCAAAGTTCAAAATTTTTGAGTAAAATTGGTTTTTTTCCGAATTTCTTCAATATCTCTGTGTCCTGATAGCCTTAAGAAGAGATATAACTTTTATCATGATGTTTCGAATCGCTGAACTGAAAAAGGAAAGACTTATATCAGTCAAATTTCGAAATATTTGAGTAAAATTTTTTTTGCGAATTTCTCCAATATCTCTTTGTTCTGATAGCCCCGAGAAGAGTTATAACATTTATCATACCGGATCGAATCGCTAAAGTGAAAGACGAAAGGGTTATAACAGTCAAAGTTCGAAATGTTTCAGTAAAATTGGTTTTTTTGCGTATTTCTCCAATATCTCTGTGTTCTGATAGCCCACAGAAGAGATATAACTTTTATCATGATGTTTCGAATCGCTGAACTGAAAAAGGAAAGACTTATATCAGGCAAATATCGAAATTTTTGAGTAAAATTTTTTTTGCGGATTTCTCCAATATCTCTGTGTTCTGATAGCCCCGAGAAGAGTTCTAACTTTTATCATAATGGATCGAATCGCTAAAGTGAAAGACGAAAGAGTTATATAAGTCAAAGTTCGAAAATTTTGAGGAAAATTTTTTTGCGAATTTCTCCAATATCTCTATGTTCTGATAGCCCCGAGAAAAGTTCTAACTTTTATCATGATTTATCGAATCGCTAAAGTAAAAGACGAAAGACTTATATCAGTCAAAGTTCGAAATTTTTGAGTAAAATTGGTTTTTTTCCGAATTTCTTCAATATCTCTGTGTCCTGATAGATCTAAGAAGAGATAAAACTTTTATCATGATGTATCGAATCGCTGAACTGAAAAAGGAAATACTTATATCAGTCAAATGACGAAATATTTGAGTAAAATTTTTTTTGCGAATTTCTCCGATATCTCTGTGTTCTGATAGCCCCGAGAAGAGTTATAACATTTATGATAATGGATCGAATCGCTAAAGTGATATACGAAAGAAATATATCAGTCAGAGTCCGAAATTTTTGAGTAAAATAGGTTTTTTTGCGAATTTCTTCAATATCTCTGTGTTCTGATAGCCCTAAGAAGAGATACACCTTTTATCATGATGTATCGAATCGCTGAACTAAAAAAGGAAAGACTTATATCAGGCAAATTTCGAGATTTTTGAGTAAAATTTTTTTTGCGAATTTCTCCAATATCTCTGTGTTATGAAAGTCCCGAGAAGAGGTCTTACTTTTATCATACTGGATCGAATCGCTAAAGTGAAAGACGAAAGAGTTGTAAGAGTCAAAGTTCGAAATTTTTTAGTAAAATTGGTTTTTTTGCGAATTTCTCCAATATCTCTGTGTTCTGATAGCCCACAGAAGAGATATAACTTTTATCATGATGTATCGAATCGCTGATCTGAAAAAGGAAAGACTTATGTCAGTCAAATTTCGAAATTTTTGAGTAAAATTTTTTTTGCGAATTTCTCCAATATCTCTGTGTTCTGATAGCCCCGAGAAGAGTTCTAACTTTTATTATAATGGATCGAATCGCTAAAGTGAAAGACGAAAGAGTTATATAAGTCAAAGTTCGACATATTTGTGGAAAATTTTTTTTGCGAATTTCTCCAATATCTCTGTGTTCTGATAGCCCCGAGAAGAGTTATAACATTTATCATAATTGATCGAATCGCTAAAGTAAAACACGAAAGTGTAAAATGTGTCAAAGTTCGAAATGTTTCAGTAAAATTGGTTTCTTTGCGAATTTCTCCAACATCTCTGTGTTCTGATAGCACCGAGAAAAGTTCTAACTTTTATCATAATTTATCGAATCACTAAAGTAAAAGACGAAAGAGTTATATCAGTCAAAGTTCGAAATTTTTGAGTAAAATCGGTTTTTTTCGGAATTTCTTCAGTATCTCTGTGTCCTGATAGATCTAAGAAGAGATGTAACTTTTATCATGATGTATCGAATCGTTGAACTGAAAAAGGAAAGACTTATATCAGTCAAATTTCGAAATTTTTGAGTAAAATTTTTGTTGTGAATTTCTCCAATATCTCTGTGTTCTGATAGCCCCGAGAAGAGTTACAACATTTATCGTAATGGATCTAATCGCTAAAGTAAAAGACGAAAGTGTAATATCAGTCAAAGTACATAATTTTTTAGTATAATTGGTTATTTTGCGAATTTTTCCATTATCTCTGTGTTCTGATAGCCCACAGAAGAGATATAACTTTTATCATGGTGTATCGAATCGCTGAACTGAAAAAGAGAAGACTTATATCTGTCAAAGTTCGAAACCTTTAAGTAAAATTTTTTTTGAGAATTTCTCCAATATATCTGTTTTCTGATAGCCCCGAGAAGAGTTACAACATTTATCGTAATGGATCGAATCGCTAAAGTAAAAGACGAAAGTGTAATATCAGTCAAAGTACAAAATTTTTTAGTATAATTGGTTTTTTTGCGAATTTTTCCATTATCTCTGTGTTCTGATAGCCCACAGAAGAGATATAACTTTTATCATGATGTATCGAATCGCTGATCTGAAAAAGGAAAGACTTATGTCAGGCAAATTTCGAAATACTTGAGTAAAATTTTTTTTGCGAATTTCTCCAATATCTCTGTGTTCTGATAGCCCCGAGAAGAGTTCTAACTTTTATTATAATGGATCGAATCGCTGAACTAAAAAAGGTAAATCTTATATCAGGCAAATTTCGAAATTTTTGAGTAAAATTTTTTTTGCGAATTTCTCCAATATCTCTATGTTATGAAAGCCAAGAGAAGAGGTCTAACTTTTATCATACTGGATTAAATCGCTAAAGTGAAAGACGAAAGTGTTATAACAGTCAAAGTTCGAAATTTTTTAGTAAAATTGGTTTTTTTGCGAATTTCTCCAATATCTCTGTGTTCTGATAGCCCACAGAAGAGATATAACTTTTATCATGATGTATCGAATCGCTGATCTGAAAAAGGAAAGACTTATGTCAGGCAAATTTCGAAATTTTTGAGTAAAATTTTTTTTTGCGAATTTCTCCAATATCTTTGTGTACTGATAGCCCCGAGAAGAGTTCTAACTTTTATCATACTGGATTGAATCGCTAAAGTGAAAGACGAAAGTGTTATAACAGTCAAAGTTCGAAATGTTTCAGTAAAATTGGTTTCTTTGCGTATTTCTCCAATATCTCTGTGTTCTGATAGCCCCGAGAAGAGCTCTAACTTTTATCGTAATGGATCGAATCGCTAAAGTGAAAGACGAAAGATTTATATCAGTCAAAGTTCGAAAATTTTGAGGAAAATTTTTTTTGCCAATTTCTCCAATATCACTGTGTTCTGATCGCCCCGAGAAGAGTTATAACATTTATCGTAATGGATCGAATCGCTAAAGTAAAAGACGAAAGTGTTATAGTAGTCAAAATTCGAAATGTTTTAGTAAAATTGGTTTTTAAGCGTATTTCTCCAATATCTCTGTGTTCAAATAGCCCACAGAAGAGATATAACTTTTATCATGATGTATCGAATCGCTGAACTGAAATAGGAAAGACTTATATCAGGCAAATTTCAAAATTTTTGAGTAAAATTTTTTTTGCTAATTTCTCCTATATCTCTGTGTTCTGATAGCCCCGAGAAAAGCTCTAACATTTATCATAATTTATCGAATCGCTAAAGTAAAAGACGAAAGTGTTATATCAGTCTAAGTACGAAATTTTCGAGTAAAATTGGTTTTTTTCCGAATTTCTTCAATATCTCTGTGTCCTGATAGCCTTAAGAACAGATATAACTTTTATCATGATGTTTCGAATCGCTGAACAGAAAAAGGAAAGACTTATATCAGACAAATTTCGAAAATTTTGAGTAAAATTTTTTTTTCGAATTTCTCCAATATCTCAGTGTTCTGACAGCCCCGAGAAGAGTTCTAACTTTTATCATAATGGATCGAATCGCTAAAGTGAAAGACGAAAGCGTTATATAAGTCAAAGTTCGCAAATTTTGAGGAAAATTTTTTTTGCGAATTTCTCCAATATCTCTGTGTTCTGATAGCCCCGAGAAGAGTTATAACATTTATCATAATGAATCGAATCGCTAAAGTGAAAGACGAAAGAGTTATAAGAGTCAAAGTTCGACATCTTTTAGTTAAATTGGTTTTTTTCCTAATTTCTTCAATATCTCTGTGTTCTGATAGCCCTAAGAAGAGATATACCTTTTATCATGATGTATCGAATCGCTGAACTAAAAAAGGAAAGACTTATATCAGGCAAATTTCAAGATTTTTGAGTAAAATATTTTTGCGAATTTCTCCAACATCTCTGTGTTCTGATAGCTCCGAGAAAAGTTCTAACATTTATCATAATTTATCTAATCGCTAAAGTAAAAGACGAAAGAGTTATATCAGTCAAAGTTCGAAATTTTTGAGTAAAATTGGTTTTTTTCCGAATTTCTTCAATATCTCTGTGTCCTGATAGCCCTAAGAAGAGATTTAACTTTTATCATGATGTATCGACTCGCTGAACTGAAAAAGGAAAGAATTATATCAGTCAAATTTCGAAATCTATGAGTAAAATTTTTTTTGCGAATTTCTCCAATATCTCTGTGTTCTGATAGCCCCGAGAAGAGTTATAACATTTATCTTACCGGATCGAATCGCTAAAGTGAAAGACGAAAGTGTTATAACAGTCAGAGTTCGAAATTTTTTAGTAAAATTGGTTTTTTTCCGAATTTCTTCAATATCTCTGTGTTCTGATTGCCCACAGAAGATATATAACTTTTATCATGATGTATCGAATTTCTGAACTGAAAAAGGAAAGACTTATATCAGGCAAATTTCAAGATTTTTGAGTAAAATATTTTTGCGAATTTCTCCAACATCTCTGTGTTCTGATAGCTCCGAGAAAAGTTCTAACATTTATCATAATTTATCTAATCGCTAAAGTAAAAGACGAAAGAGTTATATCAGTCAAAGTTCGAAATTTTTGAGTAAAATTGGTTTTTTTGCGAATTTCTCCAATATCTCTGTGTTCTGATAGCCCACAGAAGAGATGTAACTTTTATCATGATGTATCGATTCGCTGAACTAAAAAAGGTAAGACTTATATCAGGCAAATTTCGAAATTTTTGAGTAAAATTTTTTTTGCGAATTTCTCCAATATCTCTGTGTTATGAAAGCCAAGAGAAGAGGTCTAACTTTTATCATACTGGATTAAATCGCTAAAGTGAAAGACGAAAGAGTTATAACAGTCAAAGTTCGAAATTTTTTAGTAAAATTGGTTTTTTTGCGAATTTCTCCAATATCTCTGTGTTCTGATAGCCCACAGAAGAGATATAACTTTTATCATGATGTATCGAATCGCTGATCTGAAAAAGGAAAGACTTATGTCAGGCAAATTTCGAAATTTTTGAGTAAAATTTTTTTTGCGTATTTCTCCAATATCTCTGTGTACTGATAGCCCCGAGAAGAGTTCTAACTTTTATCATACTGGATTGAATCGCTAAAGTGAAAGACGAAAGTGTTATAACAGTCAAAGTTCGAAATTTTTCAGTAAAATTGGTTTTTTTGCAAATTTCTCCAATATCTCTGTGTTCTGATAGCCCACAGAAGAGATATAACTTTTATCATGATGTTTCGAATCGCTCATCTGAAAAAGGAAAGACTTATGTCAGGCAAATTTCGAAATTTTTGAGAAAAATTTTTTTTGCGAATTTCTCCAATATCTCTGTGTACTGATAGCCCCGAGAAGAGTTCTAACTTTTATTATAATGGATCGAATCGCTAAAGTGAAAGACGAAAGAGTTATATAAGTCAAAGTTCGAAATCTTTGAGGAAAATTTTTTTTGCGAATTTCTCCAATATCTCTGTGTTCTGATAGCCCCGAGAAGAGTTCTAATTTTTATCATAATTTATCGAATCGCTAAAGTAAAAGACGAAAGAGTTATATCAGTCAAAGTTCGAAATTTTTGAGTAAAATTGGCTTTTTTCCGAATTTCTTCAATATCTCTGTGTTCTGATAGCCCTAAGTAGAGATATACCTTTTATCATGATGTATCGAATCGCTGAACTGAAAAAGGAAAGACTTATATCAGTCAAATTTCGAAATTTTTGTGTAAAATTTTTTTCGCGAATTTCTCCAATATCTCTGTGTTCTGATAGCCCCGAGAAGAGTTATAACATTTATCATACCGGATCGAATCGCTAAAGTGAAAGACGAAAGAATTATAACAGACAAAGATCGAAATTTTTTAGTAAAAGTGGTTTTTTTGCGAATTTCTCCAATATCTCTGTGTTCTGATAGCCCAGAGAAGAGATGTAACTTTTATCATGATGTATCGAATCGTTGAACTGAAAAAGGAAAGACTTATATCAGTCAAATTTCGAAATTTTTGAGTAAAATTTTTTTTGCGAATTTCTCCAATATCTCTGTGTTCTGATAGCCCCGAGAAGAGTTACAACATTTATCGTAATGGATCGAATCGCTAAAGTAAAAGACGAAAGTGTAATATCAGTCAAAGTACATAATTTTTTAGTATAATTGGTTATTTTGCGAATTTTTCCATTATCTCTGTGTTCTGATAGCCCACAGAAGAGATATAACTTTTATCATGGTGTATCGAATCGCTGAACTGAAAAAGAGAAGACTTATATCTGTCAAAGTTCGAAAACTTTAAGTAAAATTTTTTTTGAGAATTTCTCCAATATATCTGTTTTCTGATAGCCCCGAGAAGAGTTACAACATTTATCGTAATGGATCGAATCGCTAAAGTAAAAGACGAAAGTGTAATATCAGTCAAAGTACAAAATTTTTTAGTATAATTGGTTTTTTTGCGAATTTTTCCATTATCTCTGTGTTCTGATAGCCCACAGAAGAGATATAACTTTTATCATGATGTATCGAATCGCTGATCTGAAAAAGGAAAGACTTATGTCAGGCAAATTTCGAAATACTTGAGTAAAATTTTTTTTGCGAATTTCTCCAATATCTCTGTGTTCTGATAGCCCCGAGAAGAGTTCTAACTTTTATTATAATGGATCGAATCGCTGAACTAAAAAAGGTAAATCTTATATCAGGCAAATTTCGAAATTTTTGAGTAAAATTTTTTTTGCGAATTTCTCCAATATCTCTATGTTATGAAAGCCAAGAGAAGAGGTCTAACTTTTATCATACTGGATTAAATCGCTAAAGTGAAAGACGAAAGTGTTATAACAGTCAAAGTTCGAAATTTTTTAGTAAAATTGGTTTTTTTGCGAATTTCTCCAATATCTATGTGTTCTGATAGCCCACAGAAGAGATATAACTTTTATCATGATGTATCGAATCGCTGATCTGAAAAAGGAAAGACTTATGTCAGGCAAATTTCGAAATTTTTGAGTAAAATTTTTTTTTGCGAATTTCTCCAATATCTTTGTGTACTGATAGCCCCGAGAAGAGTTCTAACTTTTATCATACTGGATTGAATCGCTAAAGTGAAAGACGAAAGTGTTATAACAGTCAAAGTTCGAAATGTTTCAGTAAAATTGGTTTCTTTGCGTATTTCTCCAATATCTCTGTGTTCTGATAGCCCCGAGAAGAGCTCTAACTTTTATCGTAATGGATCGAATCGCTAAAGTGAAAGACGAAAGATTTATATCAGTCAAAGTTCGAAAATTTTGAGGAAAATTTTTTTTGCCAATTTCTCCAATATCACTGTGTTCTGATCGCCCCGAGAAGAGTTATAACATTTATCGTAATGGATCGAATCGCTAAAGTAAAAGACGAAAGTGTTATAGTAGTCAAAATTCGAAATGTTTTAGTAAAATTGGTTTTTAAGCGTATTTCTCCAATATCTCTGTGTTCAAATAGCCCACAGAAGAGATATAACTTTTATCATGATGTATCGAATCGCTGAACTGAAATAGGAAAGACTTATATCAGGCAAATTTCAAAATTTTTGAGTAAAATTTTTTTTGCTAATTTCTCCTATATCTCTGTGTTCTGATAGCCCCGAGAAAAGCTCTAACATTTATCATAATTTATCGAATCGCTAAAGTAAAAGACGAAAGTGTTATATCAGTCTAAGTACGAAATTTTCGAGTAAAATTGGTTTTTTTCCGAATTTCTTCAATATCTCTGTGTCCTGATAGCCTTAAGAACAGATATAACTTTTATCATGATGTTTCGAATCGCTGAACAGAAAAAGGAAAGACTTATATCAGACAAATTTCGAAAATTTTGAGTAAAATTTTTTTTTCGAATTTCTCCAATATCTCAGTGTTCTGACAGCCCCGAGAAGAGTTCTAACTTTTATCATAATGGATCGAATCGCTAAAGTGAAAGACGAAAGCGTTATATAAGTCAAAGTTCGCAAATTTTGAGGAAAATTTTTTTTGCGAATTTCTCCAATATCTCTGTGTTCTGATAGCCCCGAGAAGAGTTATAACATTTATCATAATGAATCGAATCGCTAAAGTGAAAGACGAAAGAGTTATAAGAGTCAAAGTTCGACATCTTTTAGTTAAATTGGTTTTTTTCCTAATTTCTTCAATATCTCTGTGTTCTGATAGCCCTAAGAAGAGATATACCTTTTATCATGATGTATCGAATCGCTGAACTAAAAAAGGAAAGACTTATATCAGGCAAATTTCAAGATTTTTGAGTAAAATATTTTTGCGAATTTCTCCAACATCTCTGTGTTCTGATAGCTCCGAGAAAAGTTCTAACATTTATCATTATTTATCTAATCGCTAAAGTAAAAGACGAAAGAGTTATATCAGTCAAAGTTCGAAATTTTTGAGTAAAATTGGTTTTTTTCCGAATTTCTTCAATATCTCTGTGTCCTGATAGCCCTAAGAAGAGATTTAACTTTTATCATGATGTATCGACTCGCTGAACTGAAAAAGGAAAGAATTATATCAGTCAAATTTCGAAATCTATGAGTAAAATTTTTTTTGCGAATTTCTCCAATATCTCTGTGTTCTGATAGCCCCGAGAAGAGTTATAACATTTATCTTACCGGATCGAATCGCTAAAGTGAAAGACGAAAGTGTTATAACAGTCAGAGTTCGAAATTTTTTAGTAAAATTGGTTTTTTCCGAATTTCTTCAATATCTCTGTGTTCTGATAGCCCACAGAAGATATATATCTTTTATCATGATGTATCGAATTTCTGAACTGAAAAAGGAAAGACTTATATCAGGCAAATTTCAAGATTTTTGAGTAAAATATTTTTGCGAATTTCTCCAACATCTCTGTGTTCTGATAGCTCCGAGAAAAGTTCTAACATTTATCATAATTTATCTAATCGCTAAAGTAAAAGACGAAAGAGTTATATCAGTCAAAGTTCGAAATTTTTGAGTAAAATTGGTTTTTTTGCGAATTTCTCCAATATCTCTGTGTTCTGATAGCCCACAGAAGAGATGTAACTTTTATCATGATGTATCGATTCGCTGAACTAAAAAAGGTAAGACTTATATCAGGCAAATTTCGAAATTTTTGAGTAAAATTTTTTTTGCGAATTTCTCCAATATCTCTGTGTTATGAAAGCCAAGAGAAGAGGTCTAACTTTTATCATACTGGATTAAATCGCTAAAGTGAAAGACGAAAGAGTTATAACAGTCAAAGTTCGAAATTTTTTAGTAAAATTGGTTTTTTTGCGAATTTCTCCAATATCTCTGTGTTCTGATAGCCCACAGAAGAGATATAACTTTTATCATGATGTATCGAATCGCTGATCTGAAAAAGGAAAGACTTATGTCAGGCAAATTTCGAAATTTTTGAGTAAAATTTTTTTTGCGTATTTCTCCAATATCTCTGTGTACTGATAGCCCCGAGAAGAGTTCTAACTTTTATCATACTGGATTGAATCGCTAAAGTGAAAGACGAAAGTGTTATAACAGTCAAAGTTCGAAATTTTTCAGTAAAATTGGTTTTTTTGCAAATTTCTCCAATATCTCTGTGTTCTGATAGCCCACAGAAGAGATATAACTTTTATCATGATGTTTCGAATCGCTCATCTGAAAAAGGAAAGACTTATGTCAGGCAAATTTCGAAATTTTTGAGAAAAATTTTTTTTGCGAATTTCTCCAATATCTCTGTGTACTGATAGCCCCGAGAAGAGTTCTAACTTTTATTATAATGGATCGAATCGCTAAAGTGAAAGACGAAAGAGTTATATAAGTCAAAGTTCGAAATCTTTGAGGAAAATTTTTTTTGCGAATTTCTCCAATATCTCTGTGTTCTGATAGCCCCGAGAAGAGTTCTAATTTTTATCATAATTTATCGAATCGCTAAAGTAAAAGACGAAAGAGTTATATCAGTCAAAGTTCGAAATTTTTGAGTAAAATTGGCTTTTTTCCGAATTTCTTCAATATCTCTGTGTTCTGATAGCCCTAAGTAGAGATATACCTTTTATCATGATGTATCGAATCGCTGAACTGAAAAAGGAAAGACTTATATCAGTCAAATTTCGAAATTTTTGTGTAAAATTTTTTTCGCGAATTTCTCCAATATCTCTGTGTTCTGATAGCCCCGAGAAGAGTTATAACATTTATCATACCGGATCGAATCGCTAAAGTGAAAGACGAAAGAATTATAACAGACAAAGATCGAAATTTTTTAGTAAAAGTGGTTTTTTTGCGAATTTCTCCAATATCTCTGTGTTCTGATAGCCCAGAGAAGAGATGTAACTTTTATCATGATGTATCGAATCGTTGAACTGAAAAAGGAAAGACTTATATCAGTCAAATTTCGAAATTTTTGAGTAAAATTTTTTTGCGAATTTCTCCAATATCTCTGTGTTCTGATAGCCCCGAGAAGAGTTACAACATTTATCGTAATGCATCGAATCGCTAAAGTAAAAGACGAAAGTGTAATATCAGTCAAAGTACATAATTTTTTAGTATAATTGGTTATTTTGCGAATTTTTCCATTATCTCTGTGTTCTGATAGCCCACAGAAGAGATATAACTTTTATCATGGTGTATCGAATCGCTGAACTGAAAAAGAGAAGACTTATATCTGTCAAAGTTCGAAACCTTTAAGTAAAATTTTTTTTGAGAATTTCTCCAATATATCTGTTTTCTGATAGCCCCGAGAAGAGTTACAACATTTATCGTAATGGATCGAATCGCTAAAGTAAAAGACGAAAGTGTAATATCAGTCAAAGTACATAATTTTTTAGTATAATTGGTTATTTTGCGAATTTTTCCATTATCTCTGTGTTCTGACAGCCCACAGAAGAGATATAACTTTTATCATGGTGTATCGAATCGCTGACCTGAAAAAGAGAAGACATATATCTGTCAAAGTTCGTAACCTTTAAGTAAAATTTTTTTTTCGAATTTCTCCAATATATCTGTGTTCTGATAGCCCCGAGAAGAGTTACAACATTTATCGTAATGGACCGAATCGCTAAAGTAAAAGACGAAAGTGTAATATCAGTCAAAGTACAAAATTTTTTAGTATAATTGGTTTTTTTGCGAATTTTTCCATTATCTATGTGTTCTGATAGCCCACAGAAGAGATATAACTTTTATCATGATGTATCGAATCGCTGATCTGAAAAAGGAAAGACTTATGTCAGGCAAATTTCGAAATCCTTGAGTAAAATTTTTTTTGCGAATTTCTCCAATATCTCTGTGTTCTGATAGCCCCGAGAAGAGTTCTAACTTTTATTATAATGGATCGAATCGCTGAACTAAAAAAGGTAAGACTTATATCAGGCAAATTTCGAAATTTTTGAGTAAAATTTTTTTTGCGAATTTCTCCAATATCTCTGTGTTATGAAAGCCAAGAGAAGAGGTCTAACTTTTATCATACTGGATTAAATCGCTAAAGTGAAAGACGAAAGAGTTATAACAGTCAAAGTTCGAAATTTTTTAGTAAAATTGGTTTTTTGGGGAATTTCTCCAATATCTCTGTGTTCTGATAGCCCACTGAAGAGGTATAACTTTTATCATGATGTTTCGAATCGCTGAACTGAAAAAGGAAAGACTTATATCAGCAAATATCGAAATTTTTGAGTAAAACTTTTTTTGCGAATTTCTCCAGTATCTCTGTGTTCTGATAGCCCCGAGAAGAGTTCTAACTTTTATCATAATGGATCGAATCGCTAAAGTGAAAGACGAAAGAGTTATATAATTCAAAGTTCGAAAATTTTGAGGAAAACTTTTTGCGAATTTCTCCAACATCTCTATGTTCTGATAACCCCGAGAAAAGTTCTAATTTTTATCATAATTTATCGAATCGCTAAAGTAAAAGACGAAAGAGTTATATCAGTCAAAGTTCGAAATTTTTGAGTAAAATTGGCTTTTTTCCGAATTTCTTCAATATCTCTGTGTTCTGATAGCCCTAAGTAGAGATATACCTTTTATCATGATGTATCGAATCGCTGAACTGAAAAAGGAAAGACTTATATCAGTCAAATTTCGAAATTTTTGTGTAAAATTTTTTTCGCGAATTTCTCCAATATCTCTGTGTTCTGATAGCCCCGAGAAGAGTTATAACATTTATCATACCGGATCGAATCGCTAAAGTGAAAGACGAAAGAATTATAACAGACAAAGACCGAAATTTTTTAGTAAAAGTGGTTTTTTTGCGAATTTCTCCAATATCTCTGTGTTCTGATAGCCCAGAGAAGAGATGTAACTTTTATCATGATGTATCGAATCGCTGAACTGAAAAAGGAAAGCCTTATATCAGTCAAAGTTCGAAAAATTTGAGGAAAATTTTTTTTGCGAATTTCTCCAATATCTCTGTGTTCTGATAGCCCCGAGAAGAGTTATAACATTTATCATAATGTATCGAATCGCTAAAGTGAAAGACGAAAGAGTTATATAAGTCAAAGTCCGAAAATTTTGAGGAAAATTTTTTTGCGAATTTCTTCAACATCTCTGTGTTCTGATAGCCACGAGAAAAGTTCTAACTTTTATCATAATGTATCGAATCGCTAAAGTAAAAGACGAAAGGTTTATATCAGTCAAAGTTCGAAATTTTTGAGTAAAATTGGTTTTTTTCCGAATTTCTTCAATATCTCTGTGTTCTGATAGCCCTAAGAAGAGATATACCTTTTATCATGATGTATCGAATCGCTGAACTGAAAAAGGAAAGACTTATATCAGGCAAATTTCGAAATTTTTGAGTAAAACTTTTTTTGCGAATTTCTCCAATATCTCTGTGTTATGAAAGCCCCGAGAAGAGGTCTAACTTTTATCATACTGGATCGAATCGCTAAAGTGAAAGACGAAAGAGTTATAAAAGTCAAAGTTCGAAATTTTTTAGTAAAATTGGTTTTTTTGCGAATTTCTCCAATATCTCTGTGTTCTGATAGCCCACAGAAGAGATATAACTTTTATCATGATGTATCGAATCGCTGAACTGAAAAAGGAAAGACTTATATCAGGAAAATTTCGAAATTTTGAGTAAAATTTTTTTTGCGAATTTCTCCAATATCTCTGTGTTCTGATAGCCCCGAGAACAGTTCTAACTTTTATCATAATGGATCGAATCGCTAAAGTGAAAGACGAAAGTGTTATATAAGTCAAAGTTCGAAAATTTTGAGGAAAATTTTTTTTGCGAATTTCTCCAATATCTCTGGGTTCTGATAGCCCCGAGAAGAGTTCTAACTTTTATCATAATTTATCGAATCGCTAAAGTGAAAGACGAAAGAGTTATATCAGTCAAAGTTCGAAGTTTTTGAGTAAAATTGGTTTTTTTCCGAATTTCTTCAGTATCTCTGTGTTCTGATAGCCCTAAGAAGAGATATACCTTTTATCATGATGTATCAAATCTCTGAACTGAAAAAGGAAAGACTTATATCAGTCAAATTTCGAAATTTTTGAGTAAAATTTTTTTTGCGAATTTCTCCAATATCACTGTGTTCTGATAACCCGAGAAGAGTTATAACATTTATCATAATGTATCGAATCGCTAAAGTGATATACGAAAGAATTATATCAGTCAGAGTCCGAAATTTTTGAGTAAAATAGGTTTTTTTCCGAATTTCTTCATTATCTCTGTGTTCTGATAGCCCTAAGAAGAGATATACCTTTTATCATGATGTATCGAATCGCTGAACTAAAAAAGGAAAGACTTATATCAGGCAAATTTCGAGATTTTTGAGTAAAATTTTTTTTGCGAATTTCTCCAATATCTCTGTGTTATGAAAGTCCCGAGAAGAGGTCTAACTTTCATCATACTGGATCGAATCGCTAAAGTGAAAGACGAAAGAGTTATAAGAGTCAAAGTTCGAAATTTTTTAGTAAAATTGGTTTTTTTGCGAATTTCTCCAATATCTCTGTGTTCTGATAGCCCACAGAAGAGATATAACTTTTATCATGATGTACCGAATCGCTGTACTGAAAAAGGAAAGACTTATATCAAGCAAATTTCGAAATTTTTGAGTAAAATTTTTTTTGCGAATTTCTCAAATATCTCTGTGTTCTGATAGCCCCGAGAAGATTTCTAACTTTTATCATAATGGATGGAATCGCTAAAGTGAAAGACGAAAAAGTTATATAAGTCAAAGTTCGAAAATTTTGAGGAAAATATTTTTGCGAATTTCTCCAATATCTCTGTGTTCTGATAGCCCCGAGAAGAGTTATAATATTTATCATACCGGATCGATCGCTAAAGTGAAAGACGAAAGGGTTATAACGGTCAAAGTTCGTAATTATTTAGTAAAATTGGTTTTTTTGCGAATTTCTCCAACATCTCTTTGTTGTGATAGCCCACAGAAGAGATGTAACTTTTATCATGATGTATCGAATCGCTGAACTGAAAAAGGAAAGACTTATATCAGGCAAATTTCGAAATTTTTGAGTAAAACTTTTTTTGCGAATTTCTCCAATATCTCTGTGTTATGAAAGCCCCGAGAAGAGGTCTAACTTTTATCATACTGGATCGAATCGCTAAAGTGAAAGACGAAAGAGTTATAAAAGTCCAAGTTCGAAATTTTTTAGTAATATCGGTTTTTTTGCGAATTTCTCCAATATCTCTGTGTTCTGATAGCCCACAGAAGAGACATAACTTCTATAATGATGTATCGAATCGCTGAACTGAAAAAGGAAAGACTAATATCAGGCAAATTTCGAAATTTTTGAGTAAAATTTTTTTTGCGAATTTCTCCGATATCTGTGTGTTCTGATAGCCCCGAGAAGAGTTCTTACTTTTATCATAATTTATCGAATCGCTAAAGTGAAAGACGAAAGAGTTATATCAGTCAAATTTCGAAAACTTTTAGGAAAATTTTTTTTGCGAATTTCTCCAATATCTCTGTGTTCTGATAGCCCCGAGAAGAGTTATGACATTTATCATAATGGATCGAATCGCTAAAGTAAAAGACGAAAGTGTTATATCAGTCAAAGTTCGAAATGTTTCAGTAAAATTGGTTTTTTTGCGTATTTCTCTAATATCTCTGTGTTCTGATAGCCCACAGAAGAGATATAACTTTTATCATGATGTTTCGAATCGCTGAACTGAAAAAGGAAAGACTTATAACAGACAAATTTCGAAAATTTTGAGTAAAATTTTTTTTTCGAATTTCTCCAATATCTCTGTGTTCTGACAGCCCCGAGAAGAGTTCTAACTTTTATCATAATGGATCGAATCGCTAAAGTGAAAGACGAAAGCGTTATATAAGTCAAAGTTCGAAAATTTTGAGGAAAATTTTTTTGCGAATTTCTCCAACATCTCTATGTTCTGATAACACCGAGAAAAGTTCTAACTTTTATCATAATTTATCGAATGGCTAAAGTAAAAGACGAAAGAGTTATATCAGTCAATGTTCGAAATTTTTGAGTAAAATTGGTTTTTTTCCGAATTTCTTCAATATCTCTGTGTCCTGATAGCTTTAAGAAGAGATATATCTTTTATCATGATGTATAGAATCGCTGAACTGAAAAAGGAAAGACTTATATCAGTCAAATTTCGAAATATTTGAGTAAAATTTTTTTTGCGAATTTCTCCAATATCTCTTTGTTCTGATAGCCCCGAGAAGAGTTATAACATTTATCATACCGGATCGAATCGCTAAAGTGAAAGACGAAAGGGTTATAACAGTCAAAGTTCGAAATGTTTCAGTAAAATTGGTTTTTTTGCGTATTTCTCCAATATCTCTGTGTTCTGATAACCCCGAGAAGAGTTACAACATTTATCGTAATGGATCGAATCGCTAAAGTAAAAGACGAAAGTGTAATATCAGTCAAAGTACATAATTTTTTAGTATAATTGGTTATTTTGCGAATTTTTCCATTATCTCTGTGTTCTGATAGCCCACAGAAGAGATATAACTTTTATCATGGTGTATCGAATCGCTGAACTGAAAAAGAGAAGACTTATATCTGTCAAAGTTCGAAACCTTTAAGTAAAATTTTTTTTGAGAATTTCTCCAATATATCTGCTTTCTGATAGCCCGAGAAGAGTTACAACATTTATCGTAATGGATCGAATCGCTAAAGTAAAAGACGAAAGTGTAATATCAGTCAAAGTACATAATTTTTTAGTATAATTGGTTATTTTGCGAATTTTTCCATTATCTCTGTGTTCTGACAGCCCACAGAAGAGATATAACTTTTATCATGGTGTATCGAATCGCTGACCTGAAAAAGAGAAGACTTATATCTGTCAAAGTTCGAAACCTTTAAGTAAAATTTTTTTTGCGAATTTCTCCAATATATCTGTGTTCTGATAGCCCCGAGAAGAGTTACAACATTTATCGTAATGGATCGAATCGCTAAAGTAAAAGACGAAAGTGTAATATCAGTCAAAGTACAAAATTTTTTAGTATAATTGGTTTTTTTGCGAATTTCTCCAATATCTCTGTGTTCTGATAGCCCCGAGAAGAGTTATAACATTTATCATACCGGATCGAATCGCTAAAGTGAAAGACGAAAGTGTTATAACGGTCAAAGTTCGTAATTATTTAGTAAAATTGGTTTTTTTGCGAATTTCTCCAATATCTCTTTGTTGTGATAGCCCACAGAAGAGATGTAACTTTTATCATGATGTATCGAATCGCTGAACTGAAAAAGGAAAGACTTATATCAGGCAAATTTCGTAATTTTTGAGTAAAACTTTTTTTGCGAATTTCTCCAATATCTCTGTGTTATGAAAGCCCCGAGAAGAGGTCTAACTTTTATCATACTGGATCGAATCGCTAAAGTGAAAGACGAAAGAGTTATAAAAGTCCAAGTTCGAAATTTTTTAGTAAAATTGGTTTTTTTGCGAATTTCTCCAATATCTCTGTGTTCTGATAGCCCACAGAAGAGACATAACTTCTATCATGATGTATCGAATCGCTGAACTGAAAAAGGAAAGACTTATATCAGGCAAATTTCGAAATTTTTGAGTAAAATTTTTTTTGCGAATTTCTCCAATATCTCTGTGTTCTGATAGCCCCGAGAAGAGTTCTAACTTTTATCATAATGGATCGAATCGCTAAAGTGAAAGACGAAAGTGTTATATAAGTCAAAGTTCGAAAATTTTGAGGAAAATTTTTTTTGCGAATTTCTCCAATATCTCTGGGTTCTGATAGCCCCGAGAAGAGTTCTAACTTTTATCATAATTTATCGAATCGCTAAAGTGAAAGACGAAAGAGTTATATCAGTCAAAGTTCGAAGTTTTTGAGTAAAATTGGTTTTTTTCCGAATTTCTTCAGTATCTCTGTGTTCTGATAGCCCTAAGAAGAGATATACCTTTTATCATGATGTATCAAATCTCTGAACTGAAAAAGGAAAGACGTATATCAGTCAAATTTCGAAATTTTTGAGTAAAATTTTTTTGCGAATTTCTCCAATATCACTGTGTTCTGATAACCCGAGAAGAGTTATAACATTTATCATAATGTATCGAATCGCTAAAGTGATATACGAAAGAATTATATCAGTCAGAGTCCGAAATTTTTGAGTAAAATAGGTTTTTTTCCGAATTTCTTCAATATCTCTGTGTTCTGATAGCCCTAAGAAGAGATATACCTTTTACCATGATGTATCGAAACGCTGAACTAAAAAAGGAAAGACTTATATCAGGCAAATTTCGAGATTTTTGAGTAAAATTTTTTTTGCGAATTTCTCCAATATCTCTGTGTTATGAAAGTCCCGAGAAGAGGTCTAACTTTCATCATACTGGATCGAATCGCTAAAGTGAAAGACGAAAGAGTTATAAGAGTCAAAGTTCGAAATTTTTTAGTAAAATTGGTTTTTTTGCGAATTTCTCCAATATCTCTGTGTTCTGATAGCCCCGAGAAGATTTCTAACTTTTATCATAATGGATGGAATCGCTAAAGTGAAAGACGAAAGAGTTATATAAGTCAAAGTTCGAAAATTTTGAGGAAAATATTTTTGCGAATTTCTCCAATATCTCTGTGTTCTGATAGCCCCGAGAAGAGTTATAACATTTATCATACCGGATCGAATCGCTAAAGTGAAAGACGAAAGGGTTATAACGGTCAAAGTTCGTAATTATTTAGTAAAATTGGTTTTTTTGCGAATTTCTCCAATATCTCTTTGTTGTGATAGCCCACAGAAGAGATGTAACTTTTATCATGATGTATCGAATCGCTGAACTGAAAAAGGAAAGACTTATATCAGGCAAATTTCGTAATTTTTGAGTAAAACTTTTTTTGCGAATTTCTCCAATATCTCTGTGTTATGAAAGCCCCGAGAAGAGGTCTAACTTTTATCATACTGGATCGAATCGCTAAAGTGAAAGACGAAAGAGTTATAAAAGTCCAAGTTCGAAATTTTTTAGTAAAATTGGTTTTTTTGCGAATTTCTCCAATATCTCTGTGTTCTGATAGCCCACAGAAGAGACATAACTTCTATCATGATGTATCGAATCGCTGAACTGAAAAAGGAAAGACTTATATCAGGCAAATTTCGAAATTTTTGAGTAAAATTTTTTTTGCGAATTTCTCCGATATCTGTGTGTTCTGATAGCCCCGAGAAGAGTTCTAACTTTTATCATAATTTATCGAATCGCTAAAGTGAAAGACGAAAGAGTTATATCAGTCAAATTTCGAAAACTTTGAGGAAAATTTTTTTTGCGAATTTCTCCAATATCTCTGTGTTCTGATAGCCCCGAGAAGAGTTATGACATTTATCATAATGGATCGAATCGCTAAAGTAAAAGACGAAAGTGTTATATCAGTCAAAGTTCGAAATGTTTCAGTAAAATTGGTTTTTTTGCGTATTTCTCTAATATCTCTGTGTTCTGATAGCCCACAGAAGAGATATAACTTTTATCATGATGTTTCGAATCGCTGAACTGAAAAAGGAAAGACTTATAACAGACAAATTTCGAAAATTTTGAGTAAAATTTTTTTTTCGAATTTCTCCAATATCTCTGTGTTCTGACAGCCCCGAGAAGAGTTCTAACTTTTATCATAATGGATCGAATCGCTAAAGTGAAAGACGAAAGCGTTATATAAGTCAAAGTTCGAAAATTTTGAGGAAAATTTTTTTGCGAATTTCTCCAACATCTCTATGTTCTGATAACACCGAGAAAAGTTCTAACTTTTATCATAATTTATCGAATGGCTAAAGTAAAAGACGAAAGAGTTATATCAGTCATAGTTCGAAATTTTTGAGTAAAATTGGTTTTTTTCCGAATTTCTTCAATATCTCTGTGTCCTGATAGCCCTAATAAGAGATATAACTTTTATCATGATGTATCGAATCGCTGAACTGAAAAAGGAAAGACTAATATCAGTCAAATTTCGAAATCTTTGAGTAAAATTTTTTTCGCGAATTTCTCCAATATCTCTGTGTTCTAATAGCCCCGAGAAGAGTTGTAACATTTAACATAATGGATCGAATCGCTAAAGTGAAATACGAAAGATTTATAACAGTCAAAGTTCGAAATTATTGAGTAAAAATGGTTTTTTTCCGAATTTCTTCATTATCTCTGTGTCCTGATAGCTTTAAGAAGAGATATAACTTTTATCATGATGTATCGAATCGCTGAACTGAAAAAGGAAAGACTTATATCAGTCAAATTTCGAAATATTTGAGTAAAATTTTTTTTGCGAATTTCTCCAATATCTCTTTGTTCTGATAGCCCCGAGAAGAGTTATAACATTTATCATACCGGATCGAATCGCTAAAGTGAAAGACGAAAGGGTTATAACAGTCAAAGTTCGAAAAGTTTCAGTAAAATTGGTTTTTTTGCGTATTTCTCCAATATCTCTGTGTTCTGATAGCCCACAGAAGAGAAATAACTTTTATCATGGTGTATCGAATCGCTGAACTGAAAAAGAGAAGACTTATATCTGTCAAAGTTCGAAACCTTTAAGTAAAATTTTTTTTGAGAATTTCTCCAATATATCTGTTTTCTGATAGCCCCGAGAAGAGTTACAACATTTATCGTAATGGATCGAATCGCTAAAGTAAAAGACGAAAGTGTAATATCAGTCAAAGTACATAATTTTTTAGTATAATTGGTTATTTTGCGAATTTTTCCATTATCTTTGTGTTCTGACAGCCCACAGAAGAGATATAACTTTTATCATGGTGTATCGAATCGCTGAACTGAAAAAGAGAAGACTTATATCTGTCAAAGTTCGAAACCTTTAAGTAAAATTTTTTTTGCGAATTTCTCCAATATATCTGTGTTCTGATAGCCCCGAGAAGAGTTAAAACATTTATCGAAATGGATCGAATCGCTAAAGTAAAAGACGAAAGTGTAATATCAGTCAAAGTACAAAATTTTTTAGTATAATTGGTTTTTTTGCGAATTTTTTGCATTATCTCTGTGTTCTGATAGCCCACAGAAGAGATATAACTTTTATCATGATGTATCGAATCGCTGATCTGAAAAAGGAAAGACTTATGTCAGGCAAATTTCGAAATTATTGAGTAAAATTTTTTTTGCGAATTTCTCCAATATCTCTGTGTTCTGATAGCCCCGAGAAGAGTTCTAACTTTTATTATAATGGATCGAATCGCTGAACTAAAAAAGGTAAGACTTATATCAGGCAAATTTCGAAATTTTTGAGTAAAATTTTTTTTGCGAATTTCTCCAATATCTCTGTGTTATGAAAGCCAAGAGAAGACGTCTAACTTTTATCATACTGGATTGAATCGCTAAAGTGAAAGACGAAAGTGTTATAACAGTCAAAGTTCGAAATTTTTCAGTAAAATTGGTTTTTTTGCGAATTTCTCCAATATCTCTGTGTTCTGATAGCCCACAGAAGAGATATAACTTTTATCATGATGTTTCGAATCGCTGATCTGAAAAAGGAAAGACTTATGTCAGGCAAATTTCGAAATTTTTGAATAAAATTTTTTTTGCGAATTTCTCCATATCTCTGTGTACTGATAGCCCCGAGATGAGTTCTAACTTTTATTATAATGGATCGAATCGCTAAAGTGAAAGACGAAAGAGTTATATAAGTCAAAGTTCGAAAACTTTGAGGAAAATTTTTTTTGCAAATTTCTTCAATATCTCTGTGTTCTGATAGCCCCGAGAAGAGTTTAACATTTATCATAATTGATCGAATCGCTAAAGTAAAAGTCGAAAGTGTTATATCAGTCAAAGTTCGAAATATTTCAGTAAAATTGGTTTCTTTGCGTATTTCTCCAATATCTCTGTGTTCTGATAGCCCACAGAAGAGATATAAATTTTATCATGATGTATCGAATCGCTGAACTGAAATAGGAAAGACTTATATCAGGCAAATTTCAAAATTTTTGAGTAAAATTTTTTTTGCTAATTTCTCCTATATCTCTGTCTTCTGATAGCCCCGAGAAAAGCTCTAACTTTTATCATAATGGATCGAATCGCTAAAGTGAAAGACGAAAGTGTTATATAAGTCAAAGTTCGAAAATTTTGAGTAAAATTTTTTTTTTGAATTTCTCCAATATCTCTGTGTTCTGATAGCCCCGAGAAGAGTTCTAACTTTTATCATAATGGATCGAATCGCTAAAGTGAAAGACGAAAGAGTTATATCAGTCAAAGTTCAAAATTTTTGAGTAAAATTGGTTTTTTTCCGAATTTCTTCAATATCTCTGTGTCCTGATAGCCTTAAGAAGAGATATAACTTTTATCATGATGTTTCGAATCGCTGAACTGAAAAAGGAAAGACTTATATCAGTCAAATTTCGAAATTTTTGAGTAAAATTTTTTTCGCGAATTTCTCCAATATCTCTGTGTTCTGATAGCCCCGAGAAGAGTTGTAACATTTATCATAATGGATCGAATCGCTATAGAGAAATACGAAAGAATTATATCAGTCAAAGTTCGAAATTATTGAGTAAAAATGGTTTTTTTCCGAATTTCTTCAATATCTCTGTGACCTGATAGCCTTAAGAAAAGATATAACTTTTATCATGAAGTATCGAATCGCTGAACTGAAAAAGGAAAGACTTATATCAGTCAAATTTCGAAATATTTGAGTAAAATTTTTTTTGCGAATTTCTCCAATATCTCTGTGTTCTGATAGCCCAGAGAAGAGTTATAACATTTATCATACCGGATCGAATCGCTAATGTGAAAGACGAAAGAATTATAACAGACAAAGATCGAAATTTTTTAGTAAAAGTGGTTTTTTTGCGAATTTCTCCAATATCTCTGTGTTCTGATAGCCCAGAGAAGAGATGTAACTTTTATCATGATGTATCGAATCGCTGAACTGAAAAAGGAAAGACTTATATCAGGCAAATTTCGAAATTTTTGAGTAAAATTTTTTTTGGGAATTTCTCCAATATCTCTGTGTTCTGATAGCACCGAGAAGAGTTCTAACTTTTATCATAATGGATCGAATCGCTAAAGTGAAAGACGAAAGAGTTATATAAGTCAAAGTTCGAGAACTTTGAGGAAAATTTTTTTTGCGAATTTCTCCAATATCTCTGTGTTCTGATAGCCCCGAGAAGAGTTATAACATTTATCATAATGTATCGAATCGCTAAAGTGAAAGACGAAAGAGTTATATAAGTCAGAGTGCGAAAATTTTGAGGAAAATTTTATTGCGAATTTCTTCAACATCTCTGTGTTCTGATAGCCACGAGAAAAGTTCTAACTTTTATCATAATTTATCGAATTGCTAAAGTAAAAGACGAAAGGTTTATATCAGTCAAAGTTCGAAATTTTTGAGTAAAATTGGTTTTTTTCCGAATTTCTTCAATATCTCTGTGTTCTGATAGCCCTAAGAAGAGA
This sequence comes from Solenopsis invicta, assembly GCF_016802725.1. Classification (NCBI taxonomy): domain Eukaryota; kingdom Metazoa; phylum Arthropoda; class Insecta; order Hymenoptera; family Formicidae; genus Solenopsis; species Solenopsis invicta. The sequence continues at coordinate 10,582,345 of NC_052678.1, forward strand.
TATACCTTTTATCATGATGTATCGAATCGCTGAACTGAAAAAGGAAAGACTTATATCAGGCAAATTTCGAAATTTTTGAGTAAAACTTTTTTTGCGAATTTCTCCAATATCTCTGTGTTATGAAAGCCCCGAGAAGAGTTCTAACTTTATCATAATGGATCGAATCGCTAAAGTGAAAGACGAAAGTGTTATATAAGTCAAAGTTCGAAAATTTTGAGGAAAATTTTTTTTGCGAATTTCTCCAATATCTCTGGGTTCTGATAGCCCCGAGAAGAGTTCTAACTTTTATCATAATTTATCGAATCGCTAAAGTGAAAAACGAAAGAGTTATATCAGTCAAAGTTCGAAGTTTTTGAGTAAAATTGGTTTCTTTCCGAATTTCTTCAGTATCTCTGTGTTCTGATAGCCCTAAGAAGAGATATACCTTTTATCATGATGTATCAAATCTCTGAACTGAAAAAGGAAAGACTTATATCAGTCAAATTTCGAAATTTTTGAGTAAAATTTTTTTGCGAATTTCTCCAATATCACTGTGTTCTGATAACCCGAGAAGAGTTATAACATTTACCATAATGTATCGAATCGCTAAAGTGATATACGAAAGAATTATATCAGTCAGAGTCCGAAATTTTTGAGTAAAATAGGTTTCTTTCCGAATTTCTTCAATATCTCTGTGTTCTGATAGCCCTAAGAAGAGATATACCTTTTATCATGATGTATCGAATCGCTGAACTAAAAAAGGAAAGACTTATATCAGGCAAATTTCGAGATTTTTGAAGAAATTTTTTTTGCGAATTTCTCCAATATCTCTGTGTTATGAAAGTCCCGAGAAGAGGTCTAACTTTCATCATACTGGATCGAATCGCTAAAGTGAAAGACGAAAGAGTTATGAGAGTCATAGTTCGAAATTTTTTAGTAAAATTGGTTTTTGTGCGAATTTCTCCAATATCTCTGTGTTCTGATAGCCCACAGAAGAGATATAACTTTTATCATGATGTACCGAATCGCTGTACTGAAAAAGGAAAGACTTATATCAGGCAAATTTCGAAATTTTTGAGTAAAATTTTTTTTGCGAATTTCTCAAATATCTCTGTGTTCTGATAGCCCCGAGAAGATTTCTAACTTTTATCATAATGGATGGAATCGCTAAAGTGAAAGACGAAAGAGTTATATAAGTCAAAGTTCGAAAATTTTGAGGAAAATATTTTTGCGAATTTCTCCAATATCTCTGTGTTCTGATAGCCCCGAGAAGAGTTATAACATTTATCATACCGGATCGAATCGCTAAAGTGAAAGATGAAAGTGTTATAACGGTCAAAGTTCGTAATTATTTAGTAAAATTGGTTTTTTTGCGAATTTCTCCAATATCTCTTTGTTGTGATAGCCCACAGAAGAGATGTAACTTTTATCATGATGTATCGAATCGCTGAACTGAAAAAGGAAAGACTTATATCAGGCAAATTTCGAAATTTTTGAGTAAAATTTTTTTTGCGAATTTCTCCAATATCTCTGTGTACTGATAGCCCCGAGAAGAGTTCTAACTTTTATTATAATGAATCGAATCACTAAAGTGAAAGACGAAAGAGTTATATAAGTCAAAGTTCGAAAACTTTGAGGAAAATTTTTTTTGCAAATTTCTTCAATATCTCTGTGTTCTGATAGCCCCGAGAAGAGTTATAACATTTATCAGAATTGATCGAGTCGCTAAAGTAAAAGTCGAAAGTGTTATATCAGTCAAAGTTCGAAATGTTTCAGTAAAATTGGTTTCTTTGCGTATTTCTCCAATATCTCTGTGTTCTGATAGCCCACAGAAGAGATATAAATTTTATCATGATGTATCGAATCGCTGAACTGAAATAGGAAAGACCTATATCAGGCAAATTTCAAAATTTTTGAGTAAAATTTTTTTTGCGAATTTCTCCAATATCACTGTGTTCTGATAGCCCCGAGAAGAGCTCTAACTTTTATCGTAATGGATCGAATCGCTAAAGTGAAAGACGAAAGATTTATATCAGTCAAAGTTCGAAAATTTTGAGGAAAATTTTTTTTGCCAATTTCTCCAATATCACTGTGTTCTGATCGCTCCGAGAAGAGTTATAACATTTATCATAATGGATCGAATCGCTAAAGTAAAAGACGAAAGTGTTATAGTAGTCAAAATTCGAAATGTTTTATTAAAATTGGTTTTAAGCGTATTTCTCCAATATCTCTGTGTTCAAATAGCCCATAGAAGAGATATAACTTTTATCATGATGTATCGAATCGCTGAACTGAAATAGGAAAGACTTATATCAGGCAAATTTCAAAATTTTTGAGTAATATTTTTTTTGCTAATTTCTCCTATATCTCTGTGTTCTGATAGCCCCGAGAAAAGCTCTAACTTTTATCATAATGGATCGAATCGCTAAAGTGAAAGACGAAAGAGTTATATAAGTCAAAGTTCGAAAATTTTGAGTAAAATTTTTTTTTCGAATTTCTCCAATATCTCTGTGTTCTGATAGCCCCGAGAAGAGTTCTAACTTTTATCATAATGGATCGAATCGCTAAAGTGAAAGACGAAAGAGTTATATCAGTCAAAGTTCAAAATTTTTGAGTAAAATTGGTTTTTTTCCGAATTTCTTCAATATCGCTGTTTCCTGATAGCCTTAAGAAGAGATATAACTTTTATCATGATGTTTCGAATCGCTGAACTGAAAAAGGAAAGACTTATATCAGTCAAATTTCGAAATATTTGAGTAAAATTTTTTTTGCGAATTTCTCCAATATCTCTTTGTTCTGATAGCCCCGAGAAGAGTTATAACATTTATCATACCGGATCGAATCGCTAAAGTGAAAGACGAAAGGGTTATAACATTCAAAGTTCGAAATGTTTCAGTAAAATTGGTTTTTTTGCGTATTTCTCCAATATCTCTGTGTTCTGATAACCCCGAGAAAAGTTCTAAATTTTATCATAATTTATCGAATCGCTAAAGTAAAAGACGAAAGACTTATATCAGTCAAAGTTCGAAATTTTTGAGTAAAATTGGTTTTTTTCCGAATTTCTTCAATATCTCTGTGTCCTGATAGATCTAAGAAGAGATAAAACTTTTATCATGATGTATCGAATCGCTGAACTGAAAAAGGAAATACTTATATCAGTCAAATGACGAAATATTTGAGTAAAATTTTTTTTGCGAATTTCTCCGATATCTCTGTGTTCTGATAGCCCCGAGAAGAGTTATAACATTTATGATAATGGATCGAATCGCTAAAGTGATATACGAAAGAATTATATCAGTCAGAGTCCGAAATTTTTGAGTAAAATAGGTTTTTTTCCGAATTTCTTCAATATCTCTGTGTTCTGATAGCCCTAAGAAGAGATATACCTTTTATCATGATGTATCGAATCGCTGAACTAAAAAAGGAAAGACTTATATCAGGCAAATTTCGAGATTTTTGAGTAAAACTTTTTTTGCGAATTTCTCCAATATCTCTGTGTTCTGATAGCCCCGAGAAGAGTTATAACATTTATCATAATTGATCGAATCGCTAAAGTAAAACACGAAAGTGTAAAATGTGTCAAAGTTAGAAATGTTTCAGTAAAATTGGTTTCTTTGCGAATTTCTCCAACATCTCTGTGTTCTCTTAGCACCGAGAAAAGTTCTAACTTTTATCATAATTTATCGAATCACTAAAGTAAAAGACGAAAGAGTTATATCAGTCAAAGTTCGAAATTTTTGAGTAAAATCGGTTTTTTTCCGAATTTCTTCAGTATCTCTGTGTCCTGATAGATCTAAGATGAGATGTAACTTTTATCATGATGTATCGAATCGTTGAACTGAAAAAGGAAAGACTTATATCAGTCAAATTTCGAAATTTTTGAGTAAAACTTTTGTTGCGAATTTCTCCAATATCTCTGTGTTCTGATAGCCCCGAGAAGAGTTACAACATTTATCGTAATGGATCGAATCGCTAAAGTAAAAGACGAAAGTGTAATATCAGTCAAAGTACATAATTTTTTAGTATAATTGGTTATTTTGCGAATTTTTCCATTATCTCTGTGTTCTGATAGCCCACAGAAGAGATATAACTTTTATCATGGTGTATCGAATCGCTGAACTGAAAAAGAGAAGACTTATATCTGTCAAAGTTCCAAACCTTTAAGTAAAATTTTTTTTGCGAATTTCTCCAATATATCTGTGTTCTGATAGCCCCGAGAAGAGTTACAACATTTATCGTAATGGATCGAATCGCTGAACTAAAAAAGGTAAGACTTATATCAGGCAAATTTCGAAATTTTTGAGTAAAATTTTTTTTGCGAATTTCTCCAATATCTCTGTGTTATGAAAGCCAAGAGAAGACGTCTAACTTTTATCATACTGGATTAAATCGCTAAAGTGAAAGACGAAAGAGTTATAACAGTCAAAGTTCGAAATTTTTTAGTAAAATTGGTTTTTTTGCGAATTTCTCCAATATCTCTGTGTTCTGATAGCCCACAGAAGAGATATAACTTTTATCATGATGTATCGAATCGCTGATCTGAAAAAGGAAAGACTTATGTCAGGCAAATTTCGAAACTTTTGAGTAAAATTTTTTTTGCGAATTTCTCCAATATCTCTGTGTACTGATAGCCCCGAGAAGAGTTCTAACTTTTATCATAATGGATCGAATCGCTAAAGTGAAAGACGAAAGAGTTATATAAGTCAAAGTTCGAAAACTTTGAGGAAAATTTTTTTTGCCAATTTCTCCAATATCACTGTGTTCTGATCGCCCCGAGAAGAGTTATAACATTTATCATAATGGATCGAATCGCTAAAGTAAAAGACGAAAGTGTTATAGTAGTCAAAATTCGAAATGTTTTAGTAAAATTGGTTTTTAAGCGTATTTCTCCAATATCTCTGTGTTCAAATAGCCCACAGAAGAGATATAACTTTTATCATGATGTATCGAATCGCTGAACTGAAATAGGAAAGACTTCTTTCAGGCAAATTTCAAAATTTTTGAGTAAAATTTTTTTTGATAATTTCTCCTATATCTCTGTGTTCTGATAGCCCCGAGAAAAGATCTAACTTTTATCATAATGGATCGAATCGCTAAAGTGAAAGACGAAAGAGTTATATAAGTCAAAGTTCGAAAATTTAGAGTAAAATTTTTTTTTCGAATTTCTCCAATATCTCTGTGTTCTGATAGCCCCGAGAAGAGTTCTAACTTTTATCATAAAGGATCGAATCGCTAAAGTGAAAGACGAAAGAGTTATATCAGTCAAAGTTCAAAATTTTTGAGTAAAATTGGTTTTTTTCCGAATTTCTTCAATATCTCTGTGTCCTGATAGCCTTAAGAAGAGATATAACTTTTATCATGACGTTTCGAATCGCTGAACTGAAAAAGGAAAGACTTATATCAGTCAAATTTCGAAATTTTTGAGTAAAATTTTTTTCGCGAATTTCTCCAATATCTCTGTGTTCTGATAGCCCCGAGAAGAGTTGTAACATTTATCATAATTGATCGAATCGCTATAGTGAAATACGAAAGAATTATATCAGTCAAAGTTCGAAATTATTGAGTAAAAATGGTTTTTTTCCGAATTTCTTCAATATCTCTGTGACATGATAGCCTTAAGAAAAGATATAACTTTTATCATGAAGTATAGAATCGCTGAACTGAAAAAGGAAAGACTTATATCAGTCAAATTTCGAAATATTTGAGTAAAATTTTTTTTGCGAATTTCTCCAATATCTCTGTGTTCTGATAGCCCAGAGAAGAGTTATAACATTTATCATACCGGATCGAATCTCTAAAGTGAAAGACGAAAGAATTATAACAGACAAAGATCGAAATTTTTTAGTAAACGTGGTTTTTTTGCGAATTTCTCCAATATCTCTGTGTTCTGATAGCCCAGAGAAGAGATGTAACTTTTATCATGATGTATCGAATCGCTGAACTGAAAAAGGAAAGACTTATATCAGGCAAATTTCGAAATTTTTGAGTAAAATTTTTTTTGGGAATTTCTCCAATATCTCTGTGTTCTGATAGCCTCGAGAAGAGTTCTAAATTTATCATAATGGATCGAATCGCTAAAGTGAAAGACGAAAGAGTTATATAAGTCAAAGTTCGAAAACTTTGAGGAAAATTTTTTTTGCGAATTTCTCCAATATCTCTGTGTTCTGATAGCCCCGAGAAGAGTTATAACATTTATCATAATGTATCGAATCGCTAAAGTGAAAGACGAAAGTGTTATATAAGTCAAAGTCCGAAAATTTTGAGGAAAATTTTTTTGCGACTTTCCTCAACATCTCTGTGTTCTGATAGCCACGAGAAAAGTTCTAACTTTTATCATAATTTATCGAATCGCTAAAGTAAAAGACGAAAGGTTTATATCAGTCAAAGTTCGAAATTTTTTAGTAAAATTGGTTTTTTTCCGAATTTCTTCAATATCTCTGTGTTCTGATAGCCCTAAGAAGAGATATACCTTTTATCATGATGTATCGAATCGCTGAACTGAAAAAGGAAAGACTTATATCAGGCAAATTTCGAAATTTTTGAGTAAAACTTTTTTTGCGAATTTCTCCAATATCTCTGTGTTATGAAAGCCCCGAGAAGAGGTCTAACTTTTATCATACTGGATCGAATCGCTAAAGTGAAAGACGAAAGAGTTATAAAAGTCAAAGTTCGAAATTTTTTAGTAAAATTGGTTTTTTTGCGAATTTCTCCAATATCTCAGTGTTCTGATAGCCCACAGAAGAGATAAAACTTTTATCATGATGTATCGAATCGCTGAACTGAAAAAGGAAAGACTTATATCAGGAAAATTTCGAAATTTTGAGTAAAATTTTTTTTGCGAATTTCTCCAATATCTCTATGTTCTGATAGCCCCGAGAAGAGTTCTAACTTTTATCATAATGGATCGAATCGCTAAAGTGAAAGACGAAAGAATTATAACAGACAAAGATCGAAATTTTTTAGTAAAAGTGGTTTTTTTGCGAATTTCTCCTATATCTCTGTGTTCTGATAGCCCAGAGAAGAGATGTAACTTTTATCATGATGTATCGAATCGCTCAACTGAAAAAGGAAAGACTTATATCAGGCAAATTTCGAAATTTTTGAGTAAAATTTTTTTTGGGAATTTCTCCAATATCTCTGTGTTCTGATAGCACCGAGAAGAGTTCTAACTTTTATCATAATGGATCGAATCGCTAAAGTGAAAGACGAAAGAGTTATATAAGTCAAAGTTCGAAAACTTTGAGGAAAATTTTTTTTGCGAATTTCTCCAATATCTCTGTGTTCTGATAGCCCCGAGAAGAGTTATAACATTTATCATAATGTATCGAATCGCTAAAGTGAAAGACGAAAGAGTTATATAAGTCAGAGTGCGAAAATTTTGAGGAAAATTTTATTGCGAATTTCTTCAACATCTCTGTGTTCTGATAGCCACGAGAAAAGTTCTAACTTTTATCATAATTTATCGAATTGCTAAAGTAAAAGACGAAAGGTTTATATCAGTCAAAGTTCGAAATTTTTTAGTAAAATTGGTTTTTTTCCGAATTTCTTCAATATCTCTGTGTTCTGATAGCCCTAAGAAGAGATATACCTTTTATCATGATGTATCGAATCGCTGAACTGAAAAAGGAAAGACTTATATCAGGCAAATTTCGAAATTTTTGAGTAAAACTTTTTTTGCGAATTTCTCCAATATCTCTGTGTTATGAAAGCCCCGAGAAGAGGTCTAACTTTTATCATACTGGATCGAATCGCTAAAGTGAAAGACGAAAGAGTTATAAAAGTCAAAGTTCGAAATTTTTTAGTAAAATTGGTTTTTTTGCGAATTTCTCCAATATCTCAGTGTTCTGATAGCCCACAGAAGAGATATAACTTTTATCATGATGTATCGAATCGCTGAACTGAAAAAGGAAAGACTTATATCAGGAAAATTTCGAAATTTTTAGTAAAATTTTTTTTGCGAATTTCTCCAATATCTCTGTGTTCTGATAGCCCCGAGAAGAGTTCTAACTTTATCATAATGGATCGAATCGCTAAAGTGAAAGACGAAAGTGTTATATAAGTCAAAGTTCGAAAATTTTGAGGAAAATTTTTTTTGCGAATTTCTCCAATATCTCTGGGTTCTGATAGCCCCGAGAAGAGTTCTAACTTTTATCATAATTTATCGAATCGCTAAAGTGAAAAACGAAAGAGTTATATCAGTCAAAGTTCGAAGTTTTTGAGTAAAATTGGTTTTTTTCCGAATTTCTTCAGTATCTCTGTGTTCTGATAGCCCTAAGAAGAGATATACCTTTTATCATGATGTATCAAATCTCTGAACTGAAAAAGGAAAGACTTATATCAGTCAAATTTCGAAATTTTTGAGTAAAACTTTTTTTGCGAATTTCTCCAATATCACTGTGTTCTGATAACCCGAGAAGAGTTATAACATTTACCATAATGTATCGAATCGCTAAAGTGATATACGAAAGAATTATATCAGTCAGAGTCCGAAATTTTTGAGTAAAATAGGTTTCTTTCCGAATTTCTTCAATATCTCTGTGTTCTGATAGCCCTAAGAAGAGATATACCTTTTATCATGATGTATCGAATCGCTGAACTAAAAAAGGAAAGACTTATATCAGGCAAATTTCGAGATTTTTGAAGAAATTTTTTTTGTGAATTTCTCCAATATCTCTGTGTTATGAAAGTCCCGAGAAGAGGTCTAACTTTCATCATACTGGATCGAATCGCTAAAGTGAAAGACGAAAGAGTTATAAGAGTCATAGTTCGAAATTTTTTAGTAAAATTGGTTTATGTGCGAATTTCTCCAATATCTCTGTGTTCTGATAGCCCACAGAAGAGATATAACTTTTATCATGATGTACCGAATCGCTGTACTGAAAAAGGAAAGACTTATATCAGGCAAATTTCGAAATTTTTGAGTAAAATTTTTTTTGCGAATTTCTCCAATATCTCTGTGTACTGATAGCCCCGAGAAGAGTTCTAACTTTTATTATAATGAATCGAATCACTAAAGTGAAAGACGAAAGAGTTATATAAGTCAAAGTTCGAAAACTTTGAGGAAAATTTTTTTTGCAAATTTCTTCAATATCTCTGTGTTCTGATAGCCCCGAGAAGAGTTATAACATTTATCAGAATTGATCGAATCGCTAAAGTAAAAGTCGAAAGTGTTATATCAGTCAAAGTTCGAAATGTTTCAGTAAAATTGGTTTCTTTGCGTATTTCTCCAATATCTCTGTGTTCTGATAGCCCACAGAAGAGATATAAATTTTATCATGATGTATCGAATCGCTGAACTGAAATAGGAAAGACCTATATCAGGCAAATTTCAAAATTTTTGAGTAAAATTTTTTTTGCGAATTTCTCCAATATCACTGTGTTCTGATAGCCCCGAGAAGAGCTCTAACTTTTATCGTAATGGATCGAATCGCTAAAGTGAAAGACGAAAGAGTTATATAAGTCAAAGTTCGAAAATTTTGAGTAAAATTTTTTTTTCGAATTTCTCAATATCTCTGTGTTCTGATAGCCCCGAGAAGAGTTCTAACTTTTATCATAATGGATCGAATCGCTAAAGTGAAAGACGAAAGAGTTATATCAGTCAAAGTTCAAAATTTTTGAGTAAAATTGGTTTTTTTCCGAATTTCTTCAATATCGCTGTTTCCTGATAGCCTTAAGAAGAGATATAACTTTTATCATGATGTTTCGAATCGCTGAACTGAAAAAGGAAAGACTTATATCAGTCAAATTTCGAAATATTTGAGTAAAATTTTTTTTGCGAATTTCTCCAATATCTCTTTGTTCTGATAGCCCCGAGAAGAGTTATAACATTTATCATACCGGATCGAATCGCTAAAGTGAAAGACGAAAGGGTTATAACAGTCAAAGTTCGAAATGTTTCAGTAAAATTGGTTTTTTTGCGTATTTCTCCAATATCTCTGTGTTCTGATAGCCCACAGAAGAGATATAACTTTTATCATGATGTTTCGAATCGCTGAACTGAAAAAGGAAAGACTTATATCAGGCAATTATCGAAATTTTTGAGTAAAATTTTTTTTGCGAATTTCTCCAATATCTCTGTGTTCTGATAGCCCCGAGAAGAGTTCTAACTTTTATCATAATGGATCGAATCGCTAAAGTGAAAGACGAAAGAGTTATATAAGTCAAAGTTCGAAAATTTTGAGGAAAATTTTTTTGCGAATTTCTCCGATATCTCTGTGTTCTGATAGCCCCGAGAAAAGTTATAACATTTATGATAATGGATCGAATCGCTAAAGTGATATACGAAAGAATTATATCAGTCAGAGTCCGAAATTTTTGAGTAAAATAGGTTTTTTTCCGAATTTCTTCAATATCTCTGTGTTCTGATAGCCCTAAGAAGAGATATACCTTTTATCATGATGTATCGAATCGCTGAACTAAAAAAGGAAAGACTTATATCAGGCAAATTTCGAAATTTTTGAGTAAAACTTTTTTTGCGAATTTCTCCAATATCTCTGTGTTCTGATAGCCCACAGAAGAGATATAACTTTTATCATGATGTATCGAATCGCTGATCTGAAAAAGGAAAGACTTATGTCAGGCAAATTTCGAAATTTTTGAGTAAAATTTTTTTTGCGAATTTCTCCAATATCTCTGTGTACTGATAGCCCCGAGAAGAGTTCTAACTTTTATCATACTGGATTGAATCGCTAAAGTGAAAGACGAAAGTGTTATAACAGTCAAAGTTCGAAATTTTTCAGTAAAATTGGTTTTTTTGCGAATTTCTCCAATATCTCTGTGTTCTGATAGCCCACAGAAGAGATATAACTTTTATCATGATGTTTCGAATCGCTGATCTGAAAAAGGAAAGACTTATGTCAGGCAAATTTCGAAATTTTTGAGTAAAATTTTTTTTGCGAATTTCTCCAATATCTCTGTGTACTGATAGCCCCGAGAGGAGTTCTAACTTTTATTATAATGGATCGAATCGCTAAAGTGAAAGACGAAAGAGTTATATAAGTCAAAGTTCGAAAACTTTGAGGAAAATTTTTTTTGCAAATTTCTTCAATATCTCTGTGTCCTGATAGCCCCGAGAAGAGTTATAACATTTTTCATAATTGATCGAATCGCTAAAGTAAAAGTCGAAAGTGTTATATCAGTCAAAGTTCGAAATGTTTCAGTAAAATTGGTTTCTTTGCGTATTTCTCCAATATCTCTGTGTTCTGATAGCCCACAGAAGAGATATAAATTTTATCATGATGTATCGAATCGCTGAACTGAAATAGGAAAGACCTATATCAGGCAAATTTCAAAATTTTTGAGTAAAATTTTTTTTGCGAATTTCAACAATATCACTGTGTTCTGATAGCCCCGAGAAGAGCTCTAACTTTTATCGTAATGGATCGAATCGCTAAAGTGAAAGACGAAAGATTTATATCAGTCAAAGTTCGAAAATTTTGAGGTAAATTTTTTTTTCCAATTTCTCCAATATCACTGTGTTCTGATCGCCCCGAGAAGAGTTATAACATTTATCATAATGGATCGAATCGCTAAAGTAAAAGACGAAAGTGTTATAGCAGTCAAAATTCGAAATGTTTTAGTAAAATTGGTTTTTAAGGGTATTTCTCCAATATCTCTGTGTTCAAATAGCCCACAGAAGAGATATAACATTTATCATGATGTATCGAATAGCTGAACTGAAATAGGAAAGACTTATATCAGGCAAATTTCAAAATTTTTGAGTAAAATTGGTTTTTTTCGGAATTTCTTCAATATCTCTGTGTCCTGATAGCCTTAAGAAGAGATATAACTTTTATCATGATGTTTCGAATCGCTGAACTGAAAAAGGAAAGACTTATATCAGTCAAATTTCGAAATATTTGAGTAAAATTTTTTTTGCGAATTTCTCCAATATCTCTTTGTTCTGATAGCCCCGAGAAGAGTTATAACATTTATCATACCGGATCGAATCGCTAAAGTGAAAGACGAAAGGGTTATAACAGTCAAAGTTCGAAATGTTTCAGTAAAATTGGTTTTTTTGCGTATTTCTCCAATATCTCTGTGTTCTGATAGCCCACAGAAGAGATATAACTTTTATCATGATGTTTCGAATCGCTGAACTGAAAAAGGAAAGACTTATATCAGGCAAATATCGAAATTTTTGAGTAAAATTTTTTTTGCGGATTTCTCCAATATCTCTGTGTTCTGATAGCCCCGAGAAGAGTTCTAACTTTTATCATAATGGATCGAATCGCTAAAGTGAAAGACGAAAGAGTTATATAAGTCAAAGTTCGAAAATTTTGAGGAAAATTTTTTTGCGAATTTCTCCAATATCTCTATGTTCTGATAGCCCCGAGAAAAGTTCTAACTTTTATCATGATTTATCGAATCGCTAAAGTAAAAGACGAAAGACTTATATCAGTCAAAGTTCGAAATTTTTGAGTAAAATTGGTTTTTTTCCGAATTTCTTCAATATCTCTGTGTCCTGATAGATCTAAGAAGAGATAAAACTTTTATCATGATGTATCGAATCGCTGAACTGAAAAAGGAAATACTTATATCAGTCAAATGACGAAATATTTGAGTAAAATTTTTTTTGCGAATTTCTCCGATATCTCTGTGTTCTGATAGCCCCGAGAAGAGTTATAACATTTATGATAATGGATCGAATCGCTAAAGTGATATACGAAAGAAATATATCAGTCAGAGTACGAAATTTTTGAGTAAAATAGGTTTTTTTGCGAATTTCTTCAATATCTCTGTGTTCTGATAGCCCTAAGAAGAGATACACCTTTTATCATGATGTATCGAATCGCTGAACTAAAAAAGGAAAGACTTATATCAGGCAAATTTCGAGATTTTTGAGTAAAATTTTTTTTGCGAATTTCTCCAATATCTCTGTGTTATGAAAGTCCCGAGAAGAGGTCTTACTTTTATCATACTGGATCGAATCGCTAAAGTGAAAGACGAAAGAGTTGTAAGAGTCAAAGTTCGAAATTTTTTAGTAAAATTGGTTTTTTTGCGAATTTCTCCAATATCTCTGTGTTCTGATAGCCCACAGAAGAGATATAACTTTTATCATGATGTATCGAATCGCTGATCTGAAAAAGGAAAGACTTATGTCAGTCAAATTTCGAAATTTTTGAGTAAAATTTTTTTTGCGAATTTCTCCAATATCTCTGTGTTCTGATAGCCCCGAGAAGAGTTCTAACTTTTATTATAATGGATCGAATCGCTAAAGTGAAAGACGAAAGAGTTATATAAGTCAAAGTTCGACATATTTGTGGAAAATTTTTTTTGCGAATTTCTCCAATATCTCTGTGTTCTGATAGCCCCGAGAAGAGTTATAACATTTATCATAATTGATCGAATCGCTAAAGTAAAACACGAAAGTGTAAAATGTGTCAAAGTTCGAAATGTTTCAGTAAAATTGGTTTCTTTGCGAATTTCTCCAACATCTCTGTGTTCTGATAGCACCGAGAAAAGTTCTAACTTTTATCATAATTTATCGAATCACTAAAGTAAAAGACGAAAGAGTTATATCAGTCAAAGTTCGAAATTTTTGAGTAAAATCGGTTTTTTTCGGAATTTCTTCAGTATCTCTGTGTCCTGATAGATCTAAGAAGAGATGTAACTTTTATCATGATGTATCGAATCGTTGAACTGAAAAAGGAAAGACTTATATCAGTCAAATTTCGAAATTTTTGAGTAAAATTTTTGTTGTGAATTTCTCCAATATCTCTGTGTTCTGATAGCCCCGAGAAGAGTTACAACATTTATCGTAATGGATCGAATCGCTAAAGTAAAAGACGAAAGTGTAATATCAGTCAAAGTACATAATTTTTTAGTATAATTGGTTATTTTGCGAATTTTTCCATTATCTCTGTGTTCTGATAGCCCACAGAAGAGATATAACTTTTATCATGGTGTATCGAATCGCTGAACTGAAAAAGAGAAGACTTATATCTGTCAAAGTTCGAAACCTTTAAGTAAAATTTTTTTTGAGAATTTCTCCAATATATCTGTTTTCTGATAGCCCCGAGAAGAGTTACAACATTTATCGTAATGGATCGAATCGCTAAAGTAAAAGACGAAAGTGTAATATCAGTCAAAGTACAAAATTTTTTAGTATAATTGGTTTTTTTGCGAATTTTTCCATTATCTCTGTGTTCTGATAGCCCACAGAAGAGATATAACTTTTATCATGATGTATCGAATCGCTGATCTGAAAAAGGAAAGACTTATGTCAGGCAAATTTCGAAATACTTGAGTAAAATTTTTTTTGCGAATTTCTCCAATATCTCTGTGTTCTGATAGCCCCGAGAAGAGTTCTAACTTTTATTATAATGGATCGAATCGCTGAACTAAAAAAGGTAAATCTTATATCAGGCAAATTTCGAAATTTTTGAGTAAAATTTTTTTTGCGAATTTCTCCAATATCTCTATGTTATGAAAGCCAAGAGAAGAGGTCTAACTTTTATCATACTGGATTAAATCGCTAAAGTGAAAGACGAAAGTGTTATAACAGTCAAAGTTCGAAATTTTTTAGTAAAATTGGTTTTTTTGCGAATTTCTCCAATATCTCTGTGTTCTGATAGCCCACAGAAGAGATATAACTTTTATCATGATGTATCGAATCGCTGATCTGAAAAAGGAAAGACTTATGTCAGGCAAATTTCGAAATTTTTGAGTAAAATTTTTTTTTGCGAATTTCTCCAATATCTTTGTGTACTGATAGCCCCGAGAAGAGTTCTAACTTTTATCATACTGGATTGAATCGCTAAAGTGAAAGACGAAAGTGTTATAACAGTCAAAGTTCGAAATGTTTCAGTAAAATTGGTTTCTTTGCGTATTTCTCCAATATCTCTGTGTTCTGATAGCCCCGAGAAGAGCTCTAACTTTTATCGTAATGGATCGAATCGCTAAAGTGAAAGACGAAAGATTTATATCAGTCAAAGTTCGAAAATTTTGAGGAAAATTTTTTTTGCCAATTTCTCCAATATCACTGTGTTCTGATCGCCCCGAGAAGAGTTATAACATTTATCGTAATGGATCGAATCGCTAAAGTAAAAGACGAAAGTGTTATAGTAGTCAAAATTCGAAATGTTTTAGTAAAATTGGTTTTTAAGCGTATTTCTCCAATATCTCTGTGTTCAAATAGCCCACAGAAGAGATATAACTTTTATCATGATGTATCGAATCGCTGAACTGAAATAGGAAAGACTTATATCAGGCAAATTTCAAAATTTTTGAGTAAAATTTTTTTTGCTAATTTCTCCTATATCTCTGTGTTCTGATAGCCCCGAGAAAAGCTCTAACATTTATCATAATTTATCGAATCGCTAAAGTAAAAGACGAAAGTGTTATATCAGTCTAAGTACGAAATTTTCGAGTAAAATTGGTTTTTTTCCGAATTTCTTCAATATCTCTGTGTCCTGATAGCCTTAAGAACAGATATAACTTTTATCATGATGTTTCGAATCGCTGAACAGAAAAAGGAAAGACTTATATCAGACAAATTTCGAAAATTTTGAGTAAAATTTTTTTTTCGAATTTCTCCAATATCTCAGTGTTCTGACAGCCCCGAGAAGAGTTCTAACTTTTATCATAATGGATCGAATCGCTAAAGTGAAAGACGAAAGCGTTATATAAGTCAAAGTTCGCAAATTTTGAGGAAAATTTTTTTTGCGAATTTCTCCAATATCTCTGTGTTCTGATAGCCCCGAGAAGAGTTATAACATTTATCATAATGAATCGAATCGCTAAAGTGAAAGACGAAAGAGTTATAAGAGTCAAAGTTCGACATCTTTTAGTTAAATTGGTTTTTTTCCTAATTTCTTCAATATCTCTGTGTTCTGATAGCCCTAAGAAGAGATATACCTTTTATCATGATGTATCGAATCGCTGAACTAAAAAAGGAAAGACTTATATCAGGCAAATTTCAAGATTTTTGAGTAAAATATTTTTGCGAATTTCTCCAACATCTCTGTGTTCTGATAGCTCCGAGAAAAGTTCTAACATTTATCATAATTTATCTAATCGCTAAAGTAAAAGACGAAAGAGTTATATCAGTCAAAGTTCGAAATTTTTGAGTAAAATTGGTTTTTTTCCGAATTTCTTCAATATCTCTGTGTCCTGATAGCCCTAAGAAGAGATTTAACTTTTATCATGATGTATCGACTCGCTGAACTGAAAAAGGAAAGAATTATATCAGTCAAATTTCGAAATCTATGAGTAAAATTTTTTTTGCGAATTTCTCCAATATCTCTGTGTTCTGATAGCCCCGAGAAGAGTTATAACATTTATCTTACCGGATCGAATCGCTAAAGTGAAAGACGAAAGTGTTATAACAGTCAGAGTTCGAAATTTTTTAGTAAAATTGGTTTTTCTCCGAATTTCTTCAATATCTCTGTGTTCTGATAGCCCACAGAAGATATATATCTTTTATCATGATGTATCGAATTTCTGAACTGAAAAAGGAAAGACTTATATCAGGCAAATTTCAAGATTTTTGAGTAAAATATTTTTGCGAATTTCTCCAACATCTCTGTGTTCTGATAGCTCCGAGAAAAGTTCTAACATTTATCATAATTTATCTAATCGCTAAAGTAAAAGACGAAAGAGTTATATCAGTCAAAGTTCGAAATTTTTGAGTAAAATTGGTTTTTTTGCGAATTTCTCCAATATCTCTGTGTTCTGATAGCCCACAGAAGAGATGTAACTTTTATCATGATGTATCGATTCGCTGAACTAAAAAAGGTAAGACTTATATCAGGCAAATTTCGAAATTTTTGAGTAAAATTTTTTTTGCGAATTTCTCCAATATCTCTGTGTTATGAAAGCCAAGAGAAGAGGTCTAACTTTTATCATACTGGATTAAATCGCTAAAGTGAAAGACGAAAGAGTTATAACAGTCAAAGTTCGAAATTTTTTAGTAAAATTGGTTTTTTTGCGAATTTCTCCAATATCTCTGTGTTCTGATAGCCCACAGAAGAGATATAACTTTTATCATGATGTATCGAATCGCTGATCTGAAAAAGGAAAGACTTATGTCAGGCAAATTTCGAAATTTTTGAGTAAAATTTTTTTTGCGTATTTCTCCAATATCTCTGTGTACTGATAGCCCCGAGAAGAGTTCTAACTTTTATCATACTGGATTGAATCGCTAAAGTGAAAGACGAAAGTGTTATAACAGTCAAAGTTCGAAATTTTTCAGTAAAATTGGTTTTTTTGCAAATTTCTCCAATATCTCTGTGTTCTGATAGCCCACAGAAGAGATATAACTTTTATCATGATGTTTCGAATCGCTCATCTGAAAAAGGAAAGACTTATGTCAGGCAAATTTCGAAATTTTTGAGAAAAATTTTTTTTGCGAATTTCTCCAATATCTCTGTGTACTGATAGCCCCGAGAAGAGTTCTAACTTTTATTATAATGGATCGAATCGCTAAAGTGAAAGACGAAAGAGTTATATAAGTCAAAGTTCGAAAACTTTGAGGAAAATTTTTTTTGCAAATTTCTTCAATATCTCTGTGTTCTGATAGCCCCGAGAAGAGTTATAACATTTATCATAATTGATCGAATCGCTAAAGTAAAAGTCGAAAGTGTTATATCAGTCAAAGTTCGAAATGTTTCAGTAAAATTGGTTTCTTTGCGTATTTCTCCAATATCTCTGTGTTCTGATAGCCCACAGAAGAGATATAACTTTTATCATGATGTATCGAATCGCTGATCTGAAAACGGAAAGACCTATATCAGGCAAATTTCAAAATTTTTGAGTAAAATTTTTTTTGCGAATTTCTCCAATATCACTGTGTTCTGATAGCCCCGAGAAGAGCTCTAACTTTTATCGTAATGGATCGAATCGCTAAAGTGAAAGACGAAAGATTTATATCAGGCAAAGTTCGAAAATTTTGAGGAAAATTTTTTTTGCCAATTTCTCCAATATCACTGTGTTCTGATCGCCCCGAGAAGAGTTATAACATTTATCATAATGGATCGAATCGCTAAAGTAAAAGACGAAAGTGTTATAGTAGTCAAAATTCGAAATGTTTTAGTAAAATTGGTTTTTAAGCGTATTTCTCCAATATCTCTGTGTTCAAATAGCCCACAGAAGAGATATAACTTTTATCATGATGTATCGAATCGCTGAACTGAAATAGGAAAGACTTATATCAGGCAAATTTCAAAATTTTTGAATAAAATTTTTTTTGCTAATTTCTCCTATATCTCTGTGTTCTGATAGCCCCGAGAAAAGCTCTAACTTTTATCATAATGGATCGAATCGCTAAAGTGAAAGACGAAAGAGTTATATAAGTCAAAGTTCGAAAATTTTGAGTAAAATTTTTTTTACGAATTTCTCCAATATCTCTGTGTTCTGATAGCCCCGAGAAGAGTTCTAACTTTTATCATAATGGATCGAATCGCTAAAGTGAAAGACGAAAGAGTTATATCAGTCAAAGTTCAAAATTTTTGAGTAAAATTGGTTTTTTTCCGAATTTCTCCAATATCTCTGTGTTCAAATAGCCCACAGAAGAGATATTACTTTTATCATGATGTATCGAATCGCTGAACAAAAAAGGAAAGACTTATATCAGGAAAATTTCGAAATTTTTGAGTAAAATTTTTTTTGCTAATTTCTCCTATATCTCTGTGTTCTGATAGCCCCGAGAAAAGCTCTAACTTATATCATAATGGATCGAATCGCTAAAGTGAAAGACGAAAGAGTTATATAAGTCAAAGTTCGAAAATTTTGAGGAAAATTTTTTTGCGAATTTCTCCAACATCTCTATGTTCTGATAAACCCGAGAAAAGTTCTAACTTTTATCATAATTTATCGAATCGCTAAAGTAAAAGACGAAAGAGTTATATCAGTCAAAGTTCGAAATTTTTGAGTAAAATTGGATTTTTTCCGAATTTCTTCAATATCTCTGTGTCCTGATAGCCCTAAGAAGAGATATAACTTTTATCATGATGTATCGAATCGCTGAACTGAAAAAGGAAAGACTTATATCAGTCAAATTTCGAAATATTTGAGTAAAAATTTTTTGCGAATTTCTCCAATATCTCTTTGTTCTGATAGCCCCGAGAAGATTTATAACATTTATCATACAGGATCGAATCGCTAAAGTGAAAGACGAAAGAGTTATAACGGTCAAAGTTCGAAATTTTTTAGTAAAATTGGTTTTTTTGCGAATTTCTCCAATATCTCTGTGTTCTGATAGCCCACAGAAGAGATATAACTTCTATCATGAAGTATCGAATCGCTGAACTGAAAAAGGAAAGACTTATATCAGGCAAATTTCGAAATTTTTGAGTAAAATTTTTTTTGCGAATTTCTCCGATATCTCTGTGTTCTGATAGCCCCGAGAAGAGTTCTAACTTTTATCATAATTGATCGAATTGCTAAAGTGAAAGAAGAAAGAGTTATATCAGTCAAATTTCGAAAACTTTGAGGAAAATTTTTTTTGCGAATTTCTCCAATATCTCTGTGTTCTGATAGCCCCGAGAAGAGTTATGACATTTATCATAATGGATCGAATCGCTAAAGTAAAAGACGAAAGTGTTATATCAGTCAAAGTTCGAAATGTTTCAGTAAAATTGGTTTTTTTGCGTATTTCTCCAATATCTCTGTGTTCTGATAGCCCACAGAAAAGATATAACTTTTATCATGATGTTTCGTATCGCTGAACTGAAAAAGGAAAGACTTATATCAGACAAATTTCGAAAATTTTGAGTAAAATTTTTTTTTCGAAATTCTCCAATATCTCTGTGTTCTGACAGCCCCGAGAAGAGTTCTAACTTTTATCATAATTGATCGAATCGCTAAAGTGAAAGACGAAAGCGTTATATAAGTCAAAGTTCGAAAATTTTGAGGAAAATTTTTTTTGCAAATTTCTCCAATATCTCTGTGTTCTGATAGCCCCGAGAAGAGTTATAACATTTATCATAATGAATCGAATCGCTAAAGTGAAAGACGAAAGAGTTATAACAGTCAAAGTTCGAAATTTTTTAGTAAAATTTGTTTTTTTGCGAATTTCTCCAATATCTCTGTGTTCTGATAGCCCACAGAAGAGATGTAACTTTTATCATGATGTATCGAATCGCTGAACTGAAAAAGGAAAGACTTATATCAGGCAAATTTCGAAATTTTTGAGTAAAATTTTTTTTGCGAATTTCTCCAATATCTCTGTGTTCTGATAGCCCCGAGAAGAGTTCTAACTTTTATCATGATGTATCGAATCGCTGAACTGAAAAAGGAAAGACTTACATCAGTCAAATTTCGAAATTTTTGAGTAAAATTTTTTTCGCGAATTTCTCCATTATCTCTGTGTTCTGATAGCCCCGAGAAGAGTTGTAACATTTAACATAATGGATCGAATCGCTAAAGAGAAATACGAAAGAATTATGTCAGTCAAAGTTCGAAATTATTGAGTAAAAATGGTTTTTTTCCGAATTTCTTCAATATCTCTGTGTCCTGATAGCCTTAAGAAGAGATATAACTTTTATCATGATGTATCGAATCGCTGAACTGAAAAAGGAAAGACTTATATCAGGCAAATTTCGAAATTTTTGAGTAAAATTTTTTTTGCGAATTTCTACAATATCTCTGTGTTCTGATATCTCCGAGAAGAGTTATAACTTTTATCATAATGGATAGAAACGCTAAAGTGAAAGACGAAAGAGTTATATAAGACAAAGTTCGAAAATTTTGAGGAAAATTTTTTTGCGAATTTCTCCAACATCTCTGTGTTCTGGTAGCCCCGAGAAAAGTTCTAACTTTTATCATAATTTATCGAATCGCTAAAGTAAATGACGAAAGTGTTATATCAGTCAAAGTTTCGAAATTTTTGAGTAAAATTGGTTTTTTTCCGAATTTCTTCAATATCTCTGTGTCCTGATAGATTAAAGAAGAGATAAAACTTTTATCATGATGTATCGAATCGCTGAACTGAAAAAGGAAAGACTTATATCAGTCAAATGACGAAATATTTGAGTAAAATTTTTTTTGCGAATTTCTCCGATATCTCTGTGTTCTGATAGCCCCGAGAAGAGTTATAACATTTATCATAATGGATCGAATCGCTAAAGTGAAATACGTAAGAATTATATCAGTCCGAGTTCGAAATTTTTGAGTAAAATAGGTTTTTTTCCGAATTTCTTCAATATCTCTGTGTTCTGATAGCCCTAAGAAGAGATATACCTTTTAGCATGATGTATCGAATCGCTGAACTGAAATAGGAAAGACTTATATCAGGCAAATATCGAAATTTTTGTGTAAAATTTATTTTGCTAATTTCTCCAATATCTGTGTGTTCTGACAGCCCCGAGAAGCGTTCTAACTTTTATCATAATGGATAGAAACGCGAAAGTGAAAGACGAAAGTGTTATATAAGTCAAAGTTCGAAATTTTTTAGTAAAATTGGTTTTTTTGCGAATTTCTCCAATATCTCTGTGTTCTGATAGCCCACAGAAGAGATGTAACTTTTATCATGATGTATCGAATCGCTGAACTGAAATAGGAAAGACTTATATCAGGCAAATATCGAAATTTTTGTGTAAAATTTTTTTTACTAATTTCTCCAATATCTGTGTGTTCTGATAGCCCCGAGAAGCGTTCTAACTTTTATCTTAATGGATAGAAACGCTAAAGTAAAAGACGTAAGAGTTATATAAGTCAAAGTCCGAAAATTTTGAGGAAAATTTTTTTGCGAATTTCTCCAACATCTCTGTGTTCTGATAGCCACGAGAAAAGTTCTAACTTTTATCATAATTTATCGAATCGCTAAAGTAAAAGACGAAAGAGTTATATCAGTCAAAGTTCGAAATTTTTGAGTAAAATTGGTTTTTTTCCGAATTTCTTCAATATCTCTGTGTCCTGATAGATCTAAGAAGAGATATAACTTTTATCATGATGTATCGAATCGCTGACCTGAAAAAGGAAAGACTTATATCAGTCAAATGTCGAAATATTTGAGTAAAATTTTTTTTGCGAATTTCTCCGATATCTCTATGTTCTGATAGCACCGAGAAAAATTATAACATTTATCATAATAGATCGAATCGCTAAAGTAAAAGACGAAAGTGTTATAGTAGTCAAAGTTCGAAATGTTTTAGTAAAATTGGTTTTTTTGCGTATTTCTCCAATATCTCTGTGTTCAAATAGCCCACAGAAGAGATAGAACTTTTATCATGATGTATCGAATCGCTGAACTGAAATAGGAAAGACTTGTATCATGAAAATTTTGAAATTTTTGTTAAAAATTTTGTTTTTTAATTTCTCCTATATCTGTGTGTTCTCATAGCCCCGAGAAGAGTTCTAACATTTATCATAATGGATCGAATCGATAAAGTGAAATACGAAAGAATTATATCAGTCAAAGTTCGAAATTATTGAGTAAAAATGGTTTTTTTCCGAATTTCTTCAATATCTCTGTGTCCCGATAGCCTTAAGAAGAGATATAACTTTTATCATGATGTATCGAATCGCTGAACTGAAAAGGAAAGGCTTATATCAGGCAAATTTCGAAATTTTTGAGTAAAATTTTTTTTGCGAATTGCTCCAATATCTCTGTGTTCTGATAGCCCCGAGAAGTGTTCTAACATTTATCATAATGGATCGAATCGCTAAAGTGAAAGACGAAAGTGTTATATAAGTCAAAGTGCGAAAATTTTGAGGAAAATTTTTTGTGCGAATTTCTCCAACATCTCTGTGTTCTGATAGCCCCGAGAAAAGTTCTAACTTTTATCATAATTTATCGAATCGCTAAAGTAAAAGACGAAAGTGTTATATCAGTCAAAGTTCGAAGTTTTTGAGTAAAATTGGTTTTTTTCCGAATTTCTTCAATATCTCTGTGTTCTGATAGCCCTAAGAAGAGATATACCTTTTATCATGATGTATCGAATCGCTGAACTAAAAAAGGAAAGACTTTTATCAGGCAAATTTCGATATTATTGAGTAAAATTTTTTTTGGGAATTTCTCCAATATCTCTGTGTTATGAAAGCCCCGAGAAGAGGTCTAACTTTTATCATAATGGATAGAATCGCTAAAGTGAAATACGAAAGAATTATATCAGTCAAAGTTCGAAATTATTGAGTAAAAATGTTTTTTTCCGAATTTCTCCAATATCTCTGTGTTCTGATAGCCCACAGAAGAGATATAAATTTTATCATGATGTTTCGAATCGCTGAACTGAAAAAGGAAAGAATTATATCAGACAAATTTCGAAAATTTTGAGTAAAATTTTTTTTTCGAATTTCTCCAATATCTCTGTGTTCTGACAGCCCCGAGAAGAGTTCTAACTTTTATTATAATGGATCGAATCGCTAAAGTGAAAGACGAAAGAGTTATAACAGTCAAAGTTCGAAATTTTTTAGTAAAATTGGTTTTTTTGCGAATTTCTCCAATATCTCTGTGTTCTGACAGCCCACAGAAGAGATATAACTTTTATCATGATGTATCGAATCGCTGAACAAAAAAGGAAAGACTTATATCAGGAAAATTACGAAATTTTTGAGTAAAATTTTTTTTGCGAATTTCTCCAATATCTCTGTGTTCTGATAGCCCCGAGAAGATTTCTAACTTTTATCATAATGGATCGAATCGCTAAAGTGAAAGACGAAAGTGTTATATAAGTCAAAGTTCGAAAATTTTGAGAAAAATTTTTTTGCAAATTTCTCCAACATCTCTATGTTCTGATAACCCCGAGAAAAGTTCTAACTTTTATCATAATTTATCGAATCGCTAAAGTAAAAGACGAAAGAGTTATATCAGTCAAAGTTCGAAATTTTTCAGTAAAATTGGTTTTTTTCCGAATTTCTTCAATATCTCTGTGTCCTGAAAGCCCTAAGAAGAGATATAACTTTTATCATGATGTATCGAATCGCTGAACTGAAAAAGGAAAGACTTATATTAGTCAAATTTCGAAATTTTTGATTAAAATTTTTTTCGCGAATTTCTCCAATATCTCTGTGTTCTGATAGCCCCGAGAAGAGTTGTAACATTTAACATAATGGATCGAATCGCTAAAGTGAAATACGAAAGAATTATATCAGTCAAAGTTCGAAATGTTTCAGTAAAATTGGTTTTTTTGCGTATTTCTCCAATATCTCTGTGTTCTGATAGCCCACAGAAGAGATATAACTTTTATCATGATGTATCGAATCGCTGATCTGAAAAAGGAAAGACCTATATCAGGCAAATTTCAAAATTTTTGAGTAAAATTTTTTTTGCGAATTTCTCCAATATCACTGTGTTCTGATAGCCCCGAGAAGAGCTCTAACTTTTATCGTAATGGATCGAATCGCTAAAGTGAAAGACGAAAGATTTATATCAGTCAAAGTTCGAAAATTTTGAGGAAAATTTTTTTTGCCAATTTCTCCAATATCACTGTGTTCTGATCGCCCCGAGAAGAGTTCTAACTTTTATCATAATGGATCGAATCGCTAAAGTGAAAGACGAAAGAGTTATATCAGTCAAAGTTCAAAATTTTTGAGTAAAATTGGTTTTTTTCCGAATTTCTCCAATATCTCTGTGTTCAAATAGCCCACAGAAGAGATATTACTTTTATCATGATGTATCGACTCGCTGAACTGAAAAAGGAAAGAATTATATAAGTCAAAGTTCGAAAACTTTGAGGAAAATTTTTTTTGCGAATTTCTCCAATATATCTGTGTTCTGATAGCCCCGAGAAGAGTTATAACATTTATCATACCGGATCGAATCGCTAAAGTGAAAGACGAAAGAGTTATAACAGTCAGAGTTCGAAATTTTTTAGTAAAATTGGTTTTTTTCCGAATTTCTCCAATATCTCTGTGTTCTGATAGCCCACAGAAGAGATATAACTTTTATCATGATGTTTCGAATCGCTGAACTGAAAAAGGAAAGACTTATATCAGACAAATTTCGAAAATTTTGAGTAAAATTTTTTTTTCGAATTTCTCCAATATCTCTGTGTTCTGACAGCCCCGAGAAGAGTTCTAACTTTTATTATAATGGATCGAATCGCTAAAGTGAAAGACGAAAGAGTTATAACAGTCAAAGTTCGAAATTTTTTAGTAAAATTGGTTTTTTTGCGAATTTCTCCAATATCTCTGTGTTCTGATAGCCCACAGAAGAGATATAACTTTTATCATGATGTATCGAATCGCTGAACAAAAAAGGAAAGACTTATATCAGGAAAATTTCGAAATTTTTGAGTAAAATTTTTTTTGCGAATTTCTCCAATATCTCTGTGTTCTGATAGCCCCGAGAAGAGTTCTAACTTTTATCATAATGGATCGAATCGCTAAAGTGAAAGACGAAAGTGTTATATAAGTCAAAGTTCGAAAAGTGTGAGGAAAATTTTTTTTGCGAATTTCTCCAATATCTCTGTGTTCTGATAGCCCCGAGAAGAGTTATAACATTTATCATAATGGATCGAATCGCTAAAGTAAAAGACGAAAGTGTTATATCAGTCAAAGTTCGAAATGTTTCAGTAAAATAGGTTTTTTTGCGAATTTCTTCAATATCTGTGTGTTCTGATAGCCCTAAGAAGAGATATACCTTTTATCATGATGTATCGAATCGCTGACCTGAAAAAGGAAAGACTTATATCAGTCAAATGTCGAAATATTTGAGTAAAATTTTTTTTGCGAATTTCTCCGATATCTCTGTGTTCTGATAGCACCGAGAAAAATTATAACATTTATCATAATAGATCGAATCGCTAAAGTAAAAGACGAAAGTGTTATAGTAGTCAAAGTTCGAAATGTTTTAGTAAAATTGGTTTTTTTGCGTATTTCTCCAATATCTCTGTTTTCAAATAGCCCACAGAAGAGATAGAACTTTTATCATGATGTATCGAATCGCTGAACTGAAATAGGAAAGACTTGTATCATGAAAATTTTGAAATTTTTGTTAAAAATTTTGTTTGCTAATTTCTCCTATATCTGTGTGTTCTCATAGCCCCGAGAAGAGTTCTAACATTTATCATAATGGATCGAATCGATAAAGTGAAATACGAAAGAATTATATCAGTCAAAGTTCGAAATTATTGAGTAAAAATGGTTTTTTTCCGAATTTCTTCAATATCTCTGTGTCCTGATAGCCTTAAGAAGAGATATAACTTTTATCATGATGTATCGAATCGCTGAACTGAAAAGGAAAGGCTTATATCAGGCAAATTTCGAAATTTTTGAGTAAAATTTTTTTTGCGAATTGCTCCAATATCTCTGTGTTCTGATAGCCCCGAGAAGTGTTCTAACATTTATCATAATGGATCGAATCGCTAAAGTGAAAGACGAAAGTGTTATATAAGTCAAAGTGCGAAAATTTTGAGGAAAATTTTTTGTGCGAATTTCTCCAACATCTCTGTGTTCTGATAGCCCCGAGAAAAGTTCTAACTTTTATCATAATTTATCGAATCGCTAAAGTAAAAGACGAAAGTGTTATATCAGTCAAAGTTCGAAGTTTTTGAGTAAAATTGGTTTTTTTCCGAATTTCTTCAATATCTCTGTGTTCTGATAGCCCTAAGAAGAGATATACCTTTTATCATGATGTATCGAATCGCTGAACTAAAAAAGGAAAGACTTTTATCAGGCAAATTTCGATATTATTGAGTAAAATTTTTTTTGGGAATTTCTCCAATATCTCTGTGTTATGAAAGCCCCGAGAAGAGGTCTAACTTTTATCATAATGGATAGAATCGCTAAAGTGAAATACGAAAGCATTATATCAGTCAAAGTTCGAAATTATTGAGTAAAAATGTTTTTTTCCGAATTTCTCCAATATCTCTGTGTTCTGATAGCCCACAGAAGAGATATAACTTTTATCATGATGTTTCGAATCGCTGAACTGAAAAAGGAAAGACTTATATCAGGCAAATTTCGAAAATTTTGAGTAAAATTTTTTTTTCGAATTTCTCCAATATCTCTGTGTTCTGACAGCCCCGAGAAGAGTTCTAACTTTTATTATAATGGATCGAATCGCTAAAGTGAAAGACGAAAGAGTTATAACAGTCAAAGTTCGAAATTTTTTAGTAAAATTGGTTTTTTTGCGAATTTCTCTAATATCTCTGTGTTCTGACAGCCCACAGAAGAGATATAACTTTTATCATGATGTATCGAATCGCTGAACAAAAAAGGAAAGACTTATATCAGGAAAATTTCGAAATTTTTGAGTAAAATTTTTTTTGCGAATTTCTCCAATATCTCTGTGTTCTGATAGCCCCGAGAAGATTTCTAACTTTTATCATAATGGATCGAATCGCTAAAGTGAAAGACGAAAGTGTTATATAAGTCAAAGTTCGAAAATTTTGAGAAAAATTTTTTTGCAAATTTCTCCAACATCTCTATGTTCTGATAACCCCGAGAAAAGTTCTAACTTTTATCATAATTTATCGAATCGCTAAAGTAAAAGACGAAAGAGTTATATCAGTCAAAGTTCGAAATTTTTCAGTAAAATTGGTTTTTTTCCGAATTTCTTCAATATCTCTGTGTCCTGATAGCCCTAAGAAAAGATATAACTTTTATCATGATGTATCGAATCGCTGAACTGAAAAAGGAAAGACTTATATTAGTCAAATTTCGAAATTTTTGATTAAAATTTTTTTCGCGAATTTCTCCAATATCTCTGTGTTCTGATAGCCCCGAGAAGAGTTGTAACATTTAACATAATGGATCGAATCGCTAAAGTGAAATACGAAAGAATTATATCAGTCAAAGTTCGAAATGTTTCAGTAAAATTGGTTTCTTTGCGTATTTCTCCAATATCTCTGTGTTCTGATAGCCCACAGAAGAGATATAACTTTTATCATGATGTATCGAATCGCTGATCTGAAAAAGGAAAGACCTATATCAGGCAAATTTCAAAATTTTTGAGTAAAATTTTTTTTGCGAATTTCTCCAATATCACTGTGTTCTGATAGCCCCGAGAAGAGCTCTAACTTTTATCGTAATGGATCGAATCGCTAAAGTGAAAGACGAAAGATTTATATCAGTCAAAGTTCGAAAATTTTGAGGAAAATTTTTTTTGCCAATTTCTCCAATATCACTGTGTTCTGATCGCCCCGAGAAGAGTTCTAACTTTTATCATAATGGATCGAATCGCTAAAGTGAAAGACGAAAGAGTTATATCAGTCAAAGTTCAAAATTTTTGAGTAAAATTGCTTTTTTTCCGAATTTCTCCAATATCTCTGTGTTCAAATAGCCCACAGAAGAGATATTACTTTTATCATGATGTATCGACTCGCTGAACTGAAAAAGGAAAGAATTATATCAGTCAAATTTCGAAATTTTTGAGTAAAATTTTTTTTGCGAATTTCTCCAATATCTCTGTGTTCTGATAGCCCCGAGAAGAGTTATAACATTTATCATACCGGATCGAATCGCTAAAGTGAAAGACGAAAGAGTTATAACAGTCAAAGTTCGTAATTTTTTAGTAAAATTGGTTTTTTTAAGAATTTCTTCAATATCTCTGTGTCCTGATAGCCCTAAGAAGAGATATAACTTTTATCATGATGTATCGAATCGCTGAACTGAAAAAGGAAAGACTTATATCAGTCAAATTTCAAAATTTTTGAGTAAAATTTTTTTCGCGAATTTCTCCATTATCTCTGTGTTCTGATAGCCCCGAGAAGAGTTGTAACATTTAACATAATGGATCGAATCGCTAAAGAGAAATACGAAAGAATTATGTCAGTCAAAGTTCGAAATTATTGAGTAAAAATGGTTTTTTTCCGAATTTCTTCAATATCTCTGTGTCCTGATAGCCTTAAGAAGAGATATAACTTTTATCATGATGTATCGAATCGCTGAACTGAAAAATGAAAGGCTTATATCAGGCAAATTTCGAAATTTTTGAGTAAAATTTTTTTTGCGAATTTCTCCAATATCTCTGTGTTCTTATAGCCCCGAGAAGAGTTCTAACTTTTATCATAATGGATCGAATCGCTAAAGTGAAAGACGAAAGAGTTATATAAGTCAAAGTTCGAAAATTTTGAGGAAAATTTTTTTGCGAATTTCTCCAACATCTCTATGTTCTGATAACCCCGAGAAAAGTTCTAACTTTTATCATATTTTATCGAATCGCTAAAGTAAAAGACGAAAGAGTTATATCAGTCAAAGTTCGAAATTTTTGAGTAAAATTGGTTTTTTTCCGAATTTCTTCAATATCTCTGTGTCCTGATAGCCCTAAGAAGAGATATAACTTTTATCATGATGTATCGAATCGCTGAACTGAAAAAGGAAAGACTTATATCAGTCAAATTTCGAAATTTTTGAGTAAAATTTTTTTCGCGAATTTCTCCAATATCTCAGTGTTCTGATAGCCCCGAGAAGAGTTGTAACATTTAACATAATGGATCGAATCGCTAAAGTGAAATACGAAAGAGTTATATAAGTCAAAGTTCGAAAAGTGTGAGGAAAATTTTTTTTGCGAATTTCTCCGATAACTCTGTGTTCTGATAGCCCCGAGAAGAGTTATAACATTTATCATAAAGGATCGAGTCGCTAAAGTGAAATACGTAAGAATTATATCAGTCAGAGTTCGAAATTTTTGAGTAAAATAGGTTTTTTTCCGAATTTCTTCAATATCTCTGTGTTCTGATAGCCCTAAGAAGAGATATACCTTTTAGCATGATGTATCGAATCGCTGAACTGAAATAGGAAAGACTTATATCAGGCAAATATCGAAATTTTTGTGTAAAATTTTTTTTGCTAATTTCTCCAATATCTGTGTGTTCTGACAGCCCCGAGAAGCGTTCTAACTTTTATCATAATGGATAGAAACGCGAAAGTGAAAGACGAAAGTGTTATATAAGTCAAAGTTCGAAATTTTTTAGTAAAATTGTTTTTTTTGCGAATTTCTCCAATATCTCTGTGTTCTGATAGCCCACAGAAGAGATGTAACTTTTATCATGATGTATCGATTCGCTGAACTGAAAAAGGAAAGACTTATATCAGGCAAATTTCGAAATTTTTGAGTAAAATTTTTTTTGCGAATTTCTCCAATATCTCTGTGTTCTGACAGCCCCGAGAAGAGTTCTAACTTTTATCATAATTGATCGAATCGCTAAAGTGAAAGACGAAAGCGTTATATAAGTCAAAGTTCGAAAATTTTGCGGAAAACTTTTTTTGCAAATTTCTCCAATATCTCTGTGTTCTGATAGCCCCGAGAAGAGTTATAACATTTATCATAATGAATCGAATCGCTAAAGTGAAAGACGAAAGAGTTATAAGAGTCAAAGTTCGAAATTTTTTAGTAAAATTTGTTTTTTTGCGAATTTCTCCAATATCTCTGTGTTCTGATAGCCCACAGAAGAGATGTAACTTTTATCATGATGTATCGAATCGCTGAACTGAAAAAGGAAAGACTTATATCAGGCAAATTTCGAAATTTTTGAGTAAAATTTTTTTGCGAATTTTTCCAATATCTGTGTGTTCTGATAGCCCCGAGAAGAGTTCTAACTTTTATCATGATGTATCGAATCGCTGAACTGAAAAAGGAAAGACTTATATCAGTCAAATTTCGAAATTTTTGAGTAAAATTTTTTTCGCGAATTTCTCCAATATCTCTGTGTTCTGATAGCCCCGAGAAGAGTTTTAACATTTAACATAATGGATCGAATCGCTAAAGTGAAATACGAAAGAATTATATCAGTCAAAGTTCGAAATTATTGAGTAAAAATGGTTTTTTTCCGAATTTCTTCAATATCTCTGTGTCCTGATAGCCTTAAGAAGAGATATAACTTTTATCATGATGTATCGAATCGCTGAACTGAAAAGGAAAGGCTTATATCAGGCAAATTTCGAAATTTTTGAGTAAAATTTTTTTTGCGAATTGCTCCAATATCTCTGTGTTCTGATAGCCCCGAGAAGTGTTCTAACATTTATCATGATGGATCGAATCGCTAAAGTGAAAGACGAAAGTGTTATATAAGTCAAAGTTCGAAAATTTTGAGGAAAATTTTTTTTGCGAATTTCTCCAACATCTATGTGTTCTGATAGCCCCGAGAAAAGTTCTAACTTTTATCATAATTTATCGAATCGCTAAAGTAAAAGACGAAAGTGTTATATCAGTCAAAGTTCTAAGTTTTTGAGTAAAATTGGTTTTTTTCCGAATTTCTTCAATATCTCTGTGTTCTGATAGCCCTAAGAAGAGTTATACCTTTTATCATGATGTATCGAATCGCTGAACTAAAAAAGGAAAGACTTTTATCAGGCAAATTTCGATATTATTGAGTAAAATTTTTTTTGGGAATTTCTCCAATATCTCTGTGTTATGAAAGCCCCGAGAAGAGGTCTAACTTTTATCATAATGGATAGAATCGCTAAAGTGAAATACGAAAGCATTATATCAGTCAAAGTTCGAAATTATTGAGTAAAAATGTTTTTTTCCGAATTTCTCCAATATCTCTGTGTTCTGATAGCCCACAGAAGAGATATAACTTTTATCATGATGTTTCGAATCGCTGAACTGAAAAAGGAAAGAATTATATCAGACAAATTTCGAAAATTTTGAGTAAAATTTTTTTTTCGAATTTCTCCAATATCTCTGTGTTCTGACAGCCCCGAGAAGAGTTCTAACTTTTATTATAATGGATCGAATCGCTAAAGTGAAAGACGAAAGATTTATAACAGTCAAAGTTCGAAATTTTTTAGTAAAATTGGTTTTTTTGCGAATTTCTCCAATATCTCTGTGTTCTGACAGCCCACAGAAGAGATATAACTTTTATCATGATGTATCGAATCGCTGAACAAAAAAGGAAAGACTTATATCAGGAAAATTTCGAAATTTTTGAGTAAAATTTTTTTTGCGAATTTCTCCAATATCTCTGTGTTCTGATAGCCCCGAGAAGATTTCTAACTTTTATCATAATGAATCGAATCGCTAAAGTTAAAGACGAAAGAGATATATAAGTCAAAGTTCGAAAATTTTGAGGAAAATTTTTTTTGCGAATTTCTCCAACATCTCTATGTTCTGATAACCCCGAGAAAAGTTCTAACTTTTATCATAATTTATCGAATCGCTAAAGTAAAAGACGAAAGAGTTATATCAGTCAAAGTTCGAAATTTTTCAGTAAAATTGGTTTTTTTCCGAATTTCTTCAATATCTCTGTGTCGTGATAGCCCTAAGAAGAGATATAACTTTTATCATGATGTATCGAATCGCTGAACTGAAAAAGGAAAGACTTACATCAGTCAAATTTCGAAATTTTTGAGTAAAATTTTTTTCGCGAATTTCTCCATTATCTCTGTGTTCTGATAGCCCCGAGAAGAGTTGTAACATTTAACATAATGGATCGAATCGCTAAAGTGAAATACGAAAGAATTATATCAGTCAAAGTTCGAAATTATTGAGTAAAAATGGTTTTTTTCCGAATTTCTTCAATATCTCTGTGTCCTGATAGCCTTAAGAAGAGATATAACTTTTATCACGATGTATCGAATCGCTGAACTGAAAAAGGAAAGGCTTATATCAGGCAAATTTCGAAATTTTTGAGTAAAATTTTTTTTGCGAATTTCTCCAATATCTCTGTGTTCTGATAGCCCCGAGAAGAGTTCTAACTTTTATCATAATGGATCGAATCGCTAAAGTGAAAGACGAAAGTGTTATATAAGTCAAAGTTCGAAAATTTTGAGAAAAATTTTTTTGCAAATTTCTCCAACATCTCTATGTTCTGATAACCCCGAGAAAAGTTCTAACTTTTATCATAATTTATCGAATCGCTAAAGTAAAAGACGAAAGAGTTATATCAGTCAAAGTTCGAAATTTTTGAGTAAAATTGGTTTTTTTCCGAATTTCTTCAATATCTCTGTGTCCTGATAGCCCTAAGAAGAGATATAACTTTTATCATGATGTATCGAATCGCTGAACTGAAAAAGGAAAGACTTATATCAGTCAAATTTCAAAATTTTTGAGTAAAATTTTTTTCGCGAATTTCTCCAATATCTCTGTGTTCTGATAGCCCCGAGAAGAGTTGTAACATTTAACATAATGGATCGAATCGCTAAAGTGAAATACGAAAGAATTATATCAGTCAAAGTTCGAAATTATTGAGTAAAAATGGTTTTTTTCCGAATTTCTTCAATATCTCTGTGTCCTGATAGCCTTAAGAAGAGATATAACTTTTATCATGATGTATCGAATCGCTGAACTGAAAAAGGAAAGGCTTATATCAGGCAAATTTCGTAATTTTTGAGTAAAATTTTTTTTGCGCATTTCTCCGATAACTCTGTGTTCTGATAGCCCCGAGAAGAGTTCTAACTTATATCATAATGGATCGAATCGCTAAAGTGAAAGACGAAAGAGTTATATAAGTCAAAGTTCGAAAAGTGTGAGGAAAATTTTTTTTGCGAATTTCTCCGATAACTCTGTGTTCTGATAGCCCCGAGAAGAGTTATAACATTTATCATAATGGATCGAGTCGCTAAAGTGAAATACGTAAGAATTATATCAGTCAGAGTTCGAAATTTTTGAGTAAAATAGGTTTTTTTCCGAATTTCTTCAATATCTCTCTGTTCTGATAGCCCTAAGAAGAGATATACCTTTTAGCATGATGTATCGAATCGCTGAACTGAAATAGGAAAGACTTATATCAGGCAAATATCGAAATTTTTGTGTAAAATTTTTTTTGCTCATTTCTCCAATATCTGTGTGTTCTGACAGCCCCGAGAAGCGTTCTAACTTTTATCATAATGGATAGAAACGCGAAAGTGAAAGACGAAAGTGTTATATAAGTCAAAGTTCGAAATTTTTTAGTAAAATTGTTTTTTTTTGCGAATTTCTCCAATATCTCTGTGTTCTGATAGCCCACAGAAGAGATGTAACTTTTATCATGATGTATCGATTCGCTGAACTGAAAAAGGAAAGACTTATATCAGGCAAATTTCGAAATTTTTGAGTAAAATTTTTTTTGCGAATTTCTCCAATATCTCTGTGTTCTGACAGCCCCGAGAAGAGTTCTAACTTTTATCATAATTGATCGAATCGCTAAAGTGAAAGACGAAAGCGTTATATAAGTCAAAGTTCGAAAATTTTGCGGAAAACTTTTTTTGCAAATTTCTCCAATATCTCTGTGTTCTGATAGCCCCGAGAAGAGTTATAACATTTATCATAATGAATCGAATCGCTAAAGTGAAAGACGAAAGAGTTATAAGAGTCAAAGTTCGAAATTTTTTAGTAAAATTTGTTTTTTTGCGAATTTCTCCAATATCTCTGTGTTCTGATAGCCCACAGAAGAGATGTAACTTTTATCATGATGTATCGAATCGCTGAACTGAAAAAGGAAAGACTTATATCAGGCAAATTTCGAAATTTTTGAGTAAAATTTTTTTTGCGAATTTTTCCAATATCTCTGTGTTCTGATAGCCCCGAGAAGAGTTCTAACTTTTATCATGATGTATCGAATCGCTGAACTGAAAAAGGAAAGACTTATATCAGTCAAATTTCGAAATTTTTGAGTAAAATTTTTTTCGCGAATTTCTCCAATATCTCTGTGTTCTGATAGCCCCGAGAAGAGTTGTAACATTTAACATAATGGATCGAATCGCTAAAGTGAAATACGAAAGAATTATATCAGTCAAAGTTCGAAATTATTGAGTAAAAATGGTTTTTTTCCGAATTTCTTCAATATCTCCGTGTCCTGATAGCCTTAAGAAGAGATATAACTTTTATCATGATGTATCGAATCGCTGAACTGAAAAAGGAAGGACTTATATCAGGCAAATTTCGAAATTTTTGAGTAAAATTTTTTTTGCGAATTTCTACAATATCTCTGTGTTCTGATATCTCCGAGAAGAGTTATAACTTTTATCATAATGGATAGAAACGCTAAAGTGAAAGACGAAAGAGTTATATAAGACAAAGTTCGAAAATTTTGAGGAAAATTTTTTTGCGAATTTCTCCAACATCTCTGTGTTCTGGTAGCCCCGAGAAAAGTTCTAACTTTTATCATAATTTATCGAATCGCTAAAGTAAAAGACGAAAGAGTTATATCAGTCAAAGTTCGAAATTTTTGAGTAAAATTGATTTTTTTCCGAATTTCTTCAATATCTCTGTGTCCTGATAGCCTTAAGAAGAGATATAACTTTTATCATGATGTATCGAATCGCTGAACTGAAAAAGGAAAGGCTTATATCAGGCAAATTTCGAAATTTTTGAGTAAAATTTTTTTTGCGCATTTCTCCAATATCTCTGTGTTCTGATAGCCCCGAGAAGTGTTCTAACTTTTATCATGATGGATCGAATCGCTAAAGTGAAAGACGAAAGTGTTATATAAGTCAAAGTTCGAAAATTTTGAGGAAAATTTTTTTTGCGAATTTCTCCAACATCTATGTGTTCTGATAGCCCCGAGAAAAGTTCTAACTTTTATCATAATTTATCGAATCGCTAAAGTAAAAGACGAAAGAGTTATATCAGTCAAAGTTCGAAATTTTTGAGTAAAATTGATTTTTTTCCGAATTTCTTCAATATCTCTGTGTCCTGATAGCCTTAAGAAGAGATATAACTTTTATCATTTTGTATCGAATCGCTGAACTAAAAAAGGAAAGACTTATATCAGTCAAATTTCGAAAACTTTGAGGAAAATTTTTTTAGCGAATTTCTCCAACATCTCTGTGTTCTGGTAGCCCCGAGAAAAGTTCTAACTTTTATCATAATTTATCGAATCGCTAAAGTAAATGACGAAAGTGTTATATCAGTCAAAGTTTCGAAATTTTTGAGTAAAATTGGTTTTTTTCCGAATTTCTTCAATATCTCTGTGTCCTGATAGATCAAAGAAGAGATAAAACTTTTATCATGATGTATCGAATCGCTGAACTGAAAAAGGAAAGACTTATATCAGTCAAATGACGAAATATTTGAGTAAAATTTTTTTTGCGAATTTCTCCGATATCTCTGTGTTCTGATAGCCCCGAGAAGAGTTATAACATTTATCATAATGGATCGAATCGCTAAAGTGAAATACGAAAGAATTATATCAGTCAAAGTTCGAAATTATTGAGTAAAAATGGTTTTTTTCCGAATTTCTTCAATATCTCTGTGTCCTGATAGCCTTAAGAAGAGATATAACTTTTATCATGATGTATCGTATCGCTGAACTGAAAAAGGAAAGGCTTATATCAGGCAAATTTCGAAATTTTTGAGTAAAATTTTTTTTGCGCATTTCTCCAATATCTCTGTGTTCTGATAGCCCCGAGAAGTGTTCTAACATTTATCATAATGGATCGAATCGCTAAAGTGAAAGACGAAAGTGTTATATAAGTCAAAGTGCGAAAATTTTGAGGAAAATTTTTTGTGCGAATTTCTCCAACATCTCTGTGTTCTGATAGCCCCGAGAAAAGTTCTAACTTTTATCATAATTTATCGAATCGCTAAAGTAAAAGACGAAAGTGTTATATCAGTCAAAGTTCGAAGTTTTTGAGTAAAATTGGTTTTTTTCCGAATTTCTTCAATATCTCTGTGTCCTGATAGCCCTAAGAAGAGATATACCTTTTATCATGATGTATCGAATCGCTGAACTAAAAAAGGAAAGACTTTTATCAGGCAAATTTCGATATTATTGAGTAAAATTTTTTTTGGGAATTTCTCCAATATCTCTGTGTTATGAAAGCCCCGAGAAGAGGTCTAACTTTTATCATAATGGATAGAATCGCTAAAGTGAAATACGAAAGAATTATATCAGTCAAAGTTCGAAATTATTGAGTAAAAATGTTTTTTTCCGATTTTCTCCAATATCTCTGTGTTCTGATAGCCCACAGAAGAGATATAACTTTTATCATGATGTTTCGAATCGCTGAACTGAAAAAGGAAAGAATTATATCAGACAAATTTCGAAAATTTTGAGTAAAATTTTTTTTTCGAATTTCTCCAATATCTCTGTGTTCTGACAGCCCCGAGAAGAGTTCTAACTTTTATTATAATGGATCGAATCGCTAAAGTGAAAGACGAAAGAGTTATAACAGTCAAAGTTCGAAATTTTTTAGTAAAATTGGTTTTTTTGCGAATTTCTCCAATATCTCTGTGTTCTGACAGCCCAAAGAAGAGATATAACTTTTATCATGATGTATCGAATCGCTGAACAAAAAAGGAAAGAATTATATCAGGAAAATTTCGAAATTTTTGAGTAAAATTTTTTTTGCGAATTTCTCCAATATCTCTGTGTTCTGATAGCCCCGAGAAGAGTTCTAACTTTTATCATAATGGATCGAATCGCTAAAGTGAAAGACGAAAGTGTTATATAAGTCAAAGTTCGAAAATTTTGAGAAAAATTTTTTTGCAAATGTCTCCAACATCTCTATGTTCTGATAACCCCGAGAATAGTTCTAACTTTTATCATAATTTATCGAATCGCTAAAGTAAAAGACGAAAGAGTTATATCAGTCAAAGTTCGAAATTTTTGAGTAAAATTGATTTTTTTCCGAATTTCTTCAATATCTCTGTGTCCTGATAGCCTTAAGAAGAGATATAACTTTTATCATTTTGTATCGAATCGCTGAACTAAAAAAGGAAAGACTTATATCAGTCAAATTTCGAAAACTTTGAGGAAAATTTTTTTAGCGAATTTCTCCAATATCTCTGTGTTCTGATAGCCCCGAGAAGAGTTATGACATTTATCGTAATGGATCGAATCGCTAAAGTAAAAGACGAAAGTGTTATATCAGTCAAAGTTCGAAATGTTTCAGTAAAATTGGTTTTTTTGCGTATTTCTTCAATATCTCTGTGTTCTGATAGCCCACAGAAGAGATATAACTTTTATCATGATGTTTCGAATCGCTGAACTGAAAAAGGAAAGACTTATATCAGGCAAATTTCGAAATTTTTGAGTAAAATTTTTTTTGCGAATTTCTCCAATATCTCTGTGTTCTGATAGCCCCGAGAAGTGTTCTAACTTTTACCATAATGGATCGAATCGCTAAAGTGAAAGACGAAAGAGTTATATAAGTCAAAGTTCGAAAATTTTGAGGAAAAATTTTTTGCGAATTTCTCCAATATCTCTTTGTTCTGATAGCCCCAAGAAGATTTATAACATTTATCATACCGGATCGAATCGCTAAAGTGAAAGACGAAAGAGTTATATAAGTCAAAGTTCGAAAACTTTGAGGAAAATTTTTTTTGCGAATTTCTCCAATATCTCTGTGTTCTGATAGCCTCGTGAAGAGTTATAACATTTATCATAATGGATCGAATCGCTAAAGTAAAAGACGAAAGTGTTATATCAGTCAAAGTTCGAAATGTTTCAGTAAAATTGGTTTTTTTGCGTATTTCTCCAATATCTCTGTGTTCTGATAGCCCACAGAAGAGATATAACTTTTATCATGATGTTTCGAATCGCTGAACTGAAAAAGGAAAGGCTTATATCAGGTAAATTTCGAAATTTTTGAGTAAAATTTTTTTTGCGAATTTCTCCAATATCTCTGTGTTCTGATAGCCCCGAGAAGAGTTCTAACTTTTATCATAATGGATCGAATCGCTAAAGTGAAAGACGAAAGAGTTATATAAGTCAAAGTTCGAAATTTTTGAGTCAAATTTATTTTGCGAATTTCTCCAATATCTCTGTGTTCTGATAGCCCCGAGAAGAGTTCTAACTTTTATCATAATGGATCGAATCGCTAAAGTGAAATACGAAAGAATTATATCAGTCAAAGTTCGAAATTATTGAGAAAAAATGGTTTTTTTCCGAATTTCTTCAATATCTCTGTGTCCTGAAAGCCTTAAGAAAAGATATAACTTTTATCATGATGTATCGAATCGCTGAACTGAAAAAGGAAAGACTTATATCAGTCAAATTTCGAAATTTTTGAGTAAAATTTTTTTTGCGAATTTCTCCGATATCTCTGTGTTCTGATAGCCCCGAGAAGAGTTATAACATTTATCATAATGTATCGAATCGCTAAAGTGATATACGAAAGTATTATATCAGTAAAAGGTCGAAATTTTTGATTAAAATTGGTTTTTTTCCGAATTTCTTTAATATCTCTGTGTTCTGATAGCCCTAAGAAGAGATATACCTTTTATCATGATGTATTGAATCGCTGAACTAAAAAAGGAAAGACTTATATCAGGCAAATTTCGAGATTTTTGAGTAAAATTTTTTTGCGAATTTCTCCAATATCTCTGTGTTATGAAAGCCCGAGAAGAGGTCTAACTTTTATCATAATGGATAGAATCGCTAAAGTGAAATGCGAAAGAATTATATCAGTCAAAGTTCGAAATTATTGAGTAAAAATGGTTTTTTTCCGAATTTCTTTAATATCTCTGTGTCCTGATAGCCTTAAGAAGAGATATAACTTTTATCATGATGTATCGAATCGCTGAACTGAAAAAGAAAAGGCTTATATCTGGCAAATTTCGAAATTTTTGAGTAAAATTTTTTTTGCGAATTTCTCCAATATCTCTGTGTTCTGATAGCCCCGAGAAGTGTTCTAACTTTTATCATAATGGATCGAATCGCTAAAGTGAAAGACGAAATGGTTATATAAGTCAAATTTCGAAAATTTTGAGGAAAATTTTTTTTGCGAATTTCTCCAACATCTCTGTGTTCTGATAGCCCCGAGAAGATTTATAACAATTATCATACCGGATCGAATCGCTAAAGTGAAAGACGAAAGAGTTATAACAGTCAAAGTTCGAAATTTTTTAGTAAAATTGGATTTTTTCCGAATTTCTTCAATATCTCTTTGTCCTGATAGCCCTAAGAAGAGATATAACTTTTATCATGATGTATCGAATCGCTGAACTGAAAAAGGAAAGACTTATATCAGACAAATTTCGAAATATTTGAGTAAAAATTTTTTGCGAATTTCTCCAATATCTCTTTGTTCTGATAGCCCCGAGAAGAGTTATAACATTTATCATAATGTATCGAATCGCTAAAGTGAAATACGAAAGTATTATATCAGTAAAAGGTCGAAATTTTTGATTAAAATTGGATTTTTTCCGAATTTCTTTAATATCTCTGTGTTCTGATAGCCCTAAGAAGAGATATACCTTTTATCATGATGTATCGAATAGCTGAACTAAAAAAGGAAAGACTTATATCAGGCAAATTTCGAGATTTTTGAGTAAAATTTTTTTTGCGAATTTCTCCAATATCTCTGTGTTATGAAAGCCCGAGAAGAGGTCTAACTTTTATCATAATGGATAGAATCGCTAAAGTGAAATACGAAAGAATTATATCAGTCAAAGTTCGAAATTATTGAGTAAAAATGGTTTTTTTCCGAATTTCTTTAATATCTCTGTGTCCTGATAGCCTTAAGAAGAGATATAACTTTTATCATGATGTATCGAATCGCTGAACTGAAAAAGGAAAGGCTTATATCTGGCAAATTTCGAAATTTTTGAGTAAAATTTTTTTTGCGAATTTCTCCAATAGCTCTGTGTTCTGATAGCCCCGAGAAGTGTTCTAACTTTTATCATAATGGATCGAATCGCTAAAGTGAATGACGAAAGGGTTATATAAGTCAAATTTCGAAAATTTTGAGGAAAATTTTTTTTGCGAATTTCTCCAACATCTCTGTGTTCTGATAGCCCCGAGAAAAGTTCTGACTTTTATCATAATTTATCGAATCGCTAAAGTAAAAGACGAAAGAGTCATATCTGTCAAAGTTCGAAATTTTTGAGTAAAATTGGATTTTTTCCGAATTTCTTCAATATCTCTGTGTCCTGATAGCCCTAAGAAGAGATATAACTTTTATCATGATGTATCGAATCGCTGAACTGAAAAAGGAAAGACTTATATCAGACAAATTTCGAAATATTTGAGTAAAAATTTTTTGCGAATTTCTCCAATATCTCTTTGTTCTGATAGCCCCGAGAAGATTTATAACATTTATCATACCGGATCGAATCGCTAAAGTGAAAGACGAAAGAGTTATAACAGTCAAAGTTCGAAATTTTTTAGTAAAATTAGTTTTTTTGCGAATTACTCCAATATCTCTGTGTTCTGATAGCCCACAGAAGAGATATAACTTCTATTATGAA
Source organism: Solenopsis invicta (assembly GCF_016802725.1). Taxonomy (NCBI): domain Eukaryota; kingdom Metazoa; phylum Arthropoda; class Insecta; order Hymenoptera; family Formicidae; genus Solenopsis; species Solenopsis invicta. The sequence continues at coordinate 10,623,263 of NC_052678.1, forward strand.
GTATCGAATCGCTGAACTGAAAAAGGAAAGACTTATATCAGGCAAATTTCGAAATTTTTGAGTAAAATTTTTTTTGCGAATTTCTCCAATATCTCTGTGTTCTGACAGCCCCGAGAAGAGTTCTAACTTTTATCATAATTGATCGAATCGCTAAAGTGAAAGACGAAAGCGTTATATAAGTCAAAGTTCGAAATTTTTGAGTCAAATTTATTTTGCGAATTTCTCCAATATCTCTGTGTTCTGATAGCCCCGAGAAGAGTTCTAACTTTTATCATAATTGATCGAATCGCTAAAGTGAAAGACGAAAGTTTGCGTATTTCTCCAATATCTCTGTGTTTTGATAGCCCACAGAAGAGATATAACTTTTATCATGATGTTTCGAATCGCTGAACTGAAAAAGGAAAGACTTATATCAGACAAATTTCGAAAATTTTGAGTAAAATTTTTTTTTCGAATTTCTCCAATATCTCTGTGTTCTGACAGCCCCGAGAAGAGTTCTAACTTTTATCATAATTGATCGAATCGCTAAAGTGAAAGACGAAAGCGTTATATAAGTCAAAGTTCGAAATTTTTGAGTCAAATTTAATTTGCGAATTTCTCCAATATCTCTGTGTTCTGATAGCCCCGAGAAGAGTTCTAACTTTTATCATAATGGATCGAATCGCTAAAGTGAAATACGAAAGAATTATATCAGTCAAAGTTCGAAATTATTGAGTAAAAATGGTTTTTTTCCGAATTTCTTCAATATCTCTGTGTCCTGAAAGCCTTAAGAAAAGATATAACTTTTATCATGATGTATCGAATCGCTGAACTGAAAAAGGAAAGACTTATATCAGTCAAATTTCGAAATTTTTGAGTAAAATTTTTTTTGCGAATTTCTCCGATATCTCTGTGTTCTGATAGCCCCGAGAAGAGTTATAACATTTATCATAATGTATCGAATCGCTAAAGTGAAATACGAAAGTATTATATCAGTAAAAGGTCGAAATTTTTTATTAAAATTGGTTTTTTTCCGAATTTCTTTAATATCTCTGTGTTCTGATAGCCCTAAGAAGAGATATACCTTTTATCATGATGTATCGAATCGCTGAACTAAAAAAGGAAAGACTTATATCAGGCAAATTTCGAGATTTTTGAGTAAAATTTTTTTTGCGAATTTCTCCAATATCTCTGTGTTATGAAAGCCCGAGAAGAGGTCTAACTTTTATCATAATGGATCGAATCGCTAAAGTGAAATACGAAAGGATTATATCAGTCAAAGTTCGAAATTATTGAGTAAAAATGGTTTTTTTCCGAATTTCTTTAATATCTCCGTGTCCTGATAGCCTTAAGAAGAGATATACCTTTTATCATGATGTATCGAATCGCTGAACTGAAAAAGGAAAGACTAATATCAGTCAAATTTCGAAATTTTTGAGTAAAATTTTTTTTGCGAATTTCTCCAATATCTTTGTGTTCTGACAGCCCCGATAAGAGTTCTAACTTTTATCATAATGGATCGAATCGCTAAAGTGAAAGACGAAAGAGTTATAACAGTCAAAGTTCGAAATTTTTTAGTAAAATTGGTTATTTTGCGAATTTCTCCAATATCTCTGTGTTCTGATAGCCCACAGAAGAGATGTAACTTTTATCATGATGTATCGAATCGCTGAACTGAAAAAGGAAAGTCTTATATCAGGCAAATTTCAAAATTTTTGAGCAAAATTTTTTTTGCGAATTTCTCCAATATCTCTTTGTTCTGATAGCCCCGAGAAGAGTTATAACATTTATCATAATGGATCGAATCGCTAAAGTGAAAGACGAAATAGTTATATAAGTCAAAGTTCAAAAATTTTGAGGAAAATTTTTTTGCGAATTTCTCCAACATCTCTATGTTCTGATAACCCCGAGAAAAGTTCTAATTTTTATCATAATTTATCGAATCTCTAAAGTAAAAGACGAAAGCGTTATATCAGTCAAAGTTCGAAATTTTTGAGTAAAATTGGTTTTTTACCGAATTTCTTCAATATCTCTGTGTCCTGATAGCCCTAAGAAGAGATATAACTTTTATCATGATGTATCGACTCGCTGAACTGAAAAAAGAAAGACTTATATCAGTCAAATTTCGAAATTTTTGAGTAAAATTTTTTTCGCGAATTTCTCCAATATCTCTGTGTTCTGATAGCCCCGAGAAGAGTTGTATCATTTATCATAATGGATCGAATCGCTAAAGTGAAATACGAAAGAATTATATCAGTCAAAGTTCGAAATAATTGAGTAAAAATGGTTTTTTTCCGAATTTCTTCAATATCTCTGTGTCCTGATAGCCTTAAGAAAAGATATAACTTTTATCATGATGTATCGAATCGCTGAACTGAAAAAGGAAAGACTTATATCAGTCAAATTTCGAAATTTTTGAGTAAAACTTTTTTTGCGAATTTCTCCGATATCTCTGTGTTCTGATAGCCCCGAGAAGAGTTATAACATTTATCATAATGTACCGAATCGCTAAAGTGAAATACGAAAGTATTATATCAGTCAAAGGTCGAAATTTTTGATTAAAATTGGTTTTTTTCCGAATTTCTATAATATCTCTGTGTTCTGATATCCCTAAGAAGAGATATACCTTTTATCATGATGTATCGAATCGCTGAACTAAAAAAAGAAAGACTTGTATCAGGCAAATTTCGAGATTTTTGAGTAAAATTTTTTTTTTGCGAATTTCTCCAATATCTCTGTGTTATGAAAGCCCGAGAAGAGGTCTAACTTTTATCATAATGGATAGAATCGCTAAAGTGAAATACGAAAGAATTATATCAGTCAAAGTTCGAATTTATTGAGTAAAAATGGTTTTTTTCCGAATTTCTTTAATATCTCTGTGTCCTGATAGCCTTAAGAAGAGATATAACTTTTATCATGATGTATCGAATCGCTGAACTGAAAAAGGAAAGGCTTATATCTTTTTTTTTTTTTTTTTGATTACGGAGGGGAAATGCGTTACCGCACTTCCTAGGCCTCGGGGGAGGCCTAGGGGAGTGTGGGGCTCCCGCCCGCCGTCAAAATTTGACGGCGGGGGTATACCCACTAAAACCCCTCCGGGTGTCCTGCCCTGGTCTTTTGGCTGGGGGGGGCTCCGGGAAAGCGTGCAGCATACTTCCGGAGCCCCCCAGACCAGGTCGGCCTGTTGGGCCGATTCGTATCGCTGGAGGGCCGTAGCCCTCCAGCCAGGCATATGTGCCTCGGCCTTAGGTCGGGGGGAGGGGACACCGTCCTCCCCCGTCTCTTCCCCGTGGATGTTGTTGGGGGGTATAGACCCGGGAATCCGGCCCCCGCCGGAGGCCCGGGTCTAATTGCGCTCCGCAGAAAAGAGCGGTAGCGCATTCTCCCAATTTCTCTTCTCATGGGAGGAAGAAGGATAACTTCCTCCCGTAAACACCCCGTTGGTACTAAATTGGGAGGGTCTATCCTGAACTAGGGTGACCCTCCCCTAGTGTCATGGGGGAATGTCTCCCCCATCGGGGGTGGGCGCTTCTGCTGCCATCCTCCTTCTGTTTCTGGTCCTGAAAGCTGGACTGTCAGCAGGAGGGGCGGAATTCTCACTCCCTCTCGAGGGGGGAGTGTTGCGGCTGCCCGTTTCCTCCTCAACTTCTTCCTCCACGGTCGAGAGGGAGGGAGGGGGGCAACAGCCGTACGACTGGTTCGTTTCCGAGGCCGGGTGGCCCCGTCACTACGGCGGTGACGGGGGGAAGCCCCCTCACCGTCTCTATTCCCGCTATGACCAGGGCGGCGACGGCGGTGTGGGTGTCGTCGTCTTCTTCCGCCATTCCGCTCCGGTCGTCGTCGTCTCTCGGCCACCTCCTTCTGCAGCATTACCTGCTCGCAGAATGAGGAGACCGCTTTCCAACAACTCTCCCTGAGGACCATCTTTTCAACAACGGCCCCCAGGGAGAGGTCATCTCCAATTTCAGTTTTTAGGGCTCCGCGCAGCTCTTCCCACGCTGGACAATGTTCCAGCGTGTGCTGCGCGGAGTCTCTTTCTGCCTCACAGTGGTGACAGTGCGTCGTCGGCTCCTTCCCAATTCGACACAGGTATTCACCGAAACAGCCGTGTCCGGTGAACACCTGTGTCATTCTATAGGACAGACCGCCCCAAGGGCGGTCTACCCATTCCTCCAGGTGGGGGAGGACAGCCTCCAAAACCCGGGTGCCCACGGTCGGCGGGTTCATGGCAAGTTTGCTTTGCCATTCGTCAATAACCCGCCGACGAGCTCTCTCTCTCCACAGTGACATGGTCCTCGGGGCGATTATATTGCCCCGGAGGCGGGAGGCTTTGACCCGAGCGTACAACCACGCTCGGGCCTCCGCCAGTAACTCAACAGGAGGAGTTCCCGCCAGGACCAACAAAGCGTCACTGGGAGATGTGCAATAGGCGCGCGCAATGCGAAGGGCCAGCAGTCTCTGCACCGATAGCAATTGTTTGCGTATCTTGTGGCTGGCCCTAGCTGCACCGCACCATACCGGGGCTCCGTATAGAGCCCCGGACATGACTGCGTGCATATACGCGCGCCTTGCACCAGTACCCGGGCCTTGGAGGTTGGGCATGAGGCCTCTGAGGGCATCAGCCCTCTTGCCCAACCGTGGGGCGAGATCATTGAAATGATCGATGAAGCCCCACCGGCCGTCCAAAAGTAACCCCAAGTATTTCAGGGTTACCCCCACCTGGATTGGGGTCCTACCCACGAGGACTGAGGCTCTGGGAGGGGACCCCCGGAGGCCATCGTGGAAAAAGATGGCCTCCGTTTTGTGTGGGGCCACCCTCAGCCCCAGTTCCTCGATCGCGCCGACGACGCACGCCACCGCCCAATTTGCCTTCATGATCGCGTCTTCCCAGGAGATCCCCCCAGCTACCACCAGAGTGTCATCAGCGTAGCACACTCTGTGGCAGCCAGGGGGGAGGGCCGTACGGAGGACATGTTCGTATACGGCGCACCACAACAGGGGTCCGAGAACAGACCCCTGCGGGACGCCGCACGACATGCCCCTCTGCTGCCGGAGTCCTTCTTTATCGAAGAACTCCAGCGTTCTGTCCCGAAAGTAGTCCCGGACTATTTCGACAAGGTAGGGCGGCAGACCGAAGTGATTCTCCAGTGCCGCCACCACCTTGCCCCACAGTACCGTGTTGAAGGCGTTGGCGATGTCGAGTGACACCGCCACCGCCACCATTCCCTCCCCGATCATGGACCCCGTGAGGGCGCGAACGTGCTGTATTGCATCGATCGTGGAGCGCTCCTCACGGAATCCATATTGACCTGGGGATAGGTCCGGACCTACTCGGGACATGTGCTGAACGACGCGGTTGGCAATTATTCTCTCGAATATTTTGCCCGCGTCGTCCAGCAGGCAGAGGGGCCGGTAGGCGGATGGGTCCTCCGCAGGCTTGCCCGGTTTTTTGAGCAAGACCAACCTGGCCCTCTTCCATCTCCTGGGAAAGACGCCCTCCTTTATGCACTGGGTGAGGACTCTTTTAAGGTCCTCACCCACCGTGCCGGCCGCCCGGACCCAGACTTTTCCAAAGATTCCGTCTGGGCCGGGCGCTCGAGCTCTACCCTTTTTAATTATCCGGGCAAAGGCTTCGCGAAGCTCGTCATCTCGGACCCCCAGTTCCTCGGTCCAGCCCGGGAGGGGACCGGACTTAGCCGATATGTCCCTGTCCCGGGTGGGAAACAATTGATCTACTACTCTACTTAGGTACTGGGGGTCTAACGATTCCGTGAGGGGGGGGGGCCCATGGGCGGAGCTTACCTACCGCCATCTTATAGGGCCTCCCCCACGGATCCCTCGTGAGGCCTGAGATGTACTCATCCCAGGCCTCTGCCTTTGCCCGGCGTATGGCGACTCTCAGCGCCTTCTTGGCGTTTCTAAGGGTCTCCCATGTGTCTTCGATCTCTGCCTCCATGCCCCGGCGTCGGGCGCGTGTGAGGCCCCTTCTGGCGGTCACTGCAGCTCGCCTTAAGAGAGCGAGCTCTTCTGACCACCAGTACGTGGCCCGACACGCCCTAGGCCTGCTACGGGGCATAGAGGCATCGCACGCACGCGACATGGCATCACACAGCCAATCAGCCTCCGTCTCTGCTCCGGTGTCTTGTCCTCGGTCAGCCCATGTAGAAATCATGAGGCTGACTTTGAGGGCTTCCTGGTCGAGCTTTCTAAGGACCCATCTTTTCTCCGACCTTTGGCGGCGGACTCTTGCCCGCACCTCCGCGGGTATGGAGGCCACCTCCATCACTATCAGCTTGTGATCTGTGAGCTCCCCGAGGGGAGCAGCCTCCACTCTCCAGGCGGTAATCCTGTGAAGGACGCCCGGAGAGGCCCATGAGATATCCACTATGGATTCTCCACGGCCACCCACGAAGGTGCTGACTCGACCACGGTTGAGCAATGCGAGGTCGAGTCCCGCCGCCCATTCTAGGGTGCAACGGCCCCTGGGGTTCGTGGTTGGGGAGCCCCACGCAGCAGCGTGGGCGTTGAAATCCCCTCCCACGATGACGGGTCTGGGTGAGCGCCTGCGTATGCACTCTCCCGCCCTCCCCAGGGCCGTTTCGAAATCCCCCAGAGTGAGACTGGGGGGGAAGTAGCACCCTAGAATGTCGATGGGTCCCCATTCCACCAGAACGAAGCCCTCGCCGGACTCAACCGGGAGCATCGGCGGGGCGTCGCGCGCGTGCTGGCTGACTATCGCCACTCTGCCCAGTGTGTCTCCGACCCAGTTTGGGTTATTATCGGGGACTCTATATGGGTCAGCGGCGATAGCCAGCCGTCCACCTTTTTCAGCCAGGGCCTGCACCAGGATATCCTGAGCGGCCCTGGCATGATTCAGATTAGTTTGGAGGAGCCTCTTAGACATTGTTGGATGTCTTTTGAGGCTCCTCCACCTCCATCATTTCAACGGGAGTGACCCTTACGGTCACTTCTCGTAGTTTCCCCTCCAGGCTCGTGGAGGGGGTCACAGGGGGAGCCGCTATTTCCGCTGCGGCGTCTTCCCATGGTTCGCCCTCCCCATCAGGTGGGGTGGGCCATGCCGAGTTGTCCTGCGTAGGGACACGTGTCTCTTTCGGCAGGCTGTCCCTCTCCTCTGAGGGAGGGGGGGGAGCCTGAGTAGTTCGGGGAGGCTGGTTTTCCTTGGCCCCCTTTTTCTTTTTCTTCTTCTTTTTCTTCTTTCCCTTCTCTCCCGCCCCCATATTAGACATGGGAGCAGAGGAGGAGGGCTGGGAGGGCGTGTGCGAGGACGACCCTCCCGTATTATCTTTCGTGCCAGTTTGGGAAATAGGGGTACTCGCTGCTCCCCTCTTTTTCCCTATCGGGCAGGCTTTACCTCCGATACGGTGGTCAGCAGGTTTTCCCTTCTCCTGGCACACTGGGCAGTTTGCCTTGCTGGTGCAAGCATTGGCAAAGTGGCCTATGGCTCCGCATCTGTAGCAGCAGCCAGATCTGTCGATCTGGCTGCTGCAATTCATTTGCGTATGCCCAGCTGCCAGGCACTTATAACACTGTAGGCCACGCGTAGGTAGTAGGACTGCCCTGCAACTAGACCATCCCACGCTGAAGCGTGGGATAGCCAATATAGCCTTTCCCGCTTTCACAGGACATTTCACCCAGCACGTGCCCATACCACCCGGAGATCGACGAATCTCGCCAATTTTAATCTCCAGGGGAGGGCAATTGCCGATTCTTCCCAGAGTGTCGGCCAGTTCTTTTGCTGTGATCGAGTCGTCCAAGCCGGATATTCTCATCTCGAGGTTCTTGGTTGGGCGACCGATCCTTACGTCCGTCCTGTGTGCCATAACCTCTCGGAGAGCACTTGCCAGGGCGTCAGCCTTCTCACCGTTGCCCTCGCCTCGGACCTCCAAGATGAGCGCACCGGTGGTTGCTCTGCGCGGTCTCAGGTCTCCAATTTCAAGAGAACTAAGGTCTATTTCGGCCCTGGCAAGTCTCATGACTTCGCCGTAAGCCTCCCGGTCGGTGCAGGTTACCGAGACCGCTGCCGAATTGGGTGGTCTGATTTTCCTGGCAACCTCTTTAGATCGGGAGGCGGCTTCCCTGTCCTTAGATGTAGGCTGTTTTGCCGTTTTACTGCCCTTCCCCTGCTTTTTGCTTCCTATGTCAGTTGTCCTGGACTGTACTGTTGTGCCAGGGATAGGAGCCAGAGCAGAGCTATTCAAGGGTTTGTTGTTCCCTTGTGCAGCTTTCCTTTTAACTGCTCTTGACACCACCACATTCCATGGTTCTTCACCATATGAGCTTTTTGGTGGCGTCTCTGTTCTTTGCCCGTTGTTGTTGGCGTATTCCCAAGCGCCGCTTGAGGCACGGAGGCCTTCGTAGCGTTGCTCTTGCCAGCTCGGGCTCGAGAAGTTGACCTGGCTCTGGCTCGAGCTCGAGATTTCGACCTAGCTCGAGATTTCGATCTAGCTCTGGCTCGGGAAATTGATCTCTCCCTGTTCGTGGAGAGTCCTAGTTCCTTTAGGACCTTAGGAAGGACCCTGGCCAATATCTCCTGGATTTGGTTCTCCAGGTTCTCTCCAGGAGATTGTTTATTACTCTTGCTGGGACCATTCTGGTACTTGGAGACCAGGACTGTTCCAGCGACGACCTTGTCCGTAACGTTGGAGAGAGGGTTCAGCTGGCGCTGAACCCCTCCCAAGGCTGGTCGAAATATCGGTTCTTTAAGAACCTCCTCAGTAACGACGAGCGGCTTCCCTTTGGCCCTTCTCTTACCTCGGGTGCTGCCGAGGGCGGGGAAAGTTGCCTCTGAAGGCGGAGGTGGCGGTCCCATTACGATATTTGGGATTTGTGAGGTCCCATCTATCTCCATTGGGAGGTTAACCTCAGCATGGCTCGTATGGGAAGCATGCTCATCAGCTATCTCCATGTGAGCGGATGTCTCTGCGGTAGGGGTTGATATTCCCCTGTTGTACGCTTTGACCCTTACTTGGAGCCTTGCGTTTCTGTCCTGTAGGGAGGTAAGCTCCCGCTTAAGTACCTCCCTTTCGGCCTCCCACTTTTGCTGCGCCTCTGATATGCGCTGCTCAATGCGCTGCTCTATGCTATCCTCTTTGCTCTTGATTTTAGTAACCTCTTCTCTGGATAGGAGTGAGCTCGTACACGCCGTTATTTTGGCGTATGCGTCCCACAGATCCCTACGTATGGGGCCTTGCAGGTTGCCAGAGCGCTCAACGGATTTAGCAATCATTGCTAACCCCTGAGTCATTCTGGCGGCGACCGCGTTGACAGCTCCATATTGTACGTGTTGCACAATACTTCCTCCCTTTTATTGGCCTTAACGGCCGGAGCGGATTCGGGTAGGATCATAGGGTCCAGTATGGCTAAATGATCCTCCTCTAGTTTCTTAGCTGCTTTTTTAGCAGCTTTTTTGGCAAAGGCCGCAGCGGTAAACTTACCGACGTTATCAGGGTTTATCGCCGGCCTGCCTGGCTTACGTTTTTCGTTCTCCTCCTCCGATTCAGAGGTGGAGACAATTATTCGTTTAGCGGCATTGGCCGCTTTGTAAACTCGGGTTGTCCTCTTTCTTTCGTTCGCCCCTAGGTCCTCTTCTTCAGAGGAGGAAGGGATAAAGGATGTAGAGGACAAGGTTCTAGTTATGGGTGTAGGTGCATTTTCCTCCACCGTAATGATCTCGTTGATCCCCGAGATCCTTGTCTCCTCCATCTTTGGCTTGTCATCAGCCTTCACCTTACTGCAGGCCGGTCCCGGCTTATAACCGGGAGGGGCCTTACTAGTACTCGCGCCCTCGGGCGCGTTGGTCGCCTTATTGTAGATAGGATTTTTGTCTGTCATATTTGGAAGAGATCCCTCTCCCCGTCACGGCTAGGCCGACCGGCGTATCTCCCCCCCCGCCGAAACATGACCGGTACGGGTGCCCCCGGTACTCCGGGGGGGTCGGCCTATGGCGCAGGCCCCGGGGATGTTACATCCGGGGCACGGGCCTCCAGCCCCTTACTCACCGCATACGGAGGAGCCATCAAGGGCTCACCCCGTATGGGCTTTCGGGGGTCCCACGCCTCCGACTGAGGGGGCACCGTCACGGGTGGCGCCACCCGGGGGGCCCCACGGACGGGTCGGGCAACGGAAGCGACGCCCCTTCCGCACCCTAACCGCCGTGGCGACCAGCACGTCAAACCCCAGGGGGTGACAGATCCCCTGGGGGAGACACAGAACTCCAGCCCGGCACCCGCTTCGGAAGGGACGCCGTCGCAGGAATGCCGGGCCAGCCAATACCGCCCCGGGCCCCGCCTCGGAATACTTCCGAGCGGCCCCGGAGCCAGTCCAGCCCGCCACCCCGGGGAGAGTTTCCCACGAGGAGCGCGCTGGACCGTCCTCCACCGCTCCGACCCTGCCCCGGAATAAGTCCGGGCGGCCCGGAGACGGCCCAGCCCGCTGGGTCCGGTGAACCGGGGTCCCAGCGGCCCGTCTCGTCCGATTGGGGGCGGCGGGGAGTTCCGTTCCGGGACAAGTCCCTTCACAGAGACCCCTCGCCGCTGTCCGCACGCGCCCTCGGCCCTGCCTCGGAAAAGTCCGAGCGGCCCGAGGGCCGCCCCGGCCCGATGCATCGGGGAGAGTTTCCCACGATGCACGCGCCGGGACAACCCCGCCGCTCCGACCCTGCCCTGGAATAAGTCCAGGCGGCCCGGAAACGGCCCAGCCCGACGGGAATGGCCACGCCAAACCCGCCGGCCCGTCCTTCCCGGAGGGACTGGCTCTCCCCGTGCCAGGACGCGAGCCGTGAGAACGACACCGTCCCCAGACACGGGGATTACCAGCCCCTCTTCAAACTCGTGCCCGCCGCGCCCGGAGGCGCCTTGGGCAGAGCATCTGCCTTCAGTCTGAAGACAGATGCCCTCCTCGTGACCTCTTGGCCCCCATCCCCGAAAGCATTCGGGGATGGAGTTCACACTCTCACCACGATGAGGTGGGTCACATCGAGAAGGGAAAGGCTTATATCGGGCAAATTTCGAAATTTTTGAGTAAAATTTTTTTTGCGAATTTCTCCAATATCTCTGTGTTCTGATAGCCCCGAGAAGAGTTCTAACTTTTATCATAATGGATCGAATCGCTAAAGTGAAAGACGAAAGAGTTATAACAGTCAAAATTCGAAATTTTTTAGTAATATTTGTTTTTTTGCGAATTTCTCCGATATCTCTGTTTTCTGATAGCCCCGAGAAGAGTTATAACATTTATCATAATGTATCGAATCGCTAAAGTGAAATACGAAAGTATTATATCAGTCAAAGGTCGAAATTTTTGAGTATAATTGGTTTTTTTCCGAATTTCTTTTATATCTCTGTGTTCTGACAGCCCTAAGAATCGATATACCTTTTATCATGATGTATCGAATCGCTGAACTAAAAAAGGAAAGACTTATATCCGGCAAATTTCGAGATTTTTGAGTAAAATTTTTTTTGCGAATTTCTCTAATATCTCTGTGTTATGAAAGCCCCGAGAAGATGTCTAACTTTTATCATACTGGATCGAATCGCTAAAGAGAAAGACGAAAGATTTATAACAGTCAAAGTTCGAAATTTTTTAGTAAAATAGGTTATTTTGCGAATTTCTCCAATATCTCTGTGTTCTGATAGCCCACAGAAGAGATAAAACTTCAATCGTGATGTATCGAATCGCTGAACTGAAAAAGGAAAGACTTATATCAGGCAAATTTCGAAATTTTTGAGTAAAATTTTTTTTGCGAATTTCTCCGATATCTCTGTGTTCTGATAGCCCCGAGAAGAGTTCTAAGTTTTAACATAATTGATCGAATCGCTAAAGTGAAAGACGAAAGAGTTATATCAGTCAAATTTCGAAAATTTTGAGGAAAATTTTTTATGCGAATTTCTCCAATATCTCTGTGTTCTGATAGCCCCGAGAAGAGTTATGACATTTATCATAATGGATCGAATCGCTAAAGTAAAAGATGAAAGTGTTATATCAGTCAAAGTTCGAAATGTTTCAGTAAAATTGGTTTTTTTGCGTATTTCTCCAATTCTCTGTGTTCTGACAGCCCACAGAAGAGATATAACTTTTATCATGATGTATCAAATCGCTGAACTGAAATAGGAAAGACTTATATCAGACAAATTTCGAAAACTTTGAGTAAAATCTTTTTTTCGAATTTCTCCAATATATCTGTGTTCTGACAGCCCCGAGAAGATTTCTAACTTTTATCATACTGGATCGAATCGCTAAAGTGAAAGACGAAAGCGTTATATAAGTCAAAGTTCGAAAATTTTGAGGAAAATTTTTTTTGCGAATTTCTCCAATATCTCTGTGTTCTGATAGCCCCGAGAAGAGTTATAACATTTATCATAATGAATCGAATCGCTAAAGTGAAAGACGAAAGAGTTATAACAGTCAAAGTTCGTAATTTTTTAGTAAAATTGGTTTTTTTAAGAATTTCTTCAATATCTCTGTGTCCTGATAGCCTTAAGAAGAGATATAACTTTTATCATGATGTATCGAATCGCTGAACTGAAAAAGGAAAGACTTATATCAGTCAAATTTCGAAATATTTGAGTAAAACTTTTTTTGCGAATTTATCTAATATCTCTTTGTTCTGATAGCCCCGAGATGAGTTATAACATTTATCATATCGGATCGAATCGCTAAAGTGAAAGACGAAAGAATTATATCAGTCAAAGTTCGAAATTATTGAGTAAAAATGGTTTTTTTCCGAATTTCTTCAATATATCTGTGTCCTGATAGCCTTAAGAAGAGATATAACTTTTATCATGATGTATCGAATCGCTGAACTGAAAAAGGAAAGACTTATATCAGTCAAATTTCGAAATATTTAAGTAAAATTTTTTTTGCGAATTTCTCCAATATCTCTTAGTTCTGATAGCCCCGAGAAGAGTTCTAACTTTTATCATAATGGATCGAATCGCTAAAGTGAAAGACGAAAGAGTTATAACAGTCAAAGTTCGACATTTTTTAGTAAAATTGGTTTTTTTCCGAATTTCTACAATATCTCTATGTTCTGATAGCCCTAAGAAGAGATATACTTTTTATCATGATGTATCGAATCGCTGAACTAAAAAAGGAAAGACTTTTATCAGGCAAATTTCGAAATTTTTGAATAAAATCTTTTTTGCGAATTTATCCGATATCTCTGTGTTCTGATAGCCCCGAGAAGAGTTCTAACTTTTATCATAATTGATCGAATCGCTAAAGTGAAAGACGAAAGATTTATATCAGTCAAATTTCGAAAATATTGAGGAAAATTTTTTTTGCGAGTTTCTCCAATATCTCTGTGTTCTGATAGCCCCGAGAAGAGTTATGACATTTATCATAATGGATCGAATCGCTAAAGTAAAAGACGAAAGTGTTATATCAGTCAAAGTTCGAAATGTTTCAGTAAAATTGGTTTTTTTGCGAATTTCTCCAATATCTCTGTGTTCTGATAGCCCACAGAAGAGATGTAACTTTTATCATGATGTATCGAATCGCTGAACTGAAAAAGGAAAGACTTATATCAGGCAAATTTCGAAATTTTTGAGTAAAATTTTTTTTGCGAATTTTTCCAATATCTCTGTGTTCTGATAGCCCCGGGAAGAGTTCTAACTTTTATCATAATGGATCGAATCGCTAAAGTGAAAGACGAAAGAGTTATATAAGTCAAAGTTCGAAGATTTTGAGGAAAATTTTTTTGCGTATTTCTCCAACATCTCTATGTTCTGATAACCCCGAGAAAAGTTCTAACTTTTATCATAATTTATCGAATCGCTAAAGTAAAAGACGAAAGAGTTATATCAGTCAAAGTTCGAAATTTTTGAGTAAAATTGGTTTCTTTCCGAATTTCTTCAATATCTCTGTGTCCTGATAGCCCTAAGAAGAGATATAACTTTTATCATGATGTATCGAATCGCTGAACTGAAAAAGGAAAGACTAATATCAGTCAAATTTCGAAATTTTTGAGTAAAATTTTTTTCGCGAATTTCTCCAATATCTCTGTGTTCTAATAGCCCCGAGAAGAGTTGTAACATTTAAAATAATGGATCGAATCGCTAAAGTGAAATACGAAAGAATTATATCAGTCAAAGTTCGAAATTATTGAGTAAAAATAGTTTTTTTCCGAATTTCTTCAATATCTCTGTTTCCTGATAGCCTTAAGAAGAGATATAACTTTTATCATGATGTATCGAATCGCTGAACTGAAAAAGGAAAGACTTATATCAGTCAAATTTCGAAATATTTGAGTAAAATTTTTTTTGCGAATTTCTCCAATATCTCTTTGTTCTGATAGCCCCGAGAAGAGTTTTAACATTTATCATACCGGATCGAATCGCTAAAGTGAAAGACGAAAGAGTTATAACAGTCAAAGTTCGAAATTTTTTAGTAAAATTGGTTTTTTTGCGAATTTCTCCAATATCTCTGTGTTCTGATAGCCCACAGAAGAGATATAACTTCTATCATGATGTATCGAATCGCTAAAGTGAAAGACGAAAGAGTTATATAAGTCAAAGTTCTAAAACTTTGAGGAAAATTTTTTTTGCGAATTTCTCCAATATCTCTGTGTTCTGATAGCCCCGAGAAGAGTTATAACATTTATCATAATGGATCGAATCGCTAAAGTAAAAGACGAAAGTGTTATATCAGTCAAAGTTCGAAATGTTGTAGTAAAATTGGTTTTTTTGCGTATTTCTCCAATATCTCTGTGTTCAAATAGCCCACAGAAGAGATAGAACTTTTATCATGATGTATCGAATCGCTGAACTGAAAAAGGAAATACTTATATCAGTCAAATGACGAAATATTTGAGTAAAATTTTTTTTGCGAATTTCTCCGATATCTCTGTGTTCTGATAGCCCCGAGAAGAGTTATAACATTTATGATAATGGATCGAATCGCTAAAGTGAAATACGAAAGCATTATATCAGTCAGAGTTCGAAATTTTTGAGTAAAATAGGTTTTTTTCCGAATTTCTTCAATATCTCTGTGTCCTAATAGCTCTAAGAAGAGATATAACTTTTATCATGATGTATCGAATCGCTGTACTGAAAAAGGAAAGACTTATATCAGGCAAATTTCGAAATTTTTGAGTAAAACTTTTTTTGCGAATTTCTCCAATATCTCTGTGTTATGAAAGCCCCGAGAAGAGGTCTAACTTTTATCATACTGGATCGAATCGCTAAAGTGAAAGACGAAAGAGTTATATAAGTAAAAGTTTGAAAACTTTGAGGAAAATTTTTTTAGCGAAATTCTCCAATATCTCTGTGTTCTGATAGCCCCGAGAAGAGTTCTAACTTTTATCATAATTTATCGAATCGCTAAAGTGAAAGACGAAAGAGTTATATCAGTCAAAGTTCGAAGTTTTTGAGTAAAATTGGTTTTTTTCCGAATTTCTTCAGTATCTCTGTGTTCTTATATCCCTAAGAAGAGATATACCTTTTATCATGATGTATCAAATCTCTGAACTGAAAAAGGAAAGACTTATATCAGTCAAATTTCGTAATTTTTGAGTAAAATTTTTTTTGCGAATTTCTCCAATATCTCTGTGTTCTGATAACCCGAGAAGAGTTATAACATTTATCATAATGTATCGAATCGCTAAAGTGATATACGAAAGAATTATATCAGTCAGAGTCCGAAATTTTTGAGTAAAATAGGTTTTTTTCCGAATTTCTTCAATATCTCTGTGTTCTGATAGCCCTAAGAAGAGATATACCTTTTATCATGATGTATCGAATCGCTGTACTGAAAAAGGAAAGACTTATATCAGGTAAATTTCGAAATTTTTGAGTAAAACTTTTTTTGCGAATTTCTCCAATACCTCTGTGTTATGAAAGCCCCGAGAAGAGGTCTAACTTTTATCATACTGGATCGAATCGCTAAAGTGAAAGACGAAAGTGTTATATATGTCAAAGTTCGAAAATTTTGAGGAAAATTTTTTTTGCGAATTTCTCCAATATCTCTGTGTTCTGATAGCCCCGAGAAGAGTTCTAACTTTTATCATAATTTATCGAATCGCTAAAGTGAAAGACGAAAGAGTTATATCAGTCAAAGTTCGTAGTTTTTGAGTAAAATTGGTTTTTTTCCGAATTTCTTCAGTATCTCTGTGTTCTGATAGCCCTAAGAAGAGATATACCTTTTATCATGATGTATCAAATCTCTGAACTGAAAAAGGAAAAACTTATATCAGTTAAATTTCGAAATTTTTGAGTAAAATTTTTTTTGCGAATTTCTCCAATATCTCTGTGTTCTGATAACCCGAGAAGAGTTATAACATTTATCATAATGTATCGAATCGCTAAAGTGATATACGAAAGAATTATATCAGTCAGAGAACGAAATTTTTGAGTAAAATAGGTTTTTTTCCGAATTTCTTCAATATCTCTGTGTTCTGATAGCCCTAAGAAGAGATATACCTTTTATCATGATGTATCGAATCGCTGAACTAAAAAAGGAAAGACTTATATCAGGCAAATTTCGAGATTTTTGAGCAAAATTTTTTTTGCGAATTTCTCCAATATCTCTGTGTTATGAAAGCCCCGAGAAGAGGTCTAACTTTTATCATTCTGGATCGAATCGCTAAAGTGAAAGACGAAAGAGTTATAAGAGTCAAAGTTCGAAATTTTTTAGTAAAATTGGTTTTTTTGCGAATTTCTCGAATATCTCTGTGTTCTGATAGCCCACAGATGAGATATAACTTTTATCATGATGTATCGAATCGCTGTACTGAAAAAGGAAAGACTTATATCAGGCAAATTTCGAAATTTTTGAGTAAAATTTTTTTGCGAATTTCTCAAATATCTCTGTTTTCTGATAGACCCGAGAAGAGTTCTAACTTTTATCATAATGGATGGAATCGCTAAAGTGAAAGACGAAAGTGTTATAACAGTCAAAGTTCGAAATGTTTTAGTAAAATTGGTTTTTTTGCGTATTTCTCCAATATCTCTGTGTTCAAATAGCCCACAGAAGAGATAGAACTTTTAACATGATGTATCGAATCGCTGAACTGAAAAAGGAAATACTTATATCAGTCAAATGACGAAATATTTGAGTAAAATTTTTTTTGCGAATTTCTCCGATATCTCTGTGTTCTGATAGCCCCGAGAAGAGTTATAACATTTATGATAATGGATCGAATCGCTAAAGTGAAATACGAAAGCATTATATAAGTCAGAGTTCGAAATTTTTGAGTAAAATAGGTTTTTTTCCGAATTTCTTCAATATCTCTGTGTCCTAATAGCCCTAAGAAGAGATATAACTTTTATCATGATGTATCGAATCGCTGTACTGAAAAAGGAAAGACTTATATCAGGCAAATTTCGAAATTTTTGAGTAAAACTTTTTTTGCGAATTTCTCCAATATCTCTGTGTTATGAAAGCCCCGAGAAGAGGTCTAACTTTTATCATACTGGATCGAATCGCTAAAGTGAAAGACGAAAGAGTTATATAAGTCAAAGTTTGAAAACTTTGAGGAAAATTTTTTTTGCGAATTTCTCCAATATCTCTGTGTTCTGATAGCCCCGAGAAGAGTTCTAACTTTTATCATAATGGATCGAATCGCTAAAGTGAAAGACGAAAGAGTTATATCAGTCAAAGTTCGAAATTTTTGAGTAAAATTGGTTTTTTTCCGAATTTCTTCAATATCTCTGTGTCCTGATAGCCCTAAGAAGAGATATAACTTTTATCATGATGTATCGAATCGCTGAACTGAAAAAGGAAAGACTAATATCAGTCAAATTTCGAAATTTTTGAGTAAAATTGTTTTCGCGAATTTCTCCAATATCTCTGTGTTCTAATAGCCCCGAGAAGAGTTGTAACATTTAACATAATGGATCGAATCGCTAAAGAGAAATACGAAAGGATTATATCAATCAAAGTTCGAAATTATTGAGTAAAAATAGTTTTTTTCCGAATTTCTTCAATACCTCTGTGTCCTGATAGCCTTAAGAAGAGATATAACTTTTATCATGATGTATCGAATCGCTGAACTGAAAAAGGAAAGACTTATATCAGTCAAATTTCGAAATATTTGAGTAAAATTTTTTTTGCGAATTTCTCCAATATCTCTTTGTTCTGATAGCCCCGAGAAGAGTTATAACATTTATCATACCGGATCGAATCGCTAAAGTGAAAGACGAAAGTGTTATAACAGTCAAAGTTCGAAATTTTTTAGTAAAATTGGTTTTTTTGCGAATTTCTCCAATATCTCTGTGTTCTGATAGCCCACAGAAGAGATATAACTTCTATCATGATGTATCGAATCGCTGAGCTGAAAAAGGAAAGACTTATATCAGGCAAATTTCGAAATTTTTGAGTAAAATTTTTTTTGCGAATTTCTCCAATATCTCTGTGTTCTGATAGCCCCGAGAAGAGTTCTAACTTTTATCATAATGGATCGAATCGCTAAAGTGAAAGACGAAAGAGTTATATAAGTCAAAGTTCTAAAACTTTGAGGAAAACTTTTTTTGCGAATTTCTCCAATATCTCTGTGTTCTGATAGCCCCGAGAAGAGTTATAACATTTATCATAATGGATCGAATCGCTAAAGTAAAAGACGAAAGTGTTATATCAGTCAAAGTTCGAAATGTTTTAGTAAAATTGGTTTTTTTGCGTATTTCTCCAATATCTCTGTGTTCAAAAAGCCCACAGAAGAGATAGAACTTTTATCATGATGTATCGAATCGCTGAACTGAAAAAGGAAATATTTATATCAGTCAAATGACGAAATATTTGAGTAAAATTTTTTTTGCGAATTTCTCCGATATCTCTGTGTTCTGATAGCCCCGAGAAGAGTTATAACATTTATCATACCGGATCGAATCGCTAAAGTGAAAGACGAAAGATTTATAACAGTCAAAGTTCGAAATTTTTTAGTAAAATTGGTTTTTTTGCGAATTTTTCCAATATCTCTGTGTTCTGATAGCCCACAGAAGAGATATAACTTTTATCATGATGTTTCGAATCGCTGAACTGAAAAAGGAAAGACTTATAACAGACAAATTTCGAAAATATTGAGTAAAATTTTTTTTTCGAATTTCTCGAATATCTCTGTGTTCTGACAGCCCCGAGAAGAGTTCTAACTTTTATCATAATGGATCGAATCGCTAAAGTGAAAGACGAAAGCGTTATATAAGTCAAAGTTCGAAAATTTTGAGGAAAATTTTTTTGCGAATTTCTCCAACATCTCTATGTTCTGATAACCCCGAGAAAAGTTCTAACTTTTATCATAATTTATCGAATCGCTAAAGTAAAAGACGAAAGAGTTATATCAGTCAAAGTTCGAAATTTTTGAGTAAAATTGGTTTATTTCCGAATTTCTTCAATATCTCTGTGTCCTGATAGCCCTAAGAAGAGATATAACTTTTATCATGATGTATCGAATCGCTGAACTGAAAAAGGAAAGACTAATATCAGTCATATTTCGAAATTTTTGAGTAAAATTTTTTTCGCGAATTTCTCCAATATCTCTGTGTTCTAATAGCCCCGAGAAGAGTTGTAACATTTAACATAATGGATCGAATCGCTCAAGTGAAATACGAAAGAATTATATCAGTCAAAGTTCGAAATTATTGAGTAAAAATGGTTTTTTTCCGAATTTCTTCAATATCTCTGTGTCCTGATAGCTTTAATAAGAGATATAACTTTTATCATGATGTATCGAATCGCTGAACTGAAAAAGGAAAGACTTATATCAGTCAAATTTCGAAATATTTGAGTAAAATTTTTTTTGCGAATTTCTCCAATATCTCTTTGTTCTGATAGCCCCGAGAAGAGTTATAACATTTATCATACCGGATCGAATCGCTAAAGTGAAAGACGAAAGGGTTATAACAGTCAAAGTTCGAAATTTTTTAGTAAAATTGGTTTTTTTGCGAATTTCTCCAATATCTCTGTGTTCTGATAGCCCACAGAAGAGATATAACTTCTATCATGATGTATCGAATCGCTGAACTGAAAAAGGAAAGACTTATATCAGGCAATTTTCGAAATTTTTGAGTAAAATTTTTTTGGCGAATTTCTCCAATATCTCTGTGTTCTGATAGCCCCGAGAAGAGTTCTAACTTTTATCATAATGGATCGAATCGCTAAAGTGAAAGACGAAAGAGTTATATAAGTCAAAGTTCTAAAACTTTGAGGAAAATTTTTTTTGCGAATTTCTCCAATATCTCTGTGTTCTGATAGCCCCGAGAAGAGTTATAACATTTATCATAATGGATCGAATCGCTAAAGTAAAAGACGAAAGTGTTATATCAGTCAAAGTTCGAAATGTTTCAGTAAAATAGGTTTTTTTGCGTATTTCTCCAATATCTCTGTGTTCTGATAGCCCACAGAAGAGATATAACTTTTATCATGATGTATCGAATCGCTGAACTGTAATAGGAAAGACTTATATCAGGCAAATTTCGAAATTTTTGTGTAAAATTTTTTTTGCTAATTTCTCTAATATCTGTGTGTTCTGATAGCCCCGAGAAGCGTTATAACATTTATCATAATGGATCAAATCGCTAAAGTAAAAGACGAAAGTGTTATATCAGTCAAAGTTCGAAATGTTACAGTAAAATTGGTTTTTTTGCGTATTTCTCCGATATCTCTGTGTTCTGATAGCCCACAGAAGAGATATAACTTTTATCATGATGTTTCGAATCGCTGAACTGAAAAAGGAGAGACTTATATCATGGCAAATTTCGAAATTTTTGAGTAAAATTTTTTTTGCGAATTTCTCCAATATCTCTGTGTTCTGATATCCCCGAGAAGAGTTCTAACTTTTATCATAATGGATCGAATCGCTAAAGTGAAAGACGAAAGAGTTATATAAGTCAAAGTCCGAAAACTTTGAGGAAAATTTTTTTTGCGAATTTCTCCAATATCTCTGTGTTCTGATAGCCCCGAGAAGAGTTATAACATTTATCATAATGGATCGAATCGCTAAAGTAAAAGACGAAAGTGTTATATCAGTCAAAGTTCGAAATGTTTCAGTAAAATTGGTTTTTTTGCGTATTTCTCCAATATCTCTGTGTTCTGATAGCCCACAGAAGAGATATAACTTTTATCATGATGTTTCGAATCGCTGAACTGAAAAAGGAAAGACTTATATCAGGCAAATTTCAAAATGTTTGAGAAAAATTTTTTTTGCGAATTTCTCCAATATCTCTGTGTTCTGATAGCCCCGAGAAGAGTTCTAACTTTTATCATGATGTATCGAATCGCTGAACTGAAAAAGGAAAGACTTATATCAGGCAAATTTCGAAATGTTTGAGAAAAACTTTTTTTGCGAATTTCTCCAATATCTCTGTGTTCTGATAGCCCCGAGAAGAGTTATAACATTTATCATAATGGATCGAATCGCTAAAGTAAAAGACGAAAGTGTTATATCAGTCAAAGTTCAAAATTTTTTAGTAAAATTGGTTTTTTTGCGAATTTTTCCAACATCTCTTTGTTCTGATAGCCCACAGAAGAGATATAACTTTAATCATGATGTATCGAATCGCTGAACTGAAAAAGGAAAGACTTACATCAGTCAAAGTTCGAAAAATTTGAGGAAAATTTTTTTTGCGAATATCTCCAATATCTCTGTGTACTGATAGCCCCGAGAAGAGTTATAACATTTATCATAATGGATCGAATCGCTAAAGTAAAAGACGAAAATGTTATATCAGTCAAAGTTCGAAATGTTGTAGTAAAATTGGTTTTTTTGCGTATTTCTCCAATATCTTTGTGTTCTGATAGCCCACAGAAGAGATATAATTTTAATCATGATTTATCGAATCGCTGAACTGAAAAAGGAAAGGCTTATATCAGTCAAAGATCGAAAATTTTTAGGAAAATTTTTTTTGCGAATTTCTCCAATATCTCTGAGTTCTGATAGCCCCGAGAAGAGGTCTATCTTTTATCACAATGGATCGAATCGCTAAAGTAAAAGACGAAACTGTTATATCAGTCAAAGTTCAAAATGTTTTAGTAAAATTGGTTTTTTTGCGAATTTCTCCAATATCTCTGTGTTCTGATAGCCCACAGAAGAGATATAACTTATATCATGATGTATCGAATCGCTGAACTGATAAAGGAAAGACTTATATCAGGCAAATTTCGAAATTTTTGAGAAAAATTTTTTTTGCGAATTTCTCCAATATCTCTGTGTTCTGATAGCCCCGAGAAGAGTTCTAACCTTTATCATGATGTATCGAATCGCTGAACTTAAAAAGGAAAGACTTATATCAGTCAAAGTTCGAAAATTTTTAGGAAAATTCTTTTTGCGAGTTTCTCCAATATCTCTGTGTTCTGATATCCCCGAGAAGAGTTATAACATTTATCGTAATGGATCGAATCGCTAAAGTAAAAGACTAAAGTGTTATATCAGTCAAAGTTCAAAATTTTATAGTAAAATTGGTTTTTTTGCGAATTTTTCCATTATCTCTTTGTTCTGATAGCCCACAGAAGAGATATAACTTTAATCATGATGTATCGAATCGCTGAACTGAGAAGGAAAGACTTATATCAGTCAAAGTTCGAAAATTTTAGGAAAATTTTTTTTGCGAATTTCTCCAATATCTCTTTGTTCTGATAGCCCCGAGAAGAGTTATAACATTTATCATAATGGATCGAATCGCTAAAGTAAAAGACGAAGGTGTTATATCAGTCAAAGTTCGAAATGTTTTAGTAAAATTGGTTTTTTTGGGTATTTCTCCAATATCTCTGTGTTCTGATAGCCCACAAGAGATATAACTTTTATCATGATGTATCGAATCGCTGAACTGAAATAGGAAAGACTTATATCAGGCAAATTTCGAAATTTTGAGTAAAATTTTTTTTGCGAATTTCTCCAATATCTCTGTGTTCTGATAGCCTCGAGAAGAGTTCTAACTTTTATCATGAAGTATCGAATCGCTGAACTTAAAAAGGAAAGACTTATATCAGTCAAAGTTCGAAAATTTTGAGGAAAATTTTTTTTGCGAGTTTCTCCAATATCTCTGTGTTCTGATAGCCCAGAGAAGAGTTATAACATTTATCGTAATGGATCGAATCGCTAAAGTAAAAGACTAAAGTGTTATATCAGTAAAAGTTCAATATTTTTTAGAAAAATTGGTTTCTTGCGAATTTCTCCACTATCTCTGTGTTCTGATAGCCCGCAGAAGAGATGTAACTTTTATCATGATGTATCGAATCGCTGAACTGAAAAAGGAAAGACTTATATCAGGCAAATTTCGCAACTTTTGAGTAAAATTTTTTTTGCGAATTTTTCCAATATCTCTGTGTTCTGATAGCCCCGAGAAGAGTTCTAACTTTTATCATAATGGATCGAATCGCTAAAGTGAAAGACGAAAGTGTTATATCAGTCAAAGTTCGAAATTTTTGAGTAAAACTGGTTTTTTCCGAATTTCTTCAATATCTCTGTGTCCTGATAGCCATAAGAAGAGATATAACTTTTATCATGATGTATCGAATCGCTGAACTGAAAAAGGAAAGCCTAATATCAGTCAAATTTCGAAACTTTTGAGTAAAATTTTTTTCGCGAATTTCTCCAATATCTCTGTGTTCTGATAGCCCCGAGAAGAGTTGTAACATTTAACATAATGGATCGAATCGCTAAAGTGAAATACGAAAGAATTATATCAGTCAAAGTTCGAAATTATTGAGTAAAAATGGTTTTTTTCCGAATTTCTTAGTTATCTCTGTGTCCTAATAGCCTTAAGAAGAGATATAACTTTTATCATGATGTATCGAATCGCTGAACTGAAAAAGGAAAGACTTATATCAGTCAAATTCCGAAATATTTGAGTAAAACTTTTTTTGCGAATTTCTCCAACATCTTTTTGTTCTGATAGCCCCGAGATGAGTTATAACATTTATCATACCGGATCGAATCGCTAAAGTGAAAGACGAAAGAGTTATAACAGTCAAAGTTCGAAATTTTTTATTAAAATTGGTTTTTTTGCGAATTTCTCCGATATCTCTGTGTTCTGATAGCCCCGAGAAGAGTTCTAACTTTTATCATAATTTATCGAATCGCTAAAGTGAAAGACGCAAGAGTTATATCAGTCAAATTTCGAAAACTTTGAGGAAAATTTTTTTTGCGAATTTCTCCAATATCTCTGTGTTCTGATAGCCCCGAGAAGAGTTATGACATTTATCATAATGGATCGAATCGCTAAAGTAAAAGACGAAAGTGTTATATCAGTCAAAGTTCGAAATGTTTCAGTAAAATTGGTTTTTTTGCGTATTTCTCCAATATCTCTGTGTTCTGATAGCCCACAGAAGAGATATAACTTTTATCATGATGTATCGAATCGCTGAACTGTAATAGGAAAGACTTATATCAGGCAAATTTCGAAATTTTTGTGTAAAATTTTTTTTGCTAATTTCTCTAATATCTGTGTGTTCTGATAGCCCCGAGAAGCGTTATAACATTTATCATAATGGACCAAATCGCTAAAGTAAAAGACGAAAGTGTTATATCTGTCAAAGTTCGAAATGTTACAGTAAAATTGGTTTTTTTGCGTATTTCTCCGATATCTCTGTGTTCTGATAGCCCACAGAAGAGATATAACTTTTATCATGATGTTTCGAATCGCTGAACTGAAAAAGGAGAGACTTATATCATGGCAAATTTCGAAATTTTTGAGTAAAATTTTTTTTGCGAATTTCTCCAATATCTCTGTGTTCTGATATCCCCGAGAAGAGTTCTAACTTTTATCATAATGGATCGAATCGCTAAAGTGAAAGACGAAAGAGTTATATAAGTCAAAGTCCGAAAACTTTGAGGAAAATTTTTTTTGCGAATTTCTCCAATATCTCTGTGTTCTGATAGCCCCGAGAAGAGTTATAACATTTATCATAATGGATCGAATCGCTAAAGTAAAAGACGAAAGTGTTATATCAGTCAAAGTTCGAAATGTTTCAGTAAAATTGGTTTTTTTGCGTATTTCTCCAATATCTCTGTGTTCTGATAGCCCACAGAAGAGATATAACTTTTATCATGATGTTTCGAATCGCTGAACTGAAAAAGGAAAGACTTATATCAGGCAAATTTCAAAATGTTTGAGAAAAATTTTTTTTGCGAATTTCTCCAATATCTCTGTGTTCTGATAGCCCCGAGAAGAGTTCTAACTTTTATCATGATGTATCGAATCGCTGAACTGAAAAAGGAAAGACTTATATCAGGCAAATTTCGAAATGTTTGAGAAAAACTTTTTTTGCGAATTTCTCCAATATCTCTGTGTTCTGATAGCCCCGAGAAGAGTTATAACATTTATCATAATGGATCGAATCGCTAAAGTAAAAGACGAAAGTGTTATATCAGTCAAAGTTCAAAATTTTTTAGTAAAATTGGTTTTTTTGCGAATTTTTCCAACATCTCTTTGTTCTGATAGCCCACAGAAGAGATATAACTTTAATCATGATGTATCGAATCGCTGAACTGAAAAAGGAAAGACTTACATCAGTCAAAGTTCGAAAAATTTGAGGAAAATTTTTTTTGCGAATATCTCCAATATCTCTGTGTACTGATAGCCCCGAGAAGAGTTATAACATTTATCATAATGGATCGAATCGCTAAAGTAAAAGACGAAAATGTTATATCAGTCAAAGTTCGAAATGTTGTAGTAAAATTGGTTTTTTTGCGTATTTCTCCAATATCTTTGTGTTCTGATAGCCCACAGAAGAGATATAATTTTAATCATGATTTATCGAATCGCTGAACTGAAAAAGGAAAGGCTTATATCAGTCAAAGATCGAAAATTTTTAGGAAAATTTTTTTTGCGAATTTCTCCAATATCTCTGAGTTCTGATAGCCCCGAGAAGAGATCTATCTTTTATCACAATGGATCGAATCGCTAAAGTAAAATTCGAAACTGTTATATCAGTCAAAGTTCAAAATGTTTTAGTAAAATTGGTTTTTTTGCGAATTTCTCCAATATCTCTGTGTTCTGATAACCCACAGAAGAGATATAACTTATATCATGATGTATCGAATCGCTGAACTGATAAAGGAAAGACTTATATCAGGCAAATTTCGAAATTTTTGAGAAAAATTTTTTTTGCGAATTTCTCCAATATCTCTGTGTTCTGATAGCCCCGAGAAGAGTTCTAACTTTTATCATGATGTATCGAATCGCTGAACTTAAAAAGGAAAGACTTATATCAGTCAAAGTTCGAAAATTTTTAGGAAAATTCTTTTTGCGAGTTTCTCCAATATCTCTGTGTTCTGATATCCCCGAGAAGAGTTATAACATTTATCGTAATGGATCGAATCGCTAAAGTAAAAGACTAAAGTGTTATATCAGTCAAAGTTCAAAATTTTATAGTAAAATTGGTTTTTTTGCGAATTTTTCCATTATCTCTTTGTTCTGATAGCCCACAGAAGAGATATAACTTTAATCATGATGTATCGAATCGCTGAACTGAGAAGGAAAGACTTATATCAGTCAAAGTTCGAAAATTTTTAGGAAAACTTTTTTTGCGAATTTCTCCAATATCTCTTTGTTCTGATAGCCCCGAGAAGAGTTATAACATTTATCATAATGGATCGAATCGCTAAAGTAAAAGACGAAGGTGTTATATCAGTCAAAGTTCGAAATGTTTTAGTAAAATTGGTTTTTTTGGGTATTTCTCCAATATCTCTGTGTTCTGATAGCCCACAAGAGATATAACTTTTATCATGATGTATCGAATCGCTGAACTGAAATAGGAAAGACTTATATCAGGCAAATTTCGAAATTTTGAGTAAAATTTTTTTTGCGAATTTCTCCAATATCTCTGTGTTCTGATAACCTCGAGAAGAGTTCTAACTTTTATCATGAAGTATCGAATCGCTGAACTTAAAAAGGAAAGACTTATATTAGGCAAATTTCGAAATTTTTGAGACAAATTTTTTTTGCGAATTTCTCCAATATCTCTGTGTTCTGATAGCCTCGAGAAGAGTTCTAACTTTTATCATGAAGTATCGAATCGCTGAACTTAAAAAGGAAAGACTTATATCAGTCAAAGTTCGAAAATTTTGAGGAAAATTTTTTTTGCGAGTTTCTCCAATATCTCTGTGTTCTGATAGCCCAGAGAAGAGTTATAACATTTATCGTAATGGATCGAATCGCTAAAGTAAAAGACTAAAGTGTTATATCAGTAAAAGTTCAATATTTTTTAGAAAAATTGGTTTTTTTGCGAATTTCTCCACTATCTCTGTGTTCTGATAGCCCGCAGAAGAGATGTAACTTTTATCATGATGTATCGAATCGCTGAACTGAAAAAGGAAAGACTTATATCAGGCAAATTTCGCAACATTTGAGTAAAATTTTTTTGCGAATTTTTCCAATATCTCTGTGTTCTGATAGCCCCGAGAAGAGTTCTAACTTTTATCATAATGGATCGAATCGCTAAAGTGAAAGACGAAAGTGTTATATCAGTCAAAGTTCGAAATTTTTGAGTAAAATTGGTTTTTTTCCGAATTTCTTCAATATCTCTGTGTCCTGATAGCCATAAGAAGAGATATAACTTTTATCATGATGTATCGAATCGCTGAACTGAAAAAGGAAAGACTTATATCAGTCAAATTTCGAAATATTTGAGTAAAACTTTTTTTGCGAATTTCTCCAACATCTTTTTGTTCTGATAGCCCCGAGATGAGTTATAACATTTATCATACCGGATCGAATCGCTAAAGTGAAAGACGAAAGAGTTATAACAGTCAAAGTTCGAAATTTTTTATTAAAATTGGTTTTTTTGCGAATTTCTCCGATATCTCTGTGTTCTGATAGCCCCGAGAAGAGTTCTAACTTTTATCATAATTTATCGAATCGCTAAAGTGAAAGACGAAAGAGTTATATCAGTCAAATTTCGAAAACTTTGAGGAAAATTTTTTTTGCGAATTTCTCCAATATCTCTGTGTTCTGATAGCCCCGAGAAGAGTTATGACATTTATCATAATGGATCGAATCGCTAAAGTAAAAGACGAAAGTGTTATATCAGTCAAAGTTCGAAATGTTTCAGTAAAATTGGTTTTTTTGCGTATTTCTCTAATATCTCTGTGTTCTGATAGCCCACAGAAGAGATATAACTTTTATCATGATGTTTCGAATCGCTGAACTGAAAAAGGAAAGACTTATAACAGACAAATTTCGAAAATTTTGAGTAAAATTTTTTTTTCGAATTTCTCCAATATCTCTGTGTTCTGACAGCCCCGAGAAGAGTTCTACCTTTTATCATGATGGATCGAATCGCTAAAGTGAAAGACGAAAGAATTATATCAGTCAAAGTTCGAAATTATTGAGTAAAAATGGTTTTTTTCCGAATTTCTTCAATATCTCTGTGTCCTGATAGCTTTAATAAGAGATATAACTTTTATCATGATGTATCGAATCGCTGAACTGAAAAAGGAAAGACTTATATCAGTCAAATTTCGAAATATTTGAGTAAAATTTTTTTTGCGAATTTCTCCAATATCTCTTTGTTCTGATAGCCCCGAGAAGAGTTATAACATTTATCATACCGGATCGAATCGCTAAAGTGAAAGACGAAAGGGTTATAACAGTCAAAGTTCGAAATTTTGAGTAAAAATGGTTTTTTTTCGAATTTCTCCAATATCTCTGTGTTCTGATAGCCCACAGAAGAGATATAACTTCTATCATGATGTATCGAATCGCTGAACTGAAAAAGGAAAGACTTATATCAGGCAATTTTCGAAATTTTTGAGTAAAATTTTTTTGGCGAATTTCTCCAATATCTCTGTGTTCTGATAGCCCCGAGAAGAGTTCTAACTTTTATCATAATGGATCGAATCGCTAAAGTGAAAGACGAAAGAGTTATATAAGTCAAAGTTCGAAAACTTTGAGGAAAATTTTTTTTGCGAATTTCTCCAATATCTCTGTGTTCTGATAGCCCCGAGAAGAGTTATAACATTTATCATAATGGATCGAATCGTTAAAGTAAAAGACGAAAGTGTTATATCAGTCAAAGTTCGAAATGTTTCAGTAAAATTGGTTTTTTTGCGTATTTCTCCAATATCTCTGTGTTCTGATAGCCCACAGAAGAGATATAACTTTTATCATGATGTATCGAATCGCTGAACTGTAATAGGAAAGACTTATATCAGGCAAATTTCGAAATTTTTGTGTAAAATTTTTTTTGCTAATTTCTCTAATATCTGTGTGTTCTGATAGCCCCGAGAAGCGTTATAACATTTATCATAATGGATCAAATCGCTAAAGTAAAAGACGAAAGTGTTATATCAGTCAAAGTTCGAAATGTTACAGTAAAATTGGTTTTTTTGCGTATTTCTCCGATATCTCTGTGTTCTGATAGCCCACAGAAGAGATATAACTTTTATCATGATGTTTCGAATCGCTGAACTGAAAAAGGAGAGACTTATATCTGGCAAATTTCGAAATTTTTGAGTAAAATTTTTTTTGCGAATTTCTCCAATATCTCTGTGTTCTGATATCCCCGAGAAGAGTTCTAACTTTTATCATAATGGATCGAATCGCTAAAGTGAAAGACGAAAGAGTTATATAAGTCAAAGTCCGAAAACTTTGAGGAAAATTTTTTTTGCGAATTTCTCCAATATCTCTGTGTTCTGATAGCCCCGAGAAGAGTTATAACATTTATCATAATGGATCGAATCGCTAAAGTAAAAGACGAAAGTGTTATATCAGTCAAAGTTCGAAATGTTTCAGTAAAATTGGTTTTTTTGCGTATTTCTCCAATATCTCTGTGTTCTGATAGCCCACAGAAGAGATATAACTTTTATCATGATGTTTCGAATCGCTGAACTGAAAAAGGAAAGACTTATATCAGGCAAATATCGAAATTTTTGAGTAAAATTTTTTTTGCGAATTTCTCCAATATCTCTGTGTTCTGATAGCCCCGAGAAGAGTTCTAACTTTTATCATAATGGATCGAACCGCTAAAGTGAAAGACGAAAGAGTTATATAAGTCAAAGTTCGAAAATTTTGAGGAAAACTTTTTGCGAATTTCTCCAACATCTCTATGTTCTGATAACCCCGAGAAAAGTTCTAATTTTTATCATAATTTATCGAATCGCTAAAATAAAAGACGAAAGAGTTATATCAGTCAAAGTTCGAAATTTTTTAGTAAAATTGGTTTTTTTCCGAATTTCTTCAATATCTCTGTGTCCTGATAGCCCTAAGAAGAGATATAACTTTTATCATGATGTATCGACTCGCTGAACTGAGAAAGGAGAGACTTATATCAGTCAACCTAACCACCTTATGAAAGCACCCCGACAAAGGTGACGGCAAGGGGAACCACCTTATGAAAGCACCCCGACAAAGGTGACGGCGAGGGGAACCACCTTAAAAAAGCACCCCGATAAGGTGTAAGTACGATCTTGTTATCTACACGTGGTACACCTTAGGTAACGCTAATACCTACAGGCGGCACCGATTATTTCGTTTTTACATTTTAAAAATGTTACTTTGACTTATACCTTTATGCCCAAGATCGATCTCAAGGTCGAATTCAAGATCATCATCAGGTTGATCCCTCGAAATCATGCAAATTTTGTCTGAGCCATTTTTTTGTACAAGCACATCCCTACGTTTTAAAAGGGTGGGACGGGTGGTCTGAAACAGGTATATTTTTCATTGCATTTTCTTGTAGTCGATTTCGAGAGCTTTCCAAAACACTATAAATAAGTTTATTTTGGTTAAGGACTTTCCGAGTTATGACGCTTGAAGGTAACAGTACACCGTAACTTTCAAGCCTCACAACTCGGAAAGTACTCAACAAAAATAAACTTTCTTATAGTGTTTTGGAAAGGTCTTGACACCAGCTATTAGATTCTGGAACCAAAAATGAGGTGTCCTATTTAAAAAAGTTAATGTTATTTTGATCTGACCTTGGCGACGCCATCCAAGGTCAAACTGATAAAATCAGTAAATAGATCTTTTAAAACCCTACAACTTTTGTCTGAAACATTTTTCTTTAAAATGTCGCGTTTACGAAAAAATCGGGTGGGACGTGTGGTCTGGGACACCCGGTATATATATATATACAGGGTGTTTCAGACCCGTACACCTCTTTTCTCTTTGCAGGATTAGGACCAATCAAAAATATGTTCAGACGAAAGTTGTAGGGTTTCAAAAGATCTATTCAATGATCTTATCAGTTTGACCTTGGATGGCGTCGCCAAGGTCAGATCGAAATCACATTAAGTTTTTTAAATGGAACACCCTATTTTTGATTCCAGAATCTAATAGCTGGTGTCAAGACCTTTCCAAAACATTATAAGAATGTTTATTTTCGTTGACTACTTTCCGAGTTGTGCGGCTTGAAAGTTACACTACCGCCAGCATCAGCATTACTCAAGATGTACCATGTGGTGGTTACTTAGTCGGATTTAATCTTGTGTGTTGGTGTGTGCATACGTGCATGCGTATGTGTATGGGGGAGGAAATGGGGAGTCAAAGTTTTGTGTACTCTGCTTTTGTTTATTAACTGGATTGATTATGTTTGATGATCAATCATGTCCAGATTGATTGTATGCATTTTCCCGTGCTTAGCATTATCCAGAATGAACGACGTGGACGTGACGAGAATTTCATCCCATTGGGGTGCTTGATTCACGTGAGTCCCCTTGCCTCTCACGTTTGGGGTGCTTGATTCACGTGAGTCCCCTTGCCTCTCACGTTTGGGGTGCTTGATTCACGTGAGTCCCCTTGCCTCTCACGTTTGGGGTGCTTGATTCACGTGAGTCCCATTGCCTCTCACGTTCGGGAATGAATGAGTGTATGTTTTGTTAAGCGACTATATGTTTAAAGTGAGCACCATTCTCTGCGATGCAAGCATCAACTCTATTTTGAAAATCATTGGTTGCTCGAAGAATTTCCTCGGCACGTAAGGATCGAATTGCTTCACTTATTCTACGAATCATATTATCCCTCGTAGTCGGACGTTCATGATAGACCAAGTTTTTTATCCTTCCCCATAAATAATAATCAAGGACGGTGAGGTCTGGTGATCGGGGTGGATAATTGATTGGACCGTATTTGCCTATCCACTTGTCGGGGAACATAGTATTTAATGCCGCACGAGCAACTCTCGATGTATGAGACGGACATGCATCTTGTTGGAACCACATGTTCAGGCGCAATTGCAGAGGAATATTTTCTAGTAAGACAGGAAGATCTGTCATTATCAAGGCGGAATATCTATCACCGTTTAGATTTTCGTCAAAGAAAACAGGACCATTGATTTGACTTCCAATAATTCCACACCAAACATTGACTTTCCAAATGGTTTGATGATCTACTTCTCTCAACCAGTGAGGATTATTTTGTGCCCAATAACGAGAGTTCCAAGTATTAACAGATCCATCACTTTTAAGTGTACATTCGTCAGAAAATAAAATTTTCAAGTGGAAATTAAGTGGTTGCTGTCTTATAAAGTTGCAAAATACAAGTCTCTGTCTAATATCGTTATAATTCAACGCTTGATGAACAGACATTCTGTAAGGGTGAAATTTGTTATTTTTTAGAATGCGCCAAACACTGATTTTACTAACACCAGAATCTTGTTCTCGTCGTCTTAAAGAATCATAAGGGTTCAATTCTGTCGATGCAAGAATTTCCACTGTTCTTTCATCCATAATCGGACGACGAATTTGTGTACCTTTGTTATGTTGAGGCTGAACGACACCTTTAATTTTGATTCGTTTAGCCAAACGTGAAAAAACATTTCGCGAGTGAGGAGTTCGATCAGAATAACGTTCCCGCCACAATCTTTCCGCTGCAATGAATGTACCTCGACACTCACCTAAAATTAGCAGCATATCATATGCTTCTTTATTGGAATAGGACATGGCTAAATAAACCTAGACTAATAAAGAGGGTCAGATTTTTGTTGCGCGATTGATACTGATATGACGGTTATTGAAGACGTAGGTGACAAGTTTGAGAGAGTTATTGTCACTCGTGTTGAGTTGAGTCACAATAGCGTTGTGGTGAATACATCTCTACTACATCCTATGCAAATAACAATATGTATAAAATCACGAGTTAGACATCGTTACGCAGAAAGCCGCGCTCGTTATTGCTCGTGTGCTACCGTTAAAGTAATAATGTAATTACATAATATTATGACATACATATGTATGTGACTATCTACGGTAGCGACAGCTAACTTTCACGATTTTTCATGATCTGTTTTTGTTGGCCCGGCTCGCGTGTTTACTTTCTTTGTGTCGGCTGCACGGCTTTCTGCGTAACGCGTGATTTTATATTGTTATTTACATGGTGTTGGCGGTAGTGTAACTTTCAAGCCGCACAACTCGGAAAGTAGTCAACGAAAATAAACTTTCTTGTAGTGTTTTGGAAAGGTCTTGACACCAGCTATTAGATTCTGGAATCAAAAATAGGGTGTTTCATTTAAAAAACTTAATGTGATTTCGATCTGACCTTGGCGACGCCAAGGTCAAACTGATAAGATTATTGAATAGATCTTTTAAAACCCTACAACTTTCGTCTGAACATATTTTTGATTGGTCCTAATCCTGCGAAGAGAAAAGGGGTGTACGGGTGGTCTGAAACACCCTGTATATATATATATATATATATATATATATATATATATATATATTGGTTATACGTTCTTAAAAATACAGTAATAACAAAAGTAACATTATTAATTATGAACGTTTATTGATATATTACATATCAGATAGATATATTACATATCGTTCAAAATATACATCAATTCTTGTAATTGTTAGGTGGTTACATATTTGTGCGGAATGTAAGATATATTATTTTCGTGAATAACAACTTTGAGGCCGCAGCGACCCGTACAAATTTGTAATACCGCTACCCGTAAATTGATTTTTTTTAGAAATGTAATGCTGATGACGTTTTACATACGAATTATAATAGTCGCGAACTATTTTATCATTTCGTGATAAATCGTTCGAAAAAATATCACGAAACTTATGCATGCCAAACTCAGTACACATAAGATGCGCAAACATGACACAAAATTGTCCACACACGTCAGAAGTGTTGCTTTGAAATTGTTGAGGGTTGTAGAGTATGATTTTGCAGTTTCTTCTAAGTCGTTTGAGATGTTGGGGGATGATGGGTGGCAACCCATAGCTGTCGAAAGAGTGTCCGATGCCGTCCCTTCCGACGTACATAGCGACCCAGTGTGTCCCGGGTTTTGTATGATCATCGGTATTAGCAATAATAGCCGCAGGTTTACTCCATGGTTTAATGAGTGTCTAGCTTTTGGTCGATATTTTGATGGTACGCTATCCAGAATAAATAAATCGTCTAAACAATCTTTTTGTTCCGGTGTTTTTACCTCTTTATCCTCCGAATATCTTGATTGCTTTGTTTTGTAAACAGTGTCAATCAAAGTATTAATAGATTTAGTAGGTATATTGCGTTTTGCTTCCTCTACAAAATACAGGTAACGTTGTAACGTTTGCAAGTAAGCCTTGCATTTTTCTCTTTCGTCCGCAAATTTGCTTGAATTGAGAATTTCAAGCATTTCTTCATCTAGTCTGCTTATCGTCGTACCAGGAGTTTGAATTGTTCTATCGTTCGATGTCCGTGTTAATTGTGCAATTTTTTCTTTGGATATCAAGACCATTTTTTTTGCGTGTTCCATTATTTTTTAGTTTCCACCTATAAAGCGAGATAACACGGTGCCTAATATAGGTGCTAATAATAAAGGTAAGAAATCACCTCGCTGTACGATTAGCCGTTTCTTATTCTTCCAAGAAGCGTTTTTATCAACTAATTGTCGCAATATGCTCGCATGACGCTTCAAACGACGCTTATATGAGTGTTTAAGAGCCACATTACCGCGTAATATGTTTAAAGCACACTCACATATACACCTAATAAGTTTTGGATCGGTCTTTTTCAAGATAGCAACACGCTGTTTATTACTGAGGTGACATAAGGCCCGTAGTATTGCGGTGTGTTTTTGACCAAATAAGATATGCGCGGGCGGTGCCATTATAAATTTTATTAAATAGCCGATCTTTTATTGTTACTTTTACAACAATCTTTAATTACCGGCGTTGGGCCATCAATATGCAGTTGTTGAGTCACTTGATTATAATGTTTTAAACAACGGCGATAACTACACACTTCTGGATCTTTCTTTATATACTCAGGAAGCTTATCCCACAGATAATCTATGTGATTACCGAATTCCCGTAGTAAAATAATTTTTGGTATAAATTGTAATTGTTCAACTGTTAACTCATCGATGGTATCGTCATTGTCTACCAAGATGAAAAACATTTTGACTACTGACAAAATTTGAATTCATGATCGTATTTAAGCACATTAAAAAACACATCTATATATCAGATAAATTTTGTAAAAATATTAGATACGTATTATTGATATTTCCTGTGCGGTACTCCTATCTTTTAGTTTTTTACGTGGTATATAAACATGTTGGTACTTAACATCAGGAAATATATGGGTGCAAAAACGACAACTCTCCGGTGTGGATTGCTTTAAATTAAGTAATAAATAACCGTGTGCTGGTGTAGTTGTATCGTTATATACCTCCCATAAGAACCGTGTATTTTCAGAGTAAACTTGGCGCGCTAAATGCTGTATTTGGGCCCGATCTCTTGGGTTTTTAAACGCAACTATATAATTAGCATTTAATGAAATATCGCGCATACCACGTCCTTGGTGAAATAAATTTTGTGTAATAAAAATGACACTGAGGTTTTTATGATGACTCCCTTTCGTGAATAAATCTATAACACTGTTATCGGATGCTTCGCGCATGAGATCATCAATAACAATAAGCTTTGGCCGTGGATCATCAGCGTAGTCATCATTTCGCGGTAGACTTTCACGAAATTCGACATTATCACCATATTCGGTGTAACCTGCCATTCTGAATAGTAAAATAATACGCGGTCAAACTTGGTATCACTCATAAAATTCATATTCCGAAAAAATCTTTTCACAAAAAAGGTTTTACCACAGCCTGTGGGACCGCAGATCATAGAGGTCCAAGGGTGTTTCCACCGTGTATCCATTTTTACGAATAACGCTTGGTGGCTGATGTTTTTACTTAAAAACTTTTATATTGTAATACAGGTAAATATTAGAAAAATCGATAAACTTCTGATAATACATAGATATTTTATTCAAAAGCTCAAAAATACAATTATATAACAAATAATTATAAATTACAATGACCGTATGGTAACGACCCATAAGGCCCATACCGTCTTCGTTTATCAAATCTCTGCTTACATGTTTTACTCTCTGTACTCGTTATTACGTTATGAAGCTCCGTACGTCTGATAGAGTCAAAATGAAGTGTTATCGACGTATCTCCTTTATCTGTAACGAGTGATCTGAAAAATAGTTGATTAATTTATTGTTTGCAAAATTAAGAGTTATACCTTTAGCTTTACAAATTTCTACGATACTACCATCGGGTTTACGTACAAGAAATGCGTAAAATTTCGGGCCAGCCGAAACAAAAGATTTAATGTAACTACCTTCTTTCCATAATTGCATTCTTTCCATCAATGCCATTCAATGGGATGGCCTATTTTTCATCTTTTCTATCATTGTCATTATTGCCATCTTTGCCATCATTGTCATCCCATTTTCATCATTGCCATTATTATTACGCCATTGCCGCCACTGCCGACATTGCCACCATTTTTATTATTGCCATCATTGCCATTTTTTTGATAACATTTCCATCATTGCATGCATTTCATTATGCGATTCTATTTCCATATTGCTATTCCATTGCCATCATTAACATCGAGAACATTGTCATAATTGCCATCATTTCCACCATTGCCGTCATTGCCGTCAGGCTATATATATTGTCATTGTCATCATTTCCATTATTGCCATTCCATTAACATCATTGCATTCATTCCAATATTTCCATCCCATTGCCATCCCATTTCCATCATTTCCACAATTGCCATCGATTAATATCGAGAAGAATTTGATTAAAATTCGTTACTTTACTGATTAACACTTTAATACCTTATATCGTATATTATTATATTATTCTTTATTAATTTTTTTTTCTAAAGTTTTGATTAATCTTTACGTGATATTTCGTAAAAACTGTTGAAAGATTGTATTAAAATCAGATCAATAATCTTCACGTTTGTAAGTTAGAGAATAAAAATAATACTCAAGTATCCATATATTTCATTGATTTTTATTACATTATTATTATTATTATTATTATTATTATTATTTATTGTGCCATATTAATCGCGCGTATTGTCATTTGTAAATCATGCGTATACATGTATATGCCATTGTAACATAATAAAAAAAGAGTGGGCGCTTTCTAGTCTCTCTACGTCCCTGCGCAGAAATCGTCCGAAATCCTCTTTCTGAATTTTACGGCCTAAACGTAGCACGGAAAACGTGATGGGTCGAGAAGGGAGTGAAGAGGAGGGTATCCATAGAGATAACATCGCCGCTTGCTCCATGTCTATCACCGCGATGCTTTCTCTCTCTAACTGAAGGCCTAAACAATTAAAGGACAATCACGTTAAAAGAGAAAGACAGAAAGAGTGAGAGAGAGAGAGAGAGTTGCGTCAAGATTTAAAAAAATTAAAAAAGCTAATTTTTTCAAAAGCATAATTTGAAGACATTTAAATAATAAAGAATTATGTAAAAATAAAAAGATGGTATATTTATTCGTGGAAAGACATTTATTTCTTCTTCATCATATGATGCGATGTTAATTACAATTATTTTTTAAATACTGCGTAAAATGAATGTTTCTTTATTAAAGAACCAAATTCTCTCTGTTACTATTAAACATCTTTTTTAAGTAAAAATATGCCCTAACAGCACAAAGTCGACTTTAAGTCGACTATGAGTCGGCCATAACTGCTAGACGTCTGGAAAATGGACGTCCATAAATCGACTTTAGACGACTTAAAGACGTCTATAAGTCATACAATGTCCCACTTTAATCGACAACTATAAGTCGACTTTTAGAGACGTCTTTAAGTCATACATTTGAAGACAACTATAAGTCGACTATAGTTAGCCATCCTACAGACATTCTATGCAGTTGTAAAGGAAGGAATATTGAAATTGGGAAAATATGTTATAACATTTTTTACTTGTTTGATTCGTTTTATTTAAAAAAAAAAAAGAAAATTGTTATAATATGTAAAGCAAATATAAATGTGTATATCTGTGTATATGTATTGTGCGCATTTGTTTAACTTTGTGTGTGTATATGTATATCACAATAACTTAATGTATATAAAATTATCTCGCATAATATTACTATTGTATACAGATGCATTTGTTAAGAAAAATAATAATAAAAATAATAAAAACTTTTAACTATATTATATTAATGGACGTCACATAAGAAAAAAAATCTTTATTTCTCACCTCTCGTTAAATATCCTGTATACATGTATAGATTCTAAATTTATACAATGTCAATGTAAAATGTTCTTTCTATATAAATTATAGAACTTAGCTAACTTTTTAAGAAATGGATCCTTTGTTGTAGATGCTGCAAAGATAAAATATTCTTTTTTATTTTGCATTCTGCAACTCGAATCTCTAGTGGATAAAGAATGTCACTTTGTTTTACTCAAGATATTGAGGGATAATTTGTTTATCTTGATTGCTGGTACATTCCTTGTGTTCTTTTCTGCAATTAGAATGCACAAATTGAAAGTGATATTATTAAAAAAACAATTGAATCAATCATTTAAAAAATAGTTCAACTTAAATAAAAAAAAAATTAATTGAGCGTCAAAATCAAAATGTTAATATCTATAACAATATTTAATTAATATCAATTTTTAATTAATTTTAGTGCTGCAGTTGTAAAAACTGAACATCTTTAATTCTCTAAAAGTGAGAGTTGTTGACGTATGTTGTTTTTCAAATGAACAAATTAATTTTTGTTTTGAAGACAAAGCTCACTTGTAGTAAATATGTTCAGTTGTAGCTTCTTTTCTCCGTCACGTAAAGTTCTTTATGACTCTGCCAGTTTTCGTGCCACTCAACCTCGACACCGACATAAATACCATGGATTGGAAATGCTTTGGCAGAGAAATCTCGATACACATATCTCCAGTGTTTTTAACTGCTTCGGCACCACTGATCTCAAAACTAAAATATTCGCAATTGATCGTTTAAATATTCGGATTTATATCTAATTGATATGGTTTTACAAAAAAATACATACTATAGTTCTACTTCACGACTCGTCTGTCCCTCAACAACGGCTCACAATGGCAATCGCATATGACCGGTATGGCTGCACACGCTCCGATGGATAATAAAAAATAGCGGAGAGTACAAGAGAATTTTGTATGTCCGAACGGCTGCAGCTAATAGTCTTTATTCAATAAGCACAAGACCCGACAGACGGGTAGGATTACAACAACGCGGATTGACTCTTGCAAGAAACTTGATGACTCTCGCTTGGCGCTACATGCAGCAGCAGTGACAGCGGTGCTCGCTTACTACAGTGGCGCTCAGTCGAGTCGATTTCAAAATGTCTTTTTCTAGACGTCTTAAAGTCAACTTTTGAAAGACGTCTGCAGACGTCTATGCAAAGTCGACTTGCAGTCAACTCTGAAAGCCTGACTTAGAAAAGTCGACTTACAGTCGACATATGAATGGTTTTGCTGTTAGGGTGATTGTGCAAAATATGGGCATAAACGTATTGATATGTATTAATATCAATGTTAATGTAAATAATTCAGACTATAATAAATAAAAAATTACGCGAAAGTAGACGTAATTAATCATTTGTGCACATTCTCGACCCCTGTTCTGGATGCAACACACGCGATACGCGTCAGATTTTATTTAGGGGAAAGTAGATAAATTGCACGCACCTAAGGGAAATTTATCGCAGTGAAGTGATTTTTAAAGTTGAAATCGATACGAGTACAGAAATAGAAACTTTAAACATTTTTTTATCATTATGTATTGTCATATTGAACAATTTTTTATTTGGTAATGCTATATTCAGCAAAAAGAAGCAAGTGGTTAAACGAAAAAATTTCTCGGGCCTTGGGTAATTGTACGTGCGGTTGGATAAATGGACGCGGAGGAAAAATGAGGTTATAGCCCATTCTTTTAACTACACTACACTGCACTACACTGTACTAGTGGCACTATAGTTGATCTCACGTGGTCTCACGCCTTTCAAGATGGATACGTAAAATTGTCGACGGCGAACTTGATTTGATAAAAAAACAATTACTTGATGACTATTTAATTAAATTTAATAAACAATAGCTCAAAGAACGCAGGAAAAAACGTACTTTTGTTAGGTATAACAAAATTAAATGACTAAAGTAAAAATACGGACTTATTGCCTTATTTTCTGAACGCCAAAATCGCAAAAAAATCATGATTTTACTTTTTCTTATTTTTTCAATTAACTACGTTTTTAAATGATATAACGTATGGTTATATATTTAAAAAATGCCTTCAGCCTACAAATATCGTCGTGATATAATTTCTATTCATCGGGAAGGTGCCAAACCACGAAGCGTACAATTACCCAGTGCGTACAATAACCCTACTTTCCCCTACAGCAAAATGGATGTTAGCACGGACAACAACCTACATCCATCTCTCGAGAAATGGATGTAGGTTGTTGTCCGTGCTAACATCCACACTGTTTTTAACGGCGGGTTGCAAAATGGATGTGACACGTAGTTTCCATTCTGACCAGAATAGATGTGCGTCACTAGTGTACGGGAGTTTCGATGAGTTTCGAAGCGTTATAGGAAAAAGGCCGCCGTGGCCACTCTCAGGTTCTTCTCTGTCGATAGTCACCGGTAGAGGTTAGAAGGGTTAAAATCATTTTCAAGGAATGGATAACCGGGATAACCTTACTTTTCCCGGTATATCGATTGTATGTACGAACGCTCGATATATCGATTGTACGGACGCTCGATATATCGATGCACGACGCGCGTCTGCGCGGCGGCGGCGGCCATACTGGCTTTTCACACCGCTCCGCACTGCTCCGCCCGCGCACTGTTCCTCCGCACTCCGCACTCCGCACCATTCCGCCCGCAGTGTCTGTGGACGATTGCGGTCGGCGCGCGGCGCTCAACTTGCATCTTCGTCGTCCCCCGTACGAGTTTTTCACGCGAGTGAGTGTTTTAAAAGTGTCGAAAGAGTCAAATGTCGGGCGTTCGTGCAAGCTGCGTGCCGCGTTCGAGTGGTCGTCGTGTTGCTTCAACCGTCGTGTTGCTTCAACCGTCGCGTCGCGTTCAATCGTATTTCGCGTCTTCTCCGTTGCCTCGATCGTATCCCGATTCTATCTCGACGCGCGTGAGTATCGAGTATCTTTTGAGAGTGCCGAAAACGAAGGGTCGTGCCATGTGTGAATCGAGAGGAGGAGGAGGAGGAGGAGGAGGAGGAGGATGATGATCTTAGCTTGAATCGTTCGAGAGTTGCGCCGAGACAGAGCTGGAGACGTTGGACCCCAGAGACGAACGGTGAGTCAGTTCATTTGTATCTATTGTCTATTCGCCCCCATATTTCAGTATTCGTGCCTCGTTCCCCGATTATGTTCGCATAAATCGCGACAAGAGAAAAATGAATCGCACAAAAGCCGTTAGGATAGGAAAAATTTCAAGTTGGTGTACGCGCGCGCGCTCGGCGCTTCCAGCGCTCCATTCTCGCCTTCGTCAGGTGTGCCAACTGCCAACAGTCGCGAGCGACGTGCTTTCCGTGCTATTGACCGACCGATCGGCCGACCGACCGACCGATTGTAGGACATCGTAGTGTATTTCCACGTTGTAGAGATGGCGTCGTATCAGCTAAATCGTGGCCATCGACATGGCCGCTACTCTCAGGTTTTTCCATTTCTCATAAAGCCACATAATATTGATAACTGATTATATGAAAACTACATTTAAGGCTTTCAAGCTAGATAAAAAAAAAGTCTTTTTACTAAGCATGTTTATTTTTACTTTGTAATAATTTCTTTAATTATACGTTCTAAAATAAAATATTTTTGTTCAACTAAAAGAATACGTGCCTATTTTATATATAGAAAAATATATTAATCTTGCACATTTATAAATAAAATAAAATAGTAGTATCAATAAATAATAATATTTTGTTTATGAATAATTGTTTCAGAATTTGGAGAAGGAATGCAGTAGTAGTAGCAGCAGCAACAGCAAAAACAGTCAGTGAGTGAATTAATTTGACAATTTATTTACGCTTACAATTAACTAATTAAAATAGAAGATCCCCATATAATAATAGTGAAGAATGCAAGAAATTAAAGAATTAAAATCATACAAAAGAACTCGCGAACAATTTATTCACTTTGATAGTGTACGATGAACGTAAAAGATGTGCGCATACGCAAAAAGTATTCACGAATAATTTAAAAATGGATTAAATCTCTTAACAGTTTGAATTAACAATTTAAAATTTAAACTGAAATAACTCTCTATTTTTTTGTGAAAATTTTTACTTTGAATATTTTTCCTTATTAAAAAAATATATATATAATATATGTATACATTAATTTTGGAAATAATGCAAACTTACCATGTGTATCAATCATTCTGCATTCTGCAGCTTTAATTGCTGTTCTGTACATGTATAGTATATGTATATTTTTTTAGCTTTTTCCCGTTTATTCCATTTATTTTATTTATTAAAAAAGGACAAAAAGTATTGGTCTGAAATTATCTAGTTTTTTGTTAAGCGATAAAATTATCACAATGTAAATGAATTTGATACAAATGTGTTATATATGATTAAAATATGTTATAAAATTATTTAAAATTAGAAAAGAGTAATTAAAACATTTTAGGTATGTACATATATGTATATATTATATATAGCTTTGTATTCAATATATGTTAGGGTAGTAGTATAACTTTGAATTATTCAATATATTTTTAATATATTTTTTGAATATTTATTATATATATATATATGTATATATATTTATATATATACAAACTATTCGTATATAATATTGAGAATACACAATCGGACTTATCGGGCATAAAATTTGAATATTCATCAGATATCTACGCTGGGCGTATGTAATTTGACAACGATAATTTCGGCTTGATCAATAATCGGAAATATAGTGAGAAAGAGAGATTCGATCGAGAAGTTTTCATTATCGCGGAAAATACTTCGGGATCGGTTACAATATTTCTCTTTTTCTTCTGTCTTTTCGAGCGTTTATCTGATATTTGTCTTTCATTTTTCGCTTTTATTATATAGTTACTGTGCGTGGCGTCAAATAAAAAAAAAATATAAAACTAAATAGAATATATAGAATCATTTGTCTAATAAATTTTGTAAAAAGCTATATATACATGTATATACACACACATATATATATATATATATATATATATATATATATATATAGTTTCTTACAAAATTTATTAGACAAATGATTCTAAAACCAACACAAGTATGTCTCAACGATGTCCGAGAGATATTTAAGAGATATCTGAAAAATTGAAATA
This sequence comes from Solenopsis invicta, assembly GCF_016802725.1. Classification (NCBI taxonomy): domain Eukaryota; kingdom Metazoa; phylum Arthropoda; class Insecta; order Hymenoptera; family Formicidae; genus Solenopsis; species Solenopsis invicta. The sequence continues at coordinate 10,666,743 of NC_052678.1, forward strand.
TCCGCCAGATGTTTTTTAAGCATCTTTTATAAATATTGTTTTGGATATTACTATCATTTAGGCAATCTTCTTACGTGGTGACAAGACAAAAGTCCTTAGTGCCGAAAACTCACACTAAATCGTTTGCAATAAATGTTTTATCCGCGAACAAAATATTTCCTGATATCATATTCTGTTTAGAGTTTTTGTTCATCAATCGTTAGCAGTTTCCACACTCTGCCACATTTGGTATTTGTCGTACTAATATACTAATTTCCATATTATCGCATTATATGGATATGCAGTCTTTTTCAAAGGTATTACCGATATCTCTTTTCCTGTCTTCTCGTTTCTCTGTGTCTTTCTTTCGTATTCTTTTTGCTTTTTAATTGGAATTTATGTAAACTGTGAATAGGTTTTCGTTTTTTATTTGGTATTTATGTTTCAGAATATAATCGGATATGACTATTTTTATATCAACTAGAGTTGTTGAGTTATCTTATTGAGAATACGTTCGATTAGTAATTTTTTTTTATTTTTACAAAAATGTCGAAAGACGTCTCAATCGCTAATATCAGTCAATCACAGTTATTTTTTACATTTATTCATTTATTCATTTATTCGACGTAGAAATAATTCTCATATTCGTTTAATTTTTCTCCCGTTATTACCGAATGACACTCGGCCGACTATCGATCGACATTTCGACGAATCGCTCGTCTCTTTAGACTCGAGGTATGGAAATTCCGAGGCTCTGATCCATCCGCAGCAGAGCAAGCGCTTCATCATTCGTGAAATCTGCGGCACACGTCACATAAAAACGTTATCTAGAGTGGGCAAGTTCTTTCTAGTGGGTGTCGAGGTAACTCCGCAACTGACCCCCTCATCCTCGAACGTAACCATTTTCTCACGACTTCTGGTAGCGGTGTTGCAGCCACCACCGCCACCGCCACCGCCACCACCGCTGCTGCTACCGTCCAACAATCGCGTTTGACTGGTGGTACCGATCACTCCGGTCGCAACCGGCGCCGGCGGTACGATCGCCGATGGAGGCCTGAGAACCGACGTTACGGGAGGTGGCGGTGGCACCGCCACGTCTGTCACAGCGGCTGCGAGATTGAATTCGCTCACGCTGCGCGGTACAAAGTATTCAAAGTGCAACGAACTGTCCTGCTGTCGGTGTTGTTGCTGTTGTTGATGATGATGAGGATGATGATGAGGAGGAGGAGGAGGAGGCAATTGTTGTTGCTGTTGCTGCTGCGTCGGCGATAAACAGCTTCTTCTTAACGGCTGGCCCCGTTGAAACTGTTGTTGCTGAACGCTGGTTGCCGAGGACGACGAGTTGCTCGTCGTTCTGCCGCCGACGGTGGCATCCGTCAGCGGCAACGTCTTCTTGCGCGGTAGCGTCGAATGATGGCCCGGCGACAACTTTACGGCAGTGTTGGAGGAGTGGGCCAGGAGCTTGCCGTCACCGGGGCTCCTGGCCTGATGCTGTCAGGAACCGGCCGCCGGCACCATCGACATGGCGATCGCCTCCTCTTCTTGTTCGGACAATCGCGAATCGCTGGTGCCGCCTCCGTCATCGAGGTCGACTTTGAGACCGGAAATGGCGGCGCCTGCTGCAAGAAAAAGAGAGGGACCACGCGTGACTCGTGACTGCCACTCGTCTCGGCGGTCATACAACCACCACCAGCTGTGTACTTTTCGATCGTACTTTTCGAAAATTCTCAGTTTCTTCGGTCGCGATTGGCATTGGTAAAGACGACAACTTTTACTAGCGTAAAGCGTAAAGCGTAAAGCAACGGGGCACTCGGAGGATAGAACCGTTTTTCGCAACGTAGCGATTACGTTTAATCGATGATGATATATCGGTTAGGTATCGAGCTAATTGTTACAGAATTTTCTTGTATATTTGCTCTGGTTAGGTGCAGTTTTTATTTTTTTTTATTTTTAAACGCGACAACTGTGTGACGATGAAATGCGTCGCGTCGCGCGTCGTTAAGATAATCAACGGTTCACGATGCGCTCTCTCTCTCTCTCTCTCTCTCTCTCTCTCTCTATATATATATATATATATATATATATATATATATATATATATATATATGATATATCTATCTATCTATCTATCTATCTATCTCTCGTAGAGAAGACTTTGATCGTTGATTCCCCACCGAATGCCTTCATCAGGGATACCTGTACCACCGATAGGTCCGACCACCACGCCCGACGACATGCCGCAGGTTCTACCGAAGACCCTGACCACGCGTACCACCTCCTCCTGGACGAGGTTGAAGCACATGGCGATCAGGCCCATCCCGGCGAGGATGTAGAGCGAACAGGCGCACAAGCTGAGCTCCTCCAGGGTGGTGGTGGGCGCGTTACGCCCTACTGGCATCAGGTCCCCAAAGCCGATCGTACCAAGGCTGGTGAAGCAAAAGTATCCGCCCTCCAACAAGCTCCAGCCTTCCAGACGGTTGAACATGACCGCACCGCCGCATATATACACCAGCATTATCGCCAGGCACAAGCTGATCGGTATCCTGACGGGGTTGCTCTCCAGCATGTACGCCGGTGACGAGGTCGATGATAAGGAGAGCGAGCACGGGTGAAAGTGTCGCTTGCCGTTACCCGTTGTCACGTCCTGTGAGAAAGAGCTATTTGTCACGACTTGAAACCCAGAGGGTGAATTCTATAATTCTAGAAGAGAATTTTATAATTCTATAATTATATATTACAATAGTAAAGATGGCAAAGACCAGATGGTATATTAATTCATCGGTGACAGCAATTACTTTGGAGCATGCACAACTTTTAACGCAAACGCGACACGATGATGTCTCGCGCGTACACGAGAGGAACGCAAGAACGAGTCGTTATTTTTTTATCTCGGAGAGGATCTTGGATCCTTGGATCTTTCGGATGGAATTGAGAAACGAGACGCGACACACGGGGGATGGTTACGGGGGGACGTTACCTGAAGCGCAGCTGTCGAACTGGTGGTCGCGTGCAAAAGACCCTCGCTGCCGCAGTCGAGCAGGATCGCGCTGCCGGTGCTGCGGATACCGAGATCGTCGCAAGAGCTTTCCCTGCTCGCCGAGTAGTAGTTGCATCCGCCGCCTCCCTTGGTCTCCACGTGATTGTCGTAGCGATACGGCTTGGTCATTATGCCGCCGACTGGCGGTGGCGGCGGCGGCGGTTGCTGCTTTCGCGCGCAGTTACGCGGCCGTCGACACACGCGTCCGTAAAGACGACGAAAACTTCGGGCAAGCACGTCGCCCACTGTACTTAGGTAGACCAACATGAGCGGGATTCCCGCTAAAGCGTAAACTATAGTGATCAGCCGACCCCAGACTGTGCGTGGCGCTACGCTACCGTATCCTGAAAACAAAACGATCGTTTCGACTCGCTTACGGGAGAGTAAATACTTAATGGTAATAGCAACGAGTTAATAATCGGCGGACGACGCAAGATTTATCTATTATAATCTATTCAAGTCGCCGTCGCCGCCGCCGCCGCCCACCATCCTTTCCAACGCGATCGTTTCAAATTTCAACGAGTAGTAAGTACCTATAGTCGTAATTAACGTCAGAGAATACAGCAGGCTACTACTGAAAGTCCATCGTCGACCGTGCAGTCGTCTGCTGTCCGCGTGATGCTCTCTGGACCGCGGAGACAACGGTGGCGTTTGTTCGTAGGAGGTGCGCCTGAGGCCGCGAGCTAAATTCTCCTGGAACTCGAGGACCTCTCGGGCCGCCAGGCGAGTCCAATTCTCCTTGTAGAGAACGTTGAGATCCTCGGTGATGCTCCATAGCTTCTCGACCGTGCGTGCTCTCAATTCCATAGCGGTGGAGTCGTTCTCGAGGTTAGGCAGCACGTAGGAAACTCCATCAGGTTTTGATGCGGCAATCTCGCTAAGCGAATCCTGTGCAGGAAAAACACAATTATTATTTTCTAATTTAGGAGTCAAATTTCTAGAATAAAATAAATCGAATAGTCAGAGGAGCAATATTATTGGCGATAAACGTCGATCAACGTTAATTTCGTCTTTTTTTATTTCACAATTTGTGGAAAATTAAGCTAGACGCGAAATTAACTAATCTCGAGCTATAGTCGAGCGGTGCGTTAATCGTCGTTGATTCCGACCGCTCACCGATTTGAGGTCTCCCTCGAGGGCCATAAAGGCGAACGCGCCGAGCAGGGTGTAGCCGAGAACGAGCACACATACGCCAAGGCTCGCCAATAGTCCCGGAGTTTTGGTGGAAGTAGCGGTGCTACAGCTGCAACAGCAGCAAAGCAGCTCCGCGCCTCGCACCGCGCCGCCGCCGCCGCCACTGCTCGCGCTATTGTTGTTGTTGTTACCGCTGTTGCTGTTGGCGTTTCTACCCGGACAACATCTCGGCGCCCTTTGATAATAATCGCCAGCGTTCTGCATCGTTTCACTCTCTGATTAAATCGTCGTCGTTGTCGTCGTCGTCGTCGTCGTCGCCGCTGCCGCCGCCGCCGCGCCGTCACCGCCACCGCAGCTGCAGGTGCAGCGACCGATGACGCCGCAGCTGCAGCCGCAAGCGGTAATGTTCTAACGTCGTTCTACTACCGTCGCCGTACTACGGCCGTCTCCGTCTCTGTCGCCATCGCCATTCATCCGGAACCGGGGCTGCTTGACCTGCATCACGATTGCGACAATACGCGATCAAGTATTTGTCTAACAGGAAGATTTAAAGTAGGTAGATCAAGGTAGCTGTAAATAATTCCTAAATGGATGCGCACTGTCTGTGGGCAGCACGAACGATATTTCTCTTGCCGATATCGCCATCGCTTAAAGAAAATATGAGGAAAATATTTGCGGATGCACGCGCTCAAAGTGATAATTATAATCGGTAACGGCACATTTTGCTGTCCCCTAATCATTTTCGTTTCAATCCGATAAAGTTTCTAATCTCTTAGTAAGGAGTAAAGTAGGAGTTTGAAACGACTGTGCGATCGACGCACAATCGATTAATCTTTTCGATTAATTGATTCGTTATGGAGGAGTATTAATCATCTTCCTTATAGCTCCTTCGTTTCACGTTCGTGCGAAACGAGGACTCAACGTGCACGTGGGTGAAAAAAAAAATAAACTCGTCGTTTAAACATTCCTATGGCGTATGCGACAAGTTTATTATTTCTAACGTAACTGTAAATATAGGCTACTATTTGTGACCTAAACTTATCGTCGTACGTGAGATTCGTCGTCTATAAAAATAAATTCTGTAACTGACAATAAGATACTAGAGTCACCTTGATAAAAAAAGATATAAACATTCGATAAGTTAATTTTCGGTTTTAAATGGATGCGCATACTTGTACATGTAATAAAATAACGTAATTTAACGTACATAATTAAGATTAAATAAAGTATGAGAGAAAAGTATACTTGTAAGGAATTAATTAGGAACACACAGTTTTATCATCTATTTCTGTTTCGATAGCTCACAGTTTACAAAGGACTTTTATTCCGTCGACGCGAGACCCGATGGCGCGTACCCCGTTCCGTCAGTCAGCCCCCGTACCCCATATATCTGATAAAGCATTCGTCGGAATGTGTAAAGTCGGAACACGCGCAGAAATAGCCAGCCGCACGATCGACCCTCGGTATACATTCACTGGCTCGTTGCAGAAACGCGTACATCAGATGCACAGGATGCATAATAGGCCCACTTGCGCGACTCGACACTCGACACGCTGGAACTGAGAGAAAAGCGGAGAACTGAGAAGCGATGGCAAAAGCGCGAGGCAGAGACATGAAACGCGAATTCGCGCGCTATCCTAGACCGCGATAGAAATGTAAATGACTGAGAAACAGAGAGAATGAAAGAGGGTGAGAGAGAAAGAGAGAGAGAGAGAGAGAGAGAGAGAGAGAGAAGGGTCAAGATGAAGGGAACGCGTATGTAGATCGAAGAGGAGGATGTCTCGCGAGTTTTGAATAAGTATGTGTTAGATTTTCGAGATGTGAAGAGCATCAACGACGAGCTACTCGCTTCGTGTCTCGTCTTGACGTGTAAAACGAGAAACAGATATCTTCTACACGGTTAGATAAACGTGACGAATTACATGTTCGAATTAAAAATAAAAGAAATAGAACAGTTGCTCTGAAAATCAATCTACATTCAATAATTAAAATTTAACTAGAGAATATTAATTTTTTTTTATCTTACTACGACAAAGATGAAAAAGAGTCTAAATACGCGAGATGTATTTTTAACAAATTTCTCTTTACTTTAGTAGTAAAGTAAATTATTATTGTATTAATAATAGAATATTTTTAAAAATTTTAAGAGAGGGTAGGGGGAGGGGGAGGAAAACGAAAAGAGAACTCTGTCTGAGAGAGAATAGAGGAGAGATATATAAATAGAATGTGCGACGAGAAGGGTAAAGAGCGAAGCACATGGCGTCAGGCGTGCGTATGACACCATTAACAACGGATGTGTGCATATGCGTATACGCGTATACGTGTATAGTTGTATAGTACGCTATAGTTTCACGCTTACATTTGTGCTCGCGCGCGCGCGCGCGCGAGAAAGAGATCCGTCCCAGTTGAAGCATTGTACCACGGCTACTAGCGATAAGGCATGAAATTAAATTCGACGGAATGTGGGTCGTCGTGCCGTACGGCTGCTTTCGCCACCCTCTACGTCACGTCCTGTCTGACAACGTCAGAGAGACGGAGAGAGAGAGAGAGAGAGAGAGAGAGAGAGAGAGAGAGAGAGAGATACGTTGGTACACATACACACACATATACATATATGTAAAAGGATGCCATGTATCCTAGTAGGGGTGGTGCATACCGAAAATCACAGCTATAGTACTGGAAATTTATAGTATACGTTATGTGAATTATAGATTTTTAATACTGACGGTGAATTTTGGAATGCAGCCTAGATATGTCGTATAAATCGCTAAACATTTTTTTGGACCAATATTTTTGTTTTCATTTTTGCGTGTTACAGTGTTAGATTTCAATGGAGTCTGCAATTTAACAAAATTATTGAATCAGAATCGCTAAATCACGACGTATTCTTGCTATAATATATTTTAGTACGTCGCCTTCTTGTCTCAAAAATATAACTTTTTTTTTCTTTTTTCTCTCAAGCATAAATCGATAAGATATCTAAATTACTATTTTTTTTTTTCTTTTACCATTTAACGCGCGCTTTCACAAAGCGCGTGAGTGATTGTGATCGCTGTGAAAACGCCGGAAGCATTTTTCCGAAAAAAGCTGGAACACGCTGTTCCAGATAACTTGATACCGTATGATGTACTGTAGGTTCAAAAACAAATAGCTTTGGAAATACACATGTATTCTATAGACGGTATGTCGGAATTTAAAATAGATTTTTCTCTTTTGACGAAAACAAGAATTTCTCGATTGCAGATACACGTAGAAATGTCAGCATCTTAGTCGTCATTTTAAGAACAAGTTACAACTTAAAAAAACTTGAACATTATTCTATCAAAAATTTAGAGTGTGATGAGAAATAAAACGTTCTTTATCGTATCTTTATTGAGGAAAGATTATATTTGCAATGTCAATGCAAAAGGATAGGAGAAACACTAATGAAAATTAATCAGAAATTTTAGACTATCTTTTATAGTTTGCACATATGTATATATGTATATACGTATGTGCTGTTATCGCCAAATGTTCGTTACATTGATTGGCATTAGTGTGCGTCGATAAACATTCCATAAACATTCATTTAATTGAAATATACGCGTGAACAAATATCACATAATTGCGCTATCGGCTATTATGGCATTGTCATAATGCAAGCGATTGAGCATGAAAATAAATTTGAATTTTTTTTCCGTATCTACATTAAATAATAAATGTGATAGGATTAACTTGTATTTTAATTAAAAATGATGGATTAATTCAAGTTGATACGTAAAACAAATTTTCCTGCGGCAAATACTAAGCCAAAGATCTTTAACGTAGGGTACGAAATATTGAACTGTGAAAAAAGTATGATTGGAGTAGATCTCTGGATTGTCCGATTTTCGCGGGTTAAATTGTTAAATCCTCTCGCTAGTAATAATCTTTAATTAAAGTAGTGCTCTCTCGGTAATAATAATAATCTAATTTTATCAATATAAAAATGAAACACTATTTCTCATTTCACTTTTTTTTAAATACAAAACAGTGATAGAAATAATTGTTTATTAATTTATTAATGATATTTAATAATATTTAACACCGTCAAAATATCATTTGTATTTGCGTGTTAAGTTTTAAATAAAATATACGACACACATTTTTTCATTTTTATTATATGAGTTTTAAGAAGATGTAATCGGCAACTTGGATCAGTTTTAAATATTTCAATTGCATCAAATATATTGGCCAGAGCATTGGTTTAATTGGAAATCAAATTGCCCATTTATATGCCATTGCGCACGAGCTGAAAAATATAATCGTCAAACAAAAAAATCTTTAATATTTCAGATTGCGTGCCACTTGTGTGTCAAAATATCGAATAGAGCCTCCCGCGTATTATATATTATGCATAAAGCTTCGTGACGTTGACGTATAGCCCAAGTCAGCCCTAGGCGGAATGCATTAGGCTGTCTACGAGGAGGCATAGCGTAGCGAGGCAGCGATTCGGGTCTGTCAAAAGTCAAGGTGTGCCCGCGTCACGTGGAGTAGACGGGATAAATGATTTTCCAATATCGATACCGTCGATGGCCGATCTCGCGCGCTTCCCATTTCTAGACAAACTATACTCACCTAACATTTGCAGAAAGCTTACTAGTCTTTAGACTTTTAGTAATCTCCGCTTTTCAGAGTTGTTATTTCATTGAAACGAACGTTTTCAATTAAAATGTTTGTATAAAAAATATCCTTATGCTTACAATCCCTTAATAAATTTAAAGTTTACTTTTTCATAGTTTTAAATTTTTTTTTTTAATTTTTTTTTATTTGATATTAATTATTTTTTGTAAATATCTTGATTTTATAATTATTGATAATTATTTTATTTTAATTATAAATAAATTTTACGTTTTTAAACTCTACTGTCTATATCGTAAAGATTTAATATTTTTCCGCTTCTAATTGTGTAGATAGTTATTAAATTTGTACAAAGAAACTTAATAAATAATATTAAACATAGAAATTATTTCTTTCATCTTTCATCTTGATAATTTTGAATGATTACAGTTAATTCTTTAAATTAAATTAGATTAGATTTCAAACCCAAATTGATTATGGTACGTTTTGGTTCATAGTCCGTTTTATGTTTTATCATAAATTTTTAACATTTAATTTTCAAAAGTAATTGTGTACATACATCATAATACTTTTTCGAAAACTAATCAATCGTTTTGCAGTTTTGCTCGATTTATTTATTTTTGTTTCACACACACAAACACGCGCGCGCGCGGAGCAAGAAAGGATTTCTGTACATACGTATATTAAAAGTTTGTAAAGGCGAAACGTGTTTTGTATCTCTCTATTACAATGATAAAGAGAGAGAGAGAGAGAGAGAGAGAGAGAGAGACGTATACGATTCCGAATTCACGATACGAAGATGCAAACTATGCACTTACCGTCACATATTTACTACAACATCACAAAGAGATCGCAGTTACCGTCAGACGTAAGATACTTCTAGACTACACTGACAGTTTCCGAGGAGTAATATACGCATCTCTCAACTCTGCAGTTACATTGTCGTAGTAATCGATTGGCACGCGAAAGGAATTCCGGGCGTTTAATTGGAATTTGTGTGTGAAGCGTAGTACAATATATCTCACCATCCGCTATAGCCATACTTAGGGTAGCATCGCATAATACAAGCGGCTTGCTTGCCGCGTCCTTCTCCAGTGACTCTAATATCCAATTTGAAGCCCGATTAATTATTAAATATTGATAACACGACTACTATTAATGCTATAAATTACTATACATGACGTGATCGGTTACAATTGTCATAAGAAATAATGTTAAATTATAATACTAATCTCTTCTCTTAATATCTTTTCCTAAAATGTTTAGTTGAATTTTAAATTAAGAATTTATATTGAATGAAACTTTATATAAAATGAATCGAAGAGTATCGAAGTCAATTTGAATGTTTAACCGATTACAACTTTATGAATTAATTAATTAGTATGACGAAGGAAGAGAAGGACGAGAAAGAATGTTCATATTCTAATATTAAACAGTTTTATTATCAAAATTAAAAATTAAAATTAATACTCAAATAGAAGCAGAAGAAATCAATAAGGTATAAATAAAAAGAAGATACGTTATAATTTTTGTACCCTCGTGCAAAAGTTAATTACTTTACTCGATATCTTTCAGCTCAATTTATCAGTTTCTACTAGAAATGAAATGGATTAGAAAACGTTGAACGTATCAAAAGCAATATCGATTATAATTTTTGGGGAAGAAAATTTCTTTAAGAAATCCTTAAAAGAAAGGATAGTACCGTACGCATCGAGCGGATGTCCATTGGCGCGACAACTAGGAAGGAATTCCATCCTCTATAAGTAGCGGACCACGCTTAATTGGAATTTATGCTCGTAGTGGTACATGAGCCACTCTATAGATAGGCACGTTGTACAGCACGGTGGTTGATAGGAAACGTAGCACCGCGTAACGAGTTAGCACAAGTAAGCGAGAGATGACGAGAGATAGAAATAGAGAGAGAGAGAGAGAGAGAGAGAGAGAGAATGTCGAGAGGGTGCTTACTCGGGGTCCTGGCGCGGCGCGGCGCGGCGCGGCGCGGCCCGGCGTCTCGCAATCGATAGCTGAGCGGCAGTTGGAGGCGTAGAGGTCGGTGCGAGGGTCGATGACGAGAAGAAGAGAGAGAGAGAGAGAGAGATGTGCTCAACTGAATCTCCCTCTGATCACTTCCACGGAGACTACCTAGTTAAATAGGTGCATGTCCGCAGCTAGTGAGACGCACAAGATCTATTTGAACCAAACTCAGATCTCTCAGGTTTAACCATGACTTTTCAATTAACTCTCAAGTGAAGAGATCCTGTTTTGAGAGATGATGAATTTGATAAATACCGATTTTTTAATGCAATTTTAAGACCTAACGTTACGTTTAATTAAATTTTTAAGCAAAAATATTCATCATTAACACTCTGTTAAATAATCTTTTACGAAGAATAGGAAGGATTTGAAACGATCTTCCTATTTAATCGTCGAATTGGAAGTTTAGCTGAAACGATGATATTTAATAGAAAAACGACAATAATATGTATCGAGTGATACGATTAATAAAAGTAATTAAGGTAAATCGTTACAGTAGAATCGATGACGAAGGACGACGAACGAAGGACGTGAATGCCTAATTAAGTTTTGTTCCTTTGTACAGGAAAAAAAATTTAATGCATATATAGAAAATTTATGCTCTCAAACTTCTCAAACTCAATCGATATTTCTATAATATATTCTTCAATAAACTTTAATCTTTTTTTATTTATTTATTTAAGAAAATTGTTTTTAGAAAATGCCATCTTGTGTTGCAATTTTTTTAAGAGAATACGAAATGTCATAATAATTTTGAAACAGTGTAGAGTGTGTAGAGTGTGTAGAGTGGAACGAACGAGACCATGTTTAATCCCCGCATTCATCGAGTAACAGTTAAAGTCTTAATCTCGTTGATTCTACGCCTCTTTCAGGATTTTTCTTGTCATCGAGAATCTGATTTATCTTGGTGATTCAGCCCTGCGATTCGCAGTGAATAATAGAAGGTGCGCTGGCCTAAATGAAAACTAAGAGAAAAGGAAACGACAATTTTACCTCAAATTTCTCTCGTAATTTCCTTTTCAACGGGATTATAAATAGGGATGAAAATGCACATTTTGATTTATTTTGTTAAAAAGTAAAATTTCATTAAAAACAGTGACATACGAGTATATGTCAAAGAGAAGAAAGAGAATTTTTAAAAAATTTAAATAAATTTACTCATAATAAAAATACCGTAATATTAGGAAAATTAAAATTAGTTTTATAATAAGCTTAGAAAGAACATACATTAAAGCATAATATAAGTACATTATAATTATAATTAGACAAACTTTATTTTAAATTGAAAAGATCCTGTATCGATTTCCCCCTTCTCTCTCTCTCTCTCTCTCTCTCTCTCTCTCTCTCTCTCTCTCTCTCTCACACACACACACACACACACACACACACACACACACACACACACACTTTCTCTGAAATATGAAAAGTAAGAAAAAAAGAAAAAAATATAAATTGAAACTTGCGTTTTGGACAAATTAAACATGAATTTGTCTACACTAACTATCGTCGTCTTTTTTTACCACATCTTTGATTCATTATCCCAATCTTTCTTTCCGTTGTGATGTTATGCAGTAAAAATCTAGCTACGTTCCTAGCCTGTGCTCGAGTGAATTTGTTTTGTTCTTTTCAGAGTTTTTCAACTTTTTTTCTCTTATTTGACGATGGATAAGAGACGACTCGCAGTTTCTCGGTTATCCACTACGTTTTCCTTATTCTTGCACTAAAAATTCTTTTTTTGCAATAGACAAATTTTTTTCCCATTATTCCTCTTATTTAAAAATGCAAAATTGTCAAACTGAATGTGATGACTTGGAAAACAAAATTGCACAATAATATAATAAAAAAATAGTCAAATTAAAAGGACAAGAATTTTATTTAATTATCGTGATAAAAATGTTGCATAGAAATAAAAAAAAAAATTGGCAGGTTTCTATATCTCTCAATGAATACACTTACACGCATCACAATTGAGTATTAATTTAGTTGAACGATACGCCACGCGTGTTACTTGGAAATGACAACGTAATAATAATAATAATAATAATAATAATAATAACGTCTTTGGAATCTATTAAATCACCGCGATGCATCCGTGAATGAGCTTTTTTCCCAATGGCTTCCGTCGAGAGCGACAACAAAACGTATATCATTCGTCGTTGAAAATGGAACGCGGCTTCTGAAAAATCGCGGCGGTCGAGCGCGCCAGTGAGATCGCGCAATCTATGCATTTTTGTAATTAATTCGCACGAGATGTGGTTTTCAATCGAAAAATTTATTCAATCGACTTGCTCTCTCTACGCCTCTACGCTATGAAATTAACGGGATTATCGCTGGTGACGCGAAGAGGGAGGGAGGGAGGGAGGAAGAGAAAGAGTAGTCCACGTTTGACGATGTTAATTAAAACGCATATACTGGCCACGCATGATAGCTCGTTCGCGCAATGTATCATATTCCATCGGACGTGGACGGGACCGTTGTTTATATCCCAAACATTTCTCTAACTAACAGGATATCTATTATGAGAAAGGGGATGAATTCTTCAGTGTATAGGCAAACGAACGATCGAACAAATAAGTCTAGCCGATTTATTTTCAAGTGGCCGGTTTTATCGCATTGCGTACCTTTGACTAGATGTTATACGCATGCGAACATTATAGCATCAGAGAGCTATAATGTTAAGGTGCAAAGTTGAGTAATCGGTGCAAGTATTGTGTAATCTTTTATATAAAAAAATTAATTTTATATCGTTTCTTTATTCAGCTATTGTATATTATATAATATATACAATAAAGTTGTTGTATATACATATTATATTACATTTTTGAGCTATTTAATAGCATTTATCTTTTTATCAAGAATAAAGAAGGTACGAGATAAGGCAAAAAATACATTCGCGCATTCTTTCCTTTCGCGAATCATCGACGTGTTTCGTCATAAATGTGACATAGCGTTATATGCGGCCATATACTATATGTCCTACATAATATATCTTTTTCAAGAATAGTCTTTCTTGAGAGAATATCTGAAAATTTTATATCGCACGAATGAAACCAATCGCTTTAAAAGACTCCTTATGCGGTTTCTCGATATAAAGTTTTGTCCGAGAAAAATGAGGTAGAAAGAACAAAGAGGAGAGAGAGAAAGAGAGAGAGAGAGAAGTAGGAAGGAAATAAAAGATTCTTACAAAGGAATACCCAAGGGGAATTTTGTAGGGCAAAGTGACAACTATACGCGTTTCGACATTATGAATTATCTAGTTGCCTGCAGCAACACCTGCGCCTTTACTCAAATTTCACCGGCGAGTCGGCAGTCGACATGTAATATTACGCCAGACCAGAAAAATATTTTTTAAGTACTATCGCATTGCTCAAGCAAAAAAGACGAACGTATGAAAGTAAAATAATTATAAAAAATATGTACAAAAGAAACAATTTTAAATTTAAAATAAAAATTTTAAGAGACGAAATTTATGTCGAAAAGACGGAATTGAAGTAGAAAATTTGTGCCTCGAGAGCTCGTGAGCCGAGTCTTGCTTCGGGAGAAATAAAAGAACAGGACGAAATTTATATTTATAGCACAAATCACTTGAAAGAAAGAGGAATTTCTTCAAACGTAAAAGAAAAGATGGGCTAGTTTGATTCACTTGTCAAACGTCGAGAAAATGAGAGAGAGCATCATTTCACAAGCTTGGGATTCGAAAGTGCAATGTTCGTAATGTTCGTAAACTTGAAAATTTGCCATAAAATATGAATTTTTGCTTGCATTTGCGCTCATTCGTTTGATACATTTCTGTTTATCATTTGCTAAAACGAGATGTTAAAAATTTAATCAACTTCGCGCAAAGCTCGTAATTCTCGATATTCGACGTTAAATGTTGCACGAGTAGGCTATCAGGCCGCGGAAAGACAAACGCTTTTAAATTTGATTTTACTCGCTAAATTGAATTTCGGTTATACTTTCAGGAAACGTGATATTTGAATTTCTTGCGACTCTCTACGTAAGAAGAAATGTAAGCGAATGCAAATTTTGTCGAGTGCCGCATCAATCTCTCCCTAGAACAGTTTTCACGCATGAAGCTCTCGAGAGATAAGTAGAAATCTACTATCTATAAACATACTCACAAATTCCTATTTTAATCCTCGAAAGCATCGCTTATCGCACGTTCATTATTGAGGCTGCTCTTATCAGGAAGCAAGGATTAACCTTGCTGAGAGAAACAAAATTGTCTCGCTAATTTTAATCACGCGGGTATAAACGTTGAATGATAAGAGAGAGAGAGAGAGAGAGAGAGAGAGAGAGGGGGGAGGGGAGGAGAAAATTCTGCTTGACACACTTCCCTCTACTGTTCACATGACGTATATACGTTACACGTCCTTTACATCCCTATCAGGTTTTGTGTTGAACGTTCTTTTCGCATATACGTTTTTATCAGCAAGAACTTGTCAACGACGATCGAGATGATACTCGTCATTCTAAATAAAATAATGTCAGTGATAGTGATAAAAGGATTTAGAGAAGGCCATTATTTTACTTACAAGAAACAACATTGTTAATACTGGAGAAACTAGCTTGAAACAAAGGGATGTTTGAAAAATTCAGAATACCCTACGTATATATACTTTGACAATTTTTCAAATATATTTAAATGTGTAATACCAAACGCAAAACATTTGATAGGTCGCCGCCGGTCGCAACCTACCAAATGATAGAGCAAAGATGTGCTTTTCTTTTTGACGGTCGTAATGTTTCCAATTCGCACAAGAGGGATAGAGAAATAGTAAAAAAAAAAATACATCGCGTTGTTCCTAATGCGCTGTGCATGGTCGCTTCGCGAAACATGTTGGAAGACACGCTTGGTTGTTATCCCATAACTTACCATTCAACTTTTGGTAGCGATCGCTCTTTACGCTCTATCCGACGGCGGTCTTCAAATTCCCACGGTGATTTTGCGCAACATATCAGCACACACCTCTCGAATGGAACGACTCGTTTACCGTCGAAGAGACGTTAGTTATTTTCGCGCAATCACGCCTAGAAGGGTCGACTATTTCAAACGATTCACGTCTATCTTTTCAATCCGCTGTCGTAATATTTTGACACCATCGTGTATACGTATATTATATATAGAATGCGATGGAATTGCATTGCGCGTCTCGTATTAACCGTCTGTCTTCGTTTGGCAGTGAGACAGGAGATAGGAGATACGCAGTTTCTAGCTCTATAATTGCTATATATATATATATATATATATATATATATATATATATATATATATATACACTTATCACTAATGTCTCGTTACGATCGACATGAGCGCATGCAGGATATACGATACATGCAAATACATATGTAGATATGTATATATAACCCACATCACTCGCCGCATCACTCGCGGTCGTTCGCGATAGCGCGGCGTACGTCTGATTCCGATTGACCCGTATCACTTACGGTTCACGACTGACTACAATCGTCGACTTGTATTCGATGGATGAGTCGACTGGCCCGAAGAGAGCGACTCGTCGCCGCTGCTCGATTGCTCCCGAAACGGAGCAAGATGCATCTCGAGACAACGTGTTTCGTTATCCCATTTCTTTGTCCTTGGTTTTCTCAAAAAGCATGGAAAGTCGCGGCTCACTGCTCACTGCTCGCAGCTCGCGGCTCGCGGTTGATCACTGATTATTCTCTCTCTCCACATTGATTATCATTTGCGATTTATTTAACAATTCATATCCATTCTTGGATCGTCGCCCGCCGCCCACCGCGATAACGGCGAGGGATCATTATTGAAAAAACTCTCTTTGAGTCATCATCGAAGAACGATGACACACATCGCTCTTTATCCCGAAACGTCACTTGTGAAAAATCACTGCTCAATCCAATGGTTGTCCAACGACATTAGAGATGATTAATTTTAAGCGTTTGAAATATATTTAAGAATTGAATAAGTCGCGAATCAAATAATTCAATGTTCAATTATGAATTACGAAGCTCTGAGTTGATAAAAATTGGAAAATTTAAAGACGCGTTTGTAGATTATGTACGCTTTCTTGTCAAGCATTGTGTCATAATCTCTGATTCCATTGTAATTCAGCTCGATCGATTATATTCCTTATAGCAAGTAATTACACATTACAGAGGTTATAAAAATTTAATTATCTTTATATCGTTTGCATGGTGCAAAAAGTTTCTATTTGATGAATCAAAGATGTGACATTACTCACTCTCTTGTTTTATCTTTTAGAAATCGATACGAGCGATAGCTCTTGTCTGTAAAATCACTGTAAAAGAGTCATTGTCAAATTGTTACAACAAATTGGTAAGCGAGAGAAAGAGAGAGAGAGAGAGAGAGAGGGTGGCAAAGCTGCGAGCCATCCTGCGAATCCTTGAGCATGTTTTCGCGATTAAAAAGGATTGACGATCGAGTCGTTCCGAATCGATTGAACGCCCCTTGCCATTTCTCTCCTTTGCCGCTATACTTGGTACTAAAGGGTCCGTGTCCCGGACGTACGCGGGCTCAATCGAACTCGACTAGAGAGTCCATGGAGATGGACGAGGCGAGGACGGCGCCGCGGCGGCGAGTGTTCTCGTTTGCGGTTGTCTATCCGAGTCCGCGAATCCTTCCTAGAGGGCTGGAGCTTAGACTCGACTTTTCGTGACGAATACACTCGAGCGTAATCCAATAAACTTTTCACGTTTTAAACAATTGTCATATCTCAACTCACTGAGATACGTCGAGTTGAGACTCGGAGAGCTGGTGGTTATCGAGCCGATTCGACGGTCCAAACTGTCACTGGCAAACGGCCGAATAGAGCGCGATTCGATGCTCGGCGAGAGATCGCGGCCGCGGATAAAGTTCGTCCTATTCGAGAAATACGAGTGAAATACGAGACGAGGAGACTGAGCCGAGCGATGACAGCGAACGAGTCGTCGTTCGCGAGGAGCGTACGCCGGCTTTTACGTACGGACGCACCCCCGTAGTGGCGGCGCAGGGTGCAGGGCGCAGGATCGCTCTCCGACGCCGACTCCGACGCCGACTCCGACGCCGACGCCGACGCCGACGCCAACGCCAACGCCAATGTCGACGTCGACGTCGCCGTCTCCGGGAATGCTTATGGCGCATGTGCGGCAAATGGTACAACGCTACAACGGGAACGGGAAAGTCGTATGCGAAAGCGTCTATTTGCAACCCCGTTTTCTCGACCTGCGCTCTCTCTTTCTCTCTCTCTCTCTCTCTCTCTCTCTCTCTCTCTCTCTCTCTCTCTCTTTCTCTCTCTTTCCCTTTTTTTTCGTTTCTTATTTTTTTTACTCATGCCACACACTTTCTCTATCATATATTTTTTCTCTCTTCCACATCTTTATGTTTTCTTCGATTCCATTATGACACACAATGTGCACCTTTTTTCTTACGTTTCTGAATTACAATGATAATGAACATTAACTTCGCGATCGAAGAAACTTGGTTAAAGTTTTCTTCTTTGGTAGGTGATGTCTTTCTCGTTCGCATTTCTCGTTGACGAATTTTCTTGTCGCACGAAACAATTCGACTGACAATAAGCGAAAGGCATGAGCGAGTGTTGCCCATCTTCAAATGTGAGATTCTTATGTTTTTAGAGAGAGATTACGTAAATTAATATAAACCTCTCTGTTTATATTATTATTTCTTTTCTCTATACGCCGTTAATTCTCAGTGCAAAAAATGCTAAAATAATATTTTATTTTTTCGAATATTGTTTATTCGAAATATCGTTTAAAATCCTATACAAGAATCAAACTTGAGTGAACACGAAGCACAAAGGAATCAATGATCGGTAAAGAGGTCAACCGTTTTTAGCGTATCTATATCTATCTATCTCTATTTATATATCTTGCATTATGAATCATACTTGGCTCTTACAGTTATAATAAAATCCGATCGAATTGTTTGGAACGATATCCAGTTTTATCCTGTTGATGAATAATCAATTGAGACATTAAGCGATCGACACAGAGTTGGGACGTTTCAAATGCGCGATCACATCTCTGACGTCTCGGATCTTCCGAGACATGTAGATGAAATAAACTGCTGTCAAGATTTTTATTTTTTTTTTCTTTTTTTTTCTTTTAGAAAGATTTGTATTAATTATATAAATTAACATTATTATCTTTTTGCCGTATGTATCGTATGTATCGTATAAATCGATATCTATTTCATTTATAAGAAACATCTGAGATTTTATTTACAATTACAAGTACAAATATTAGTAAACATTTGCAAATGTTTGATCGCTTCTAATCGTCTAGTTTGAGACGTATCGTAATCGGTAATCACGTTTCAGCTCACACACATTTCTCTTCAATATATCTTGCGGCTTTGCGACACTCGATCATCCTAGTCCACGATCTTTTCCTTTGTTCTATGCTTTGTTTAGTTTGTGCACATTCTTAGCTGTTCGATTCGCACGTCTCTGCCGGTTCTTCGGAATCCTCGATTCCTTTTCTTTTACGTTTATGTAATTCGACACGAAAACGACAGATTCGATATCGTCCATCATGCATACAAACACCCGCGTGTGCCTGTGTATCGCGATATATCTCGCGCGGTGACGCGCGGTCCGATCTCTATTCTCGCGCCAATGGGATATTCGCTTCGACAAATGATCCGATAAATAGATGAACGAGAAGTTCGACGTGCGATTTTAGAAATGGTCGAAAAAATATTTTGTATAATTACTCTATTTGCTTGAAAGAGTGCAATGCAAAATTGATTTGATGCTGATACAATGTGCTATTTGAAATAATAATTAAACTGATAACAGAGTAAATTAATTCTTTTTTCATAAAAGGAATTAATTTCCCTTATCTCTCAAAGAGCAAATGCATCGCTTTCCCTTACTACGCTCGGTCGTGTATAGAATTTATTATCGTTTACGAGATCTTTTCCTCACTGGTTGTGCAGCGCCTCTACTCGATTGTTCGATCTTACTCGCTCTCCCCGTTCGCTCACGTTTCTACGCTTTACGAGAGATTTGAAGGACAGTAAAGAGGACATCAAAGATACAAACGATTGCTTTTCGTTCACACATATACCACACACAGATCTCGTGTATAGCGCAAGCTATACACGAGTATTTTCACGAAAAAAGAAAAAAAGGAAAACCGCGTGATTTTTAATGATACCGTCTTTAAAGATACCGACTGTATCTTTTAGCATTAGACTTGGAGAAATTCAATTAAATTGTAAGATATCCTTCTTATCGCGTGAGTATTAAGAGAGAAAGATGTATTAAGAGAGAAAAAATGTTGAAATCGTTGCAAAGTCAGATTATTAAATGAGCGAAAAGAAAAATATTTTCAGTCAACTCACCGATTATCGTGGTGCTGCAGAATCACGATGAGGGAACATAAAACTCGTTTGTCATCTTTCACATCTGAAAATATACTTGACGATACGCATCAAGTTGCGTATCTTCGCAATCACCTCCTCTTGCATGAGATTAAAACACATAGCGATTAGCGCCATTCCTGAAAATACAAAATTGTCTCTGTAAAGTTTGTACCAAATATTATTATAAATTAGATAAAAATTTGTTTAAGCACAAGCAGATACTGCGTCAATTGTTGGGCGAATTGTAATCGTCGCGCCGCGCCGCGCCGCTCCATACGAAAACGATCGAAACGTTTCAAAGCACTTGAATATTTTTGGCGAAAAATCTGCCTGGCAATCGGGTATTGATTGAAACCAACTTAATGCGAGCTCGCAACACGAAAAGCTGTATAGCAACGCGGTGAAATCGCGTTGCAGGATTTAAAGCGGTTGATCCCTTTTAAAACGATTGTCTTCGCGCTGCGGCGCGAAATTTCTGCTAAGCGTCGAAAATTCTGCGGCAATCGGATTTCTTATAAAGGACCAACTATCTGTTTTTTATCTCAATCTGTTGATAGTTGAAATAAACGATCAATTAATTGTATGCTTTTAATCTATAACGAACGCAGTCTTCTTCGTAAGAGAAACTTTTTTGGAAAAAATTCTTTTGGAAGAATTTCTTATTAATTTTTACTTAGCAGGTGTATACATGTAAATAGATAAAGAGATGCGTCATTATATATGCAATCTTACCGAGCATCAAGTATATAGAACAGATGATGAAAGACAATTCGAATTTTTCCGAGTAGATTTCGTCGCCAGGAACGAAGTCGCCGAAACCTATGGTCGACAAAGAGACGAAGCAGAAGTAAGAACTATCCAGCATATCCCACTTCTCCCATTTCGAAAACATAACTGCGCCGCCCAAAATATACCTATCGAGAGCAAAAAGTAAAGGAAAATGTGTGCTGCTGCAGTGAGGGATGGTTCGGCTTTTGCTAGCAGCGATTAGCTCTCGAATTTCCGCGCGCGAGAGAAAGTGTAGACACAACCACAAGTTTAATCGTAGAACGTTACCGGAAACTCGCAAACTCGTCGCACCGAGTGCACTTTATACTCGGATGGATTAGTAAGTAATGTCAGAAAAAAATTATGCAGATTATTATTATTTTTTTTTATTTTACTAAAACTTAAATAGATAAAAAAGAACTATTCCAATCGAAAGAAATAAAATTGATTTATCCGTTGCGTCGTATAAAAGTGAATCTTTTCACGTCAACGGTCCTATTTTCTCTCGTCTCTTTCGTCTCGCCCGATGCTCACCCCGTCATAATAGCGAGGCAGAGAGTTAACGGCACTGTCACATGCTGAGGATCGTAGCTGTCACTCTCGTCGTCGTCGTCGTCACCTTCGTCGTTGCTGTCGCCTTCGTCTTCGCCTTTGCCTTCATCAAGGCTACCGCCGTGTTCGCCGTCTCTAGGCAAAGTTTCTTCCACATCCAAACTCGACGTATCTGCTTCTCCGCCATACATGTTTACAATCTGTAGATAAATTTTATTTGCAAATTTGATATTTTCTATTTAATAATTGAAAAAATTTCTTTTAACCCAGTCTCCATTTGGGACTCCATTACGAAGATACCTCCGTATCTCCATGTATCTTGGTAATCTCACGAGAGATTCCGTTTGAAAGTCTCTTACACGCTCTCTTACCGCATTTGATCGATTGATAACATTATTGTTTGCAGCGGTCATCGCTTCGCACCTACCTGCCACCTGCGATCTCTTTTCGCAGCCGGATCGGCATTCGATATCTGCGACGATCTCGCGCTTGCCGCATTGTACGGTCTTCTTCGGCATCTTGAAAAATCGATCGTGATTAATTCGACGATTCGACAGTTTTAAAACTAATTTTATGCTATCGAAAGAGATACCGAGAGATTCGATAGGATCGTCACGCGAATCGTTTTGCGAGGAGGAGAGGAACGAGCTTACTTGCACAAGCAACAGCGGGCATAGGTCCATTTGAAGCTTCTGGCCAGAATGTCGCCGATATTGCTGAGGTAGAGAAGGAAAAGCGGCATCCCTATTATCGCGTACACTATAGTCGCGACTTTGCCGCGTTTCGTCCTAGGACAAATGTTGCCGTAACCTGCGCAGTAAACGAGAACGCGGCAAGTGAGTTTATCGACGAGCTTCGTTGCTTCGTCTCCGCTTTCTGTTTCTTCCTTCATCCCTCTTGCACGTGAGCTGATTTATTTTTTATTAATTTATTATTCTCTCACGATGTGAAGGACCTTTTGGGACCCAGAAACCCAATATCCCCGTGCCGTTCGAATTATTAATTAAGCGTAAACGTGCGGTGCGAGAGATTCAAATATTTACTCCAAAGAATAAAATACATATCGAATGTCTGTTTATATAAAATTGCGAGAAAACATATCTGTTGTTTATATAAGAAGGCTTACGAATTCGTCTTTCACGATTAAAAGAAAAATCTCTCAACGCGCATCATAGATTTCGTTTATCCAAAATACGAGGCTTCTAAGGATGATTTATTTGTATATTCACACAAAAAAATCAATTTTTATATTAACGTTTATTTTTATTCTTGCAGAACAAATGCTATTTGTTCTCATTTAAGTATGAAATGCTCTTTTCAATTACAACTGTTTACTCGCGAGTCAATAATAAATAGATCTGTGCAAAGAGTATATTTTATTCTTAAGATCCTGTTCTTACGATTCTTGTTTCTAATATCTGCATATCGTTCTCACGACAAACTCAATTACATTATTTCAAAGCTATTTAATCTTGGATTAAGAATTACGTATTTGAAAGTACGCTACTCGACTTATACTCGAAGGACACTTGTTTCGCGTTCACAACAGTGGCAACGGTGTGGCGTGGACGTGAAGCACGATAACCCGGTTACTTTACAAGTAAAAATAATGCAGTTGGCAGAAGTAAAAATTACTGGCTAGTTACGTTTTGTTTCTTCCACCAGAGTTAGAAAACCAGTAGACAATCTCAAATAGTCCGGAACGTCATAAAGATTTTTCAGGTTTAAAATTACGGACATTTCCGCCGCAAGCTTGTAGTAACGTTGCAGAAATCTTTTGTAACTTCCATACAATATTACAATGTTTTAATGCAATGTTTCTCTAATCTTCTCTGCTTAAAAAGTATAAGAAATTAGATAAGAAATAATAGAAACGTATAGAAATTTTACAGAAATCTTATATAATTTATAACAAAGATAAATATAAAAAAAAAGAAATAATTTTTTGCGACATTTATTAGAGAAGATCAAGGTGGCAAGGATGAACTATTTGTGTGAATGCGCGCGCTGATTAAAAATTAATTTTGAGAGCTACGTTATCTTTTCTTATACTTATTCTTATACTTATTACAGATCGCAGGATTATTACAGATTAACGTCACAGGATCTGAGAGGAGGAGGAGGAAAAGGCTTTGGAAAAGCATCGGTCCTTAGCGAAGAAACCTTGAGGTAAATATAACTTCTTATTTATATAAAATTAGTAGTCTTTTTTCCTTCTGAATTTTATCTCAATAAATTTAAAAGAAAAAAAAATGATATAAAATTTGATGCCCACTCTCGATAACGAGAGCGCTGTCGTCCTCGTATTCATTGTAACGAGTTGTTCAATCTCAATCATGTTTTGTTCGCGCTCATTTACTCGGTCTAAGGGTGAAACGCCGAATTTGAAGCTTTGTTACATTAATCTTTTCGTAGAAAGAGAGAAATTCTTTCTTCAGCATCGCGATACGATCGCGATACTCTGGCAATCTACCGACGATTATTATCGCGATCTGGTTGTCGAGTGACAACTTTTGTTCATATTTCCGTGTTTTTTAGTCTGTAGCTTTCGGCCATTTATCATTTTCAAAGAGAGCAAAAAGTATGCAGCAACAAGCTCTAGTCTAGTGCCAAAAAACCGTCGAATCGAAACGAAGCGCGAGCGATCAGAGGCGAATCGGAGCGTGCCTTGTAATCGAGCGAAAGTCGCTGCGAAAAAAGCTTGTTCGACTGCTTTTTTTTTTTCCATACACGTGCACACAAATATGCGTGAAATAGAGAACCTTGGATGAATATAAAGGGAAACGTGACAAGAGTATACTGTACATTCACGTTCACACATTGTGATTTTTCAGATAAACCACATGTCAAACTTGAACCTCGCATGCGAAATGACCGGGATGCAAAAGGACTTCGGGGGTACACGAGACGTGAGTTTTACTTTTATTATATCGAGATTATTACTTTATATCCCTATTTCTGCACAATTTTGCATTTCATTAATCAGGGGATGACAGTTTCGAAAAAATTAAAGTCGAGATTGATAAAAAGTGTAGTTAGTATACCGACGTTATCGCGTTTTCTCAAGTAAAGTGCCGAATTTTGTGCTAAAGCACATCTAATCTTTATCGTGATTTGAGATGGCCATTCTTTTCGCACGCTCGAGAAAAATACCTCGAGAATACGGCGTTAATTCTCGTTAATTCGCGGAAAAAAAAATCGACACTCACGTAGGCGATTTACGATTTACGATTTACGATTTTTGGGGACGCGGCTGAGACAGAGTGGATGCCGCGCGCCGAATCTTTTAACGATGATGTGCGGCCGATTGTAAATGACAGCGATAAAGCTTGCGTAGTAATAAATGGCTTAAAGTGGTTTAAAGCCGCGTCGCGTTTACGCACCCTCTGCGCTCATTTCACTCAGCTTGAGACTTGGGCGAGGAAAACAGAGATAAAGCGAGAACTTGATTTAATTCCAAGTATTCGAATTTAAACTTTGTATCTTTTTACACACAAATTAACAAGCAAAACTTAAGTTTAAAGATCAGAATATCTTGATTTACTTTGCCTCTGTGCGAGACAGTCGTTGACCATCGGATGAAGAAAGAAACTGTACAGATATATGTTTACTCGCCGTTCAACGAAATCGAAGCGGGAGATAAAACTTGAAAAATTTATCCTGAAATATCTCTAATTCGGAACTACGAGCTACGCTCGTTCGTGCGAAAATGGGGATGATGCGTCATCCCCATAAAAATCCTCTTGCGCGCAATTCGAGCCGATCGTGATCGCGCAGGGTCGCGTCGCGGAACCAACCAGCCTGCACGCGGCCGCGGCTGCACGTTCGAACCCGACGCAATGTTCAAAGCTCTCTGTACAGCGGAAAGTGTCGAGAGAGATTTTCCCGCGTCGTTGCGGATGGCTTTCGCGGCACGCAATCACCGATTTTTTAGCGTCACGTTTTAATGCACGTGTCTGCGGATGAATGAACGAAACATGGACTTTGTTAATCCAATCGAGAGATACAAACGATTCATCCGATATACAATTTTTTTATTCATTTTTCTAAAACTCAATTGTTACAACAAAAAATTGATAAAGAAAGTAACAAACTGTAACGAATGCTAAACGGCTATTACAAATTTAATAGATATATAATTTGTATTAATAAATGCTTAAAAAAAAAACAACAAAAAACAACAATTGCTCTAATTTTAGGACCAAATATTATAGAAAATAATATATATCTAAATGAATTAGAAAATATATTATTTCATTGTATATATAATCTTTGTAATATACTTGATTTCCACACATCAAAGGTAACATTACGAGTATTATCATTAAGATGTTACATTTTTTTAATTTTACAAAGAAAGTATAAAAACAGGTTGCATGACAAAGCATAATTATCTATTTAATGATGCTGAGATTTCAAAATTATTGTGACTAAAATATTAAAAGGTGCAAATTGCAAGATTATTATATGTACCCTCTTTTAACATTAGGAGGATTAAATCTCCGACAATCTCCCCTTAAGCAAACATAAATGAAGATGTTACTCTTTTATAATGCTGCAAACTCCATTTTACTTGAAAGCTTCACGTTAAAGAAGCAGAAGAAATTTAAACGAGAGATTTGTAAAGAAACACACAACGTGTCTGTTAAATAAAGACACGCGCTTACTTCTTAAATATTCTATTCTCGAATTCTGTCAACTTTCTTTATCCTAAAATTCTAAAATGAAGGAAACCGTTACTTGAAACTAACAAATTCTTTCGACAGATTAAAATGCATTAAAAATTATTTTACAAATTATTTTACAAATGACATACTTATACACATGGAAACCAAATGTATTATTTGTACGCTGCAAATATCGTATAAATAAAAATCAGAAATGTTTCACTAAATTTGTATTAGGAGATGACAAACATTTTTCGTTATTTCTTAATTAAAAACATGAGAAAACAAAGTATTTCGTACAATTTTGGATCTACCCTGTGTGTAATATAATATGCGCAAGTTTCATAGTAGGAAATGAAAGCGGAAATAATGGGCCATGCACGCGAAAATTAATGCCGTGTTATACGAGTCGACGAATGCTAGTGCATAAAACCACTGCACATGTATAAAGTGTTCCAGAAATTTTCATTTTAATAAGAAATATTTTTTAACTCGGCTAAAATTTTTTCTCAAGTTAAGCTTCGAGATGGCAATAATCTCGGAGTCATTAAGAGATCGAAAATAAAATGATTATAGACTTTTATAATGTAATGTTACGTATAACGATCTTAAAAGCTTTTTAACCTTATTTCAGTTTAAACGATTATTATGTTTTCAGAATTTTTATTTTCAAGTTTAATTTTGTTTTTATTCAAGATATATTAAACAAATTTAGTAATATATTAGCTGAGGTTGGGATTTTTTAGGACACCGTGTATAAAAGCCATAAAACGTTAAAAGCTTATCCCGACTATATCAACTACTCTTTTGATAATAATAAAAGTTGTAATAAAAGCGATCAAATGCGATAGTATAAATAGCAAAAATAATTCGAGACCTTTATTTTTGGTATACGCTGGAATATTAAATTTTAAATACTGCACAGACAATTGTTTCTTCTACGGATAACTTTTAACGGTATTTACGCGGGGGCGCGATTTATTTCAACGAAATTGTCGTTTGATTGGTCGAAGTAGCATGAAACGTTAACAATTATATCGCGTCAATTTTTTTAATTCGAATTAAAATTT
The DNA here is from genome assembly GCF_016802725.1 of Solenopsis invicta. Classification (NCBI taxonomy): domain Eukaryota; kingdom Metazoa; phylum Arthropoda; class Insecta; order Hymenoptera; family Formicidae; genus Solenopsis; species Solenopsis invicta. The sequence goes on from NC_052678.1 coordinate 10,693,947, forward strand.
CTGCGCAAAAATATCAGTTATCGAATGCGAATCTTATGTAACGGGAGATGATAGACGATTCGACCAACTTTGGACAATTCTGCATTATTTGTTTGCCTACGGAGGATTTTACAAAAAGTACTCGAGTATTCTTCCATCAAAAATACCGATGCGTTTCTATTTTTATTGCGATTTTCTCTGACATCTCTCGTTCGAAAGATCTTTCGTTCGAAAGATTTCGAAAAGCATACAATTTTATCTCTACATGCGCCCGCGCGCGAGACACGTGGAAAACGTGGAATTTCGACGATGGAAATCTCTATGTCTATTTATATTTCATTGCCTTGTTAAGTTTGATTACAGTTTAGAGATGAAACTGCAATGAGTTATAGCAAAATATAGTCGGTTGGCAGAAGTTGCACAATTATAGTCTCGAGGTATTTTTAAATTAAATCCAAATGCTACTATGCTCTTTAACAAAGTAAGATAAAGACAAAGGCTCTTGTAAAACAGTTGTAAGGCATTAATCGAATTTAGTTTCTTAAGCGATATCACGTTTGTAACGTAATACGAACAATTGATTGAATTTTACTAATAGAGAGAGAGAGAGAGAGAGAGAGAGAACAATAAAGATACGAATTATTATCCTCCAGAGAAAGAAATGGCATTTACGAGCCATTTTTGAATGCAAGCGAGAGAATGACACGAGAGAATGGCAGAAATCGGCCGATGTGCGCAACACGCACTTTCATCGTCAATTTTTGGCAAGATTTGGCAGCATGTCATCCATTTGGATACATGACACGTGTAAAATATGACCGAAATTGATGAGCGGCATGTGTACATACATACAAAAAGTAAAAACAATCGAATGCTGTGTTACGCGTGCATGTGTATAAAAAAGTGAGGAAGCTCTCGATCGCTCTCTGTCACTCGATACAAAATGACGATGCGAATGGAACGAGTAGCAAGTTTATCGACGAGTCGTATTACGTATCGTCGTTGACATTTGACTTTCCGGCCTTCCGGAACGCGCGACTTTTACACGTACACAACGTTGTTTTTTTTTTCCCCAACGTCCAACTGCATGTCCAACTCGAAATATGCCTTATACATATACGCGCGTACGATTTCCTTTAACAGTTTGTTAAAAAAGTCCAGTCGCGCATTTCCGCAGGCTTTGCATACGCCGCGCGGCGCCGCGGCGCAGCGGTGCGTTGTTCGAATCGTACACTGCGTATGTACGCATCGAGTTTAAAGCCGATAGTGTGCTTGTGTATGTGTCGAGTGAAAAGTGAAATACGCCGCCTCTCCGCGCCGTTTGTCCACGACAACGTTATATAAACCACTGACGGCCATCGGTCGTTATTATTGCCAAACCTAAATCCATCACTAAATGAATAACGATACCTACGTCGGCGGTACGATCTCAAAATCAATTAAGAATCGCCGCGCCGCGCCGCGCCGATATTTATAGAAATGTCACCAGACTTTACCGATAATGAAATTCAAGTTTTGCCATCGTACCATCGCCATCGCCATCGATATGTATGCGTGCGATCCTCTCCCGAGAATTGATGAGCGTTTCGCCTATTCATTATAATTATTGATTTCTTCGCGCCCAATTATGTAATTTTGGAACAATTTAACAAAATGGATGGGAAAAGCTTACACACGAAAACTTTTTTCAACTTTTCATAGTTGTTGAATTTTTATTGAGAATTCAATCATCGAGATATTAATGTTGAATGTTAAAATGAATTTTTAAGTCAACAGAAATTAAATTAAAAATTGCTAAAATATCAAGTCTGCAATGTTACGTCTGTAATTTTACCGAATTTTAATTTGGAAAGATTAATTTGTAAAAAATAAAAAAAGGAGAATATATTTTCACGCTAAATGTACGTCGACGATCGACGCATTTAGTTTTAGCGGTGTACGTAATACCGAAGCGCTGATAACCACGTTGCGAAGCATAGCGTGCGCCCGCGCGCCACCAGCGATGTTTATCATTTTCACTAACTGACAATTTTGGCAACCGAGATCGCCCGATTTTATCCTCTTTCGCTTCTATGGTTATTTACTGCAACACGCCACGACATGAATTAACATGATATATGCACTCGTCATATCGCTCCTTTCCATTCATGGCGGTTTAAAGAACAGATTGAATAATAACGTAATAATGTTAAAAATTTAAATAAAATAACGAAGGAGAGAGCCATCGTTATAATTAATACAAAAAGCAGGGAGAGAGAGAGAGAGAGAGAGAGAGAGAGAGAGAGATTTACAGTAAAAAGAAATTTCAAGTAATTTTAAATAAAAATATTTTAGACGAGTTTGTAAATATTTTAATTTTTGGAAACACACGATTGAACGGGAGACGATTAATAATTAGTTGTCAAATCCCGAATGTCAAAGCATTTCGTTCGTATTAACGAGGATAACGACAAGTTTATATTAGCACACACGTAACAGATATCACGTAGGAGACGTATCAGGGACACTAGTTCGTCCGGGTCGGGCCTCCGCCTCCGACCAGGGAATTATTGGCGATTAACCAAAAATACGAAAACCGATATCCTACGTATATACACATACTAGTGCGTCCGTCGTTTCTTCGTCTCGAACTACGACGAGACGAGAAACGTGACTGACGCGACGAGAGTGAGTGTCGTCGCGTACACGGTTGACGATCAATTATCGTGAGGATTAATCGCGCGAGATTTCGTCGCGATACCAATTTATCGGCTTGTCAACGAGTTTAACGACGAAATGATTCTCTCTGAAAATTAATTATGTCCGTTGCCGTTGCCGTTGCCATACAGTGATGTTGGACAATCGCTGTCGCGCTTGATTTATATCGTGTTACGTTAACCAACTATCACAAGCCCACTTGTGTGATACTACAGCAGATAGCTATTACATTTGAAACTTTCGATAATCTGTGAACGACGAGCAAGACTGCTCTCTAAATCTGTATTAGCGTGAATATAGCGATTTGCAACGCTATACTCACGCACAACTGTGATGATCGGTGATTCACACTGCCTTACAGTGATTCCGATTAAGAGAGAGAGAGAGAGAGAGAGAGAGAGAGAGAGAGAGGGAAGAGCAGAATCAATGTATTATCACTGCATAAAAGGCAGTGCATTTATCACTTGATATTAGTCTTTCAATGAATAATGCACTGATTTCAATTTAGAGAAAGTGTCTAGTCCAGGTGGATTATAAATTTGTCGAATGTTTCGTTTAATATGAAATTTAAAATTAGGTAACATTCAGTTTATTATCATTTATTCGACGAGACTCGAGTCGCGACCTCGACAGGTATGTACAAGTTATCCTTCGAAACGCAATCATTTCCTATAAGAAATTCGCACGATTAGGTAGGATAACTTACGTAATTAACAGTTCGTAATTCTGTCAAGTAGTAGACTCTAGTGAATAAGTAATGGCGCGAGCCCCGATTTATCGCATTATTATTCTTCGAGATAACACGATTATTCTATACAAAATATTTTACGCCCTATTTTCGACAGAGTTCTTGTTCATTTTGAACGATGCGACATCGTGACCACGATCGCATTTAAACTTTCGTCATCGTACAACGTCACGTAATTTACGTTTAAAAGTTGAAATTAACAAATAACTTTTGACAAAATTATAGATAGATTCGTTCTTTACTAGTACATTGACAAGTAGATTAAAAGGAGAGATATTATTTAAAAAATATATGATTGCTGCAATAGTTTTCATCGTGTTCGTGTTTGTTTGTTTAAATTATGACAAAATGTTCTGTTTATAGGTATTATTTATACTATTTATAGGTAATTACTAAGATTATCAACTTTTTGGCAAAAAATATCTGAAAAACAGCTCAATCTTAGCTTCACGTTTTCAAAATTCGAAACCAAAGTATATATAATAATCAGTCGATTATCTGAATATATTTAGTTTACTGCTCTCATACATTTTTTTTTCAAGTTATTAATTTCTACAATTAACAGATATAATCTTAAGAAATATACTACTGTGTCCAAAAAGTAAGGTGACATTGCATTATAAATCTCCCGCGCGCACGGATTTGGAGGAATAAAATTTTTTTTAGGTTGGTAGGACTGTCTTTGACATCCAAGAGAAGTAACACGTCAAAATATCCATTAGTGTTTGAGATACGCATTGTTTTGTGAGCTGCTAAAAGTGAATTTCTCGTTTTTTGCCGTCACACACTGCGCTGATTATTCGTGATTTTTTAACCAAAAACTCGACTAATATCGTTCCACAACCACCGTATTCACCTGATTTGGCTCCATGCGACTTCTGGCTATTCAGCAAACTCAAGCGGCCGCTCCGGGGACACCGGAGTCGATAGAAGAGATTCAAGCCGCTGCGAAGAAGGAGCTAAAGGCCATTCCTGAAATCGATTATTACAACTGTTTCGAAGATTGGAAAATCCGTTGGAATAAGTGTATTATATCAGGGGGGGATTACTTTGAAGGGGACGAAATTGATTTGCAAGAATAAATAAAGAATTTTCGAAATAAATGCAATGTCACCTTACTTTTTGGACACAGTAGTATAAAATGAAAAATTATTAACATTAGCTACATTTAGTTTAATTTATTCTTTATTAAAATGGTAATACTTGGCAAAATACGGTCTGCACGATGTCAATGAACATTGCGACTATTAGCACTGTTCAGCTGTTCAAGATTAACCTAGCCTAATGGACGCTATAGAAATTAATTAATGGCGAATCGGGAAACGTCGCGCGATCTGATGGTGATCTCAACAGCGATGTCCTTGCGATGAACGAACGAACGAACGAATGGATAAGTGAGCGACCTTTCCCAATCCTAAGGGATCGAACGATCAGCGGACGTTAATTAATTTCCGGTCTAATAAAGTCCTCGGCAGTCCGCATATTCGTCGTCGTGGAATACACCGTAGATGTTCCGATAAGTAATTTTCGGTAGCGATTCGATTCCACGAAGAACATCGGATACGAGGGAAATGTAGGAAGTACGATCAAGTGATATAATCCAATTTCGTGACTTTCATTGAGAGTATCGCTCTCCCCGCTCTCCCCACTCTCTTCAAATGAATATGAATATCGGTTAACTATACTAGAATAGTAATAACGCGATAACATTTGAGATAATTAACAATGGGGAAAGGGGTATGATTTGTAGCGATTTCAAGTTTTTATTAACAAGAAATAACATTATTGCATATAATGTTAGATTGTCGTCTTAAAATGAATGGATAGGAAATATACGATGTATCGAAATAACAAAGATAATTATTTATTTATGTAGTGTCTAGGATTAATTGACTAATGTGCGATTTATCGATTTACGATTATAATTTCACGGACAGCCTACCTCACCGATATCGAATATATCCTATCGTTAATTAATTCTATGTTAATCCGAAACGACCGACTTTTTGCATTGCGCCAATTATCGAAAACAACTCGTATAATGTCCAAGACAAAATAATTATCATCGCGCGCGCACGCACGCACGCACGCACGCACGCACGCACGCACGCACGCACGCACGAATGGATAAAATTTGCATTCCAGTATTCATGCGCAATTTCCCCAAAATATTATTGTTCCAAGCACAGGTATCAATATACTATTGTAATTGTCAGTATAATAATTATCAAAATGCAATAAATCTTAACACAGTTATTATTGCGGTGAATCCCGTTAAAGTTATATAAATTATCAGTTGTTTAATTACATGATCAGTGGTTGTATTATAATTATTTAATATTTATTATTTTAGCTATCAAATGATTACAAAACAGTATTTTTGTTAATTTCATTTATCATTGGAGCAACATTAATCGCAATATCAAATACTTAATTATTAATTTACTGAAAAAATATTTATTTGAGACGTAAATACACACACACACACACACACACGCACACGCATCTTTAATTTATGCGATATGAATCGCGCAATTCCTTTCGCGTAATTCCGCCGAGTAATCATGATTTATACTCTTTACGCACACTCGCGCACAGTATACCGATATGGTATAGCGTGCACAACGCTGAGAACAAAGCCGCCATCACGTTAAAGTCATTAATATCACTTTACCCTTTCATTGCCGCGGCGCCGGAAAATGATAAATTCTACGTCTCAGAACTACTATTCGTAGTCTGGACAGCAATAACTATTCGAGTCGTTTCACGTTGATTTTTCTACTCGATGCGATGACTCAGTCTCCTTTAACGTATCAGATCGCGATAGACTAATTATACAGTATAAACAACATGATTTTTGTAACAAACGTGCAATGTGTTTGTGAAAAATTTATAATTTTCTCATTAGCTTGCTTATTTTGATCTGGTTAAGTCCTAATTTTGTTCTCGTGTCAATCAATGAAAAAATTGATTTTTTTATTAGGAATTTAGACTGATGGAATTTCATTAATTTTATTTTTTTTCACGCTATAAAGATTAATCTTTGTATTGAATTGTGCTTTTATTCAATAAATATTCATTCGAATAAAAAAATTTTTATATAAATATTTTTTAATGAATTGCCGATTAGACGGAGAAATTGTATTTAAATGTATAGAATATAAAAGTATAAGGAATGTGTAGAAATTTAATACAGAGCGTTATAAGGTTAACAATTAATATCAATAAAAATAATGTGAAAAGTTAATTAAAGTTAATGAAAAATATTTTACTTGCATTGACAAATATAAATACATCTTAATTTATTCTACAATTGACAACATAGAACGAAATGAGTCTGTATTTTCTTTCTTATTTGAATAGAAGAGATTCAATTGTCAGATTTTTATGTGTACACACACTAACGCGCGTGCGCACATCCCAAAATAATTAACTTGGTAAATTTGAACTTTGATTACTTGCATTCTAAACATTTCGAATGTAGTTAGAAATATTTAATTTAATAGATATAAATGATGATCGAAATGTAACAAATATTTTTACATTGCGCTCTCTCTCTCTCTCTCTCTCTCTCTCTCTCTCTCTCTCTCTCTCAGTTTTAACACAATTCTTTTCTTTAATTGAAATTTGGACAAATCAAGATTTATGTATGTACTTTTCAACTTGAGATCCGTCCATTTTTACAATTTAAATTCCCTCTTTTTATTTTTGGACATGGCTTATTTGAAAAGTGAACTTGCTAGAATTTCTATTCGAATTTCTCTTATTGTTAGTAGGCAGAAGCATATTGTCCTCAACCTTTACATATGCGATATTTATATAAATATGTATGCATATATCCGAAAGATTATTCGTTTCGTTTTTATAATGAAGCAGACATCAAGTTTATCCTGCATATTTGAATATTATGATTTAAACTATAATTTATTCAAATAAAGTATCTAAATGTTTGAGCATAGTTTAATCTTATAGCGTGGCTTTATTTTAGAAAATATTAAAAAGTTGTCAGATTTTTAATTCTGTCCGTACATACAATTTGATTATTAAATTGAAAATCTCGAGACTTGAGACTTAATCTCAAAATGTTTTCATAGTCGACATATAAATCTTTAATGAGATTTAACAGTCACGACGAGAGAAATGAGCATTAACTGGGCATTAACAGCGCAAGTACAGCGTGCCATATTTAGGATAGCAAAGTATTCAGCAGCGAGTAAACTACGTCTATATTTTTCAAGAGTTTCTCTGACATTTATCCTTACATTTTCCACGCCGCGTTTTGTTTTTAAAAACAAACGCGAATATACGTTAAAGAGATATAAGTACGTATTAACTTAGTATATGTATATATTTTCAACTAAAATAAATAAATAGAGAAATGAAAGAGAATAAGATTGCAAGTAAATTAGAAAGAAATTGATAAGATGTATAGATATATAAGACTCACCGATGGTTGTTATCACTGTAAGCGAATACAGAAAGGCACCGGCCACTGTCCAGTTTTTTATCTCCGTGCCATCGTACCCATCTTTTATGGCTCTAACTACCTCCGTTTGATAAGTCTCGAGACTTTTTTTTACCTCTTCTTTCCAGAATCCTTCTTCCGATAACACATTCTATGTAAACAACATTAACAACGTTAAAATATAATATAAAAAAGAAAGGATTGATGCGAACGATAAAGGCAATTGTATTTTGTTTCTCGATACTCGAGTTAAAGAGAGATTCAAAGTAGACGCAGGTAATTAATTAAAAGTCGGAAACACACAGGCACGCAAATTGATAATAAATTTGTTATACCTTGGAGGTAAACTCCCAAAGATCGGCGGCCGTTTGATTTCTCAGTTCGGCGATATTCGAGACGATTTCACCCTCGATATAACTGAATAGGAAGGCGCCCGCTATAGTGTAGCCCACCACCAGGCACACGATGCCAACGTTACTAAAGAGGAAGGCTATCAGTGCTCTGGTCCAGTCGGCGATCCGCTCACCCCACGACTTTCGCTTGCGTTTCCGTCCTCTTCCGCTCCGGCCGCGATAACTCGCACGCTGCCAGCTCCTACTGCCCGACGAACGGGACGTTCCGTCCGTTTCCATCGACGATGACGGCTGATCGGTGGTCCGTCACCTCGATCGCGTCACTCGCCTCACACGGACCAGTTTCGCCAACATCGTCGCATCGACTTCTCACCGTTACTCTCCATTATGGCCTTGCCTTGTTCGCGATGTCGTGTCTTCTCGCGATCAACAACGCGACAACTCACCTCGAATTCTTGAATTCTTCTTGAATAAGTCCCCTAATGATGCATCGATCGACGATTATCCAAATATGCCTTTCGCAGAGAGAAGGCGAGAACCACCACAGAAATTTACGTTCTCGTTCTAAACAAGTGGCTCATCTCTTCGCTCTCATTGCTAATGCCATCTTCCAATGCCATCTTCGAGAAAAAGACTTGCCGAAAGAAACCTTGTTCTATCTCTAATTTAGTAGAATCTTACGTGAATTTAGCGAATGCTCACTCACGCATTGAACGTATCAGATTTTTTTCTCAAGTTAATTTCTCAGGCTAATTGGCTCAGTTGGCGCAAAGATGTAATTGTAACTGTAATTTGTCTTTTCAACTTTCAAATATCTAGCGACTTGATGAAATTTATCTTTGAAGAGAGAGAGAGAGAGAGAGAGAGAGAGAGAGAGAGAGACCTATTAATTTTCACAAAAAATTTATTATTTAAATTGAAATTGATGACCTATCTTCTTAGAAGAAGGCACGTTCAAGTATGGTCGATTATCGCGATGGGGTATTATTATTAGCAATCTAACGGGTCGATAGGGAAAAACGGAGCGTAAGAAGAAATGTAAGCGGAAGATGGCAAACTCTTACGGTCGAGTACTGACCGAGGCTAATTGATAATGGAGAATTACGGACAAATTTTATGAGAAATCCCTCCCCTATCTTTCTGTCCCTGCGACAATTGATTCACGGGAGACTACGGTATCGACTTTGTGTCATAATCCACGGGGAATCGCGGCGAAAACACTACGCGTCTCGTCGACGCGGCGGCGTCGCTAAAGTAGAAGAGATGAGCCACTTGGCCGCTTAACAAAATCTATTGTGAAACTGTTTACGATCCCGCGAAAAATAATCGACCATTTCCCCGAATCTTCAACTTTAATTAAATTTTTTTGATTTTCCCAGACTGAAAATTTTCGCAAACTGAAAATAAATCAACGAAACGGGAGGGTTACGCGTTCTTGCCATGTTTCAACGCGCGATCGATACGAAACATATATCGATCCTTTGCAAGATCTACTTGAATAAAATATCAAGGAATTAAGCGAGCCAAATGCCAGATCTTCCTACTAATTATCCACCAATGTATTTCTATAAAGTTTAATAAACGTTCCGGCAATTAGCACAAAGATCTGATACATGAAAATCAAAATAGATTTTATTTTAATAAATAGGCGTTGTATATATCTTTTGTGATTTACTCGAAGGAGTCTTATCTTTCATAATTTCATCAACTGATGATTTATTCTAATTTTCGAAACAAATTTTATACTTGAATTTTACGAAGATGGCTTAATAGTCTATTTATAGATTATTATTGTAGAAAATGTAATTGGAATCCAGATATACTGTCTAAATGAAATTTTAATCGATCGATTGACGATCACAGTTGCGTGAATAGTACTGATTCAGATTTAGAGAGTAATCCTAGAATCTATTCTTAGTCTTACTATTGTACCAATATGGAAGTTGAGAATGGCGAAACATTTTTGATAAACTTCTTGATTTGTCTTGAAAAACACTTGTATATTTAATCAAGAATATATTACGTAGTAAAAATTGAATTCTGTATTCGTGGTGGCGGGTATCGATCGCGATTCGCGACGAGTACCGAGACAGAGATTGACAATTTCGTTGTCTTTTTTCGTAAGAAGATCACGTGAGAACAGAATCGATTTAAAATCCCGGAATCATTCGTGTCTCCCGCGCGGCGCGCGCTATAATCCGCGCTATAACCCGCTCTAGATCCATTGAGCCGAGATTTCTGCGTTTAATATTGCTTTCGCTTTCGAAAGTTATACTTGGACACTCGTCTATGCTGTACGCATATACTGTTACACTATTACGCTAAATGATTACGAGATGCCAGCGCGCCGCCACGTGTTAGACAGTATTAACGTTTATTGAGTTATTTTCTTTTTGTAGATCATTTTTTTTCTTAAAGTCTTATCGAAAAAAGTGTCGGCAGTTTTTCGTGCCACCTTGCACCTCGCGCGAGATTATTTGATACCTTTGAGGTAACGGCACGTGCGCAATCGTTAATTGTTTCGATTTCGACATCCCCGTCGCGACACTCCCGTTACATCATTATTACGCGCGTACGCGTATACGTAGCAACGAGCAATTAATTTCTCGACGACATTCCGTTACGCACTATGCTTTTGCGAGAGAGACTGGAGATAAGAGTCTGAACCCTCAATTAGCGGTATACAGGCATACGGAGAACAACCCATCTCGATCATGTTTTCCCGTATACTGATTTCTTCGTGGTACCCCGCGCCACGACATGCACTATCCCAAAATAGCGCGTCGCCGAAAATAACCGGGTTCAAGTCGCCTGGGTCTGCTGCTCTCGTGCTGTCGATCGAATTGCCGGACTTGACGGACACCCGGTAGACAAATCCGTTCGGTCATTCGGTTAGACGAACCAAATGTTGAAATATTTCAATTTGGAAGAAGAGCTGAAATGTTAACGAAAATACGTTTTGAATAAAAATTCTTTTCTCGTTTAATCTTGAATAATACTGCATAGGTTTTTTTTTTAACTTGAGCGATCGATAAGAGTTAAGCACAAGTAATTTATTCGACAATAATCCCTTGATCGAACATTTGCCATGCATACCCATGTAAAAATATTTAACTTTTTTATGGAGGATAATTTGATGACGCTGACAGAATGACGCTGTCTTAGGCTGTTTTAAAATTTATGAAAAGCAAATTTTCCGGCCGTGCCAGGATTGTTCATTCGCAATGGACGCAAAGTCGAGTTCTTAGCAATTATTATTTCTTCTTTGAGTGAGCTTTATCGTGTCGCGATTATCGAGTCATTGAAAGCGGAGCCGTTAAACTGGATACCGTCGCTGCCACCGTCGTCGAGACGATTAACGTCCTCGCGCGATTTAAACGACGAAATGCGACTGCGAGCGTAAATGCGAATAGCGAAAATGTATATAGCGAGAACGTATATGTATGAGTCGCGAAGGGGATGAAAGGGATTTGCATAGCAAGCGTGAATTTTGCATGCGGCAAGTGCGTCCGAGAAAATATTGTAAGAACAATCTTCCGCGGGCAGAAAGTAGTAAGCCACGCGAAAATATCGTGCCCGCTGGAAGATAATCGTATTCTCACGTCGCCGCGTCGCGACGCGCGTTCGAAGAAAATTTTTAAAACTACTGGAAAGTAAAACTACTCGTTGAAAACGTTTGAGTTTCAGATTTTTCAGAGGTTCCATGGCTTCCCGCGAGCAATGCGTAAATGCCGCGGTACGCTCGTTTCCATCTTTGTGTCCGCGGTTCATTTACTTTTGTTTCTAACCACAGGTTAGAAACATACGCGCATACATGTACATACATACAAGTTGTAAAGATGCTTTGATGCGCGTTTATAAAAATATATAATATATTATATTGCACATGTATAAAAATAAATCCAACTGTTGTCAAATTTACAACTGTATAAAAAGTAAAATGGTAAATGGTAAATTGAACAAAATATGATATATACGAAAATGAATATGAAAAGAAAAATACATGAGCGAAAAGATAGTTTTTATAAAACATTTTTATAAAAATAATATATTCAGTAAATAATATTACAATTTGATAGTAATATATAATGCTTGAATGATATTTATGTAACGATTGTTAAAAATATTTCTGATAACATAGAACCCAGGTTGAATAACTATTGGAGAAAATCTGAAAGGAAAATATTCAAAATGCAAATGTCGACTAAATATCAAAGCTACCAATATGCAAAATGTATGCAAATTTAGCTGCATTTCACGATTGTCCTCTTATTTATTTTATAGAAACTAATTTTCAAACTTGTGTATGTGTGTGTGTGTGTGTGTGTTTATTGTACAGCACATTGTACAGTTTCTCGCGATATTCGCAAGTTGTAGTTTCTCTCTTCATCATTATTGTATTGGTATACAATTAATAGTAGCAACTGCCTTAATAATAGCATTTCTCAGTATTCTCAGTATTTTCAGTGTCGCCACGTCACACAAATATCGCATATGTAACGTTAAAACGTCAAGAATCTCCAAGATAGAAGATGGTTGAAAATTGTAAGGAATTAATACATATAAATGAAAAGAGGTAATTGAGGTAAACTGTGTTTACAAGTTAATTTAATTTGATACTTTTTTCAAGTGTTTTTTTTTTTTTTTTTTTTTTTGACATTCGCTTTATTTCTGACGCGAAAAGGGGCAAGTTTCTCGATCGAGATTAATTCTGTCTAGTGTCTACGTCCTACGTCACGAAACTGTTTGATATGTCAATCGATCGATCGACGTATACTTGTATGTATTCGCATATATGCAAAGACGAACGATTGGCGCGAATCGCGATTCCCGATCTTGTCGAATAGTAACGAGCAATCGAGCTGAAAGGAGCGAGATCGCGATATCAGAGCTTGGGCTCGTTCTCATAGACCTCATCTTCGTACTCGGCGTCGTATTCGTCGTAGTCCCCGGCTTCCTCCTCTTGCTCCTCCTCATCGGTCTCTTTGATGATACCCAGCCTCTTGGCGACGCTCTTGACGTTATTGATGACCTCCTCTTGCACCAGATTAAAGCTCATTGCCAGCAAGGCAATTCCAAATAGCAGGTAAAGAGAAGAAAGGGCAATGCTCGTCTGCTCGTCTGCATTGTACGCCGGCACATAATCGCCAAAACCTTGAAAATAGTTGAGACGGAACAGTCGTTTACGTTTTACGTCCGAAAAAAATGCAAGATATTGTTCGATAAATAAATGATTAATGAATACATACATTCTATTGTTACAAGTGAATTTAGTAATTTTAGTAAAATTAATCAAATTAAGTTGAGACTGACTCTCTTGTCGTTAGTTTCGAAAGCTCAGCTAAAATAGCGAAATGAAGAAAATTAATACGATAATTATAAAATCATAATATGTACGAGATCAGTTTCGACGAAAGCAGTCGAGAGCAGTAATGAGCGTTACGACCTTTTGCGCTGGACGCGAACCGATTATACTTTTACCTTTTTATCAATAGACTAATCGAGAGGTTAACGAACAACGAACCGATGGTGGTCAACGTGATGAAACAGAAATAAGCCGAGTCGAGGAACTCCCATTCTTCCCACTTCTGGAACAGGTAAGCACCGCCGAGTATGTAACTGACGACCAGAAAGACGCACAGCCAAATGGGCACGGGTTTCGTCGGCTGTCTTTCCTGATCATCCGCAGCGATAGAGTACTCGTAGTCAAAATCGATATCGTCGGCGTAAACCTGGCGATGCACGGCAAAGCCCATCGGCGACATGATCCTCGGTGACGGTGGTGGTCCTCGTTTGTAAGAACGCGCTATAGAAAGAGATAATCGATCGGCTCGTTATTTTCCGCCTTTTCCGTCTTTATATTTTTCAAATACAATCTTTAATCAAATACAAGCTTTAAGAGTGCGCGATAACAGTAATTATTATACGAGTTGGAAAAAAGATACACATATGACATTCAGTCGTTTAAATATAAAACGTTCTCCTTTTCACAATCGACAGATGAATGATCGTCTATCTGACAAAATTCATTTACGTTCCTCACTATCTTCGCTCACCTACAGAATAATTGCTTCTGCTGCGTCTACTTTTGCTAGACTGCGACCTCTTCATATATTCCATTTCTAAATAGATCGAAGCAGGTCGGAGTCCCGTTGACAAATTCGTTCTGTGATTCGTCGTCGCTTCTTCCACGGAAAGACATCTTCTCGGCAAGGATCTGGTTCTAAAGGATGTTCGCTTTTCAACCCCATCCAACTCTTCGGCCGTTTCGTTGCTTCGACCCGCTGGCGGCGGTGGCGGCGGCGGCGGCGGCGGCGGCGGCAGTCTCTCCGAATTCTCGACTGTAACAGCGTCGCTTATCTATTTAGCTTTAATTTCTTCAAACCGCTTTAAAGAGCGATCTCTTTCATTATCTTAAATAGTATAGATACTCGTTTGAATTTTTAACTATAACAATAGATATCGGTGTGCAATGTATTGGAAATTTTCGATTTTAAGAGAGAGAATCTTAGATCTTACCTGGCACATCTTGAATATTTACCCTTATTTTGAAACGATTGCCATCTCGACGATTCGTCTTCGAAATCATCCAATGCGTATTTGTTGCACAAAACGGGCGAACGATCTGCTTCGTGCGGACTCATCAGCAATTTTCTGTCCAGCGACTGCGTCGTTATTCTAGAACTGCCTGTACGCGATAATGAAAGTAACGCAAACCAGCCGATAGTTTAATTAATCGATGAGTTGATAACGTGTGCAATGCGGCGCAATCGATGCGCTTGAATTAATTAATTAATATCGAGCGGGTACTTGTATTTTACGGGGACCGACGATAATGGCAACACTTGGTATCTATGAAGCTGTGGTCTCGCTTCTACGATTCCGTGTGATTTCGTATGTGACACCGACATATCGTTTGCAACTCTTTTATTACGTAAATAACAAACACGATAAGCAACAGAGACAGAGAGAGAGAGAGAGAGAGAGAGAGAGAGAAATTAATATAAAATTTAATTATTGGTCCCCGTATATCTATACTTCTTTATTTTGAGTGTAATATCTCTTACCTGTAAAAACAAGATCGGCTCTCGAAATACAATTGTTTAGATACGTAATCTTTTTATCCACTTTAATCACTTAATAATTAAAAACTTAAAATCGATTAAAAAGTACCTCTTACGCTTCTCGGAGTCGCTACTGGAATGTCCGAATAACGTGGTATAGTTGCGGCTTTAGCTTCCATTGGATAATTTATAGAAGGTGCGTAAGCAATTGCCTTTGCCTCACCTCCTTCCAATCGTCGAGACATGTATCTACGATTAGTTGGATGAAGATAGAATTAATTAGACATTGTTTGCACGCGCGCGCACCTGGTAAACCTTTCAACAGATAGAATATCGTTAACTCTCCGACAAATCGGATGGCCGAATCGTCTTACCTACAATCAGTGTCGGAATATGAAGACTTTGTCATACTTTCGGAGAGTCCTAAGGCCGAGTCAGCTGATCGCTGACTCACTCTGATGGATCGGCGAAAGGGGCCTCTGCTCGATCCGTACCGCGATCCGTACCTTATAAAATATAATATACAATAGTGCATCGGGACAGTAGATTAATTTGATTCAATCATTCGATGAAAATTTATAAGTCCTTTGGAACGCGCGCAACACTAATTATATTATTGATCCGTCAGTCTTACTCGACACATTACGTATAGCGCTTATTTTGATGAAATTTGGATTTCTGCTTTTCTTAACTTTTCTACTCTATTATTTTATTTTATATTATAATATATAATAATAAAACGTAAAAAAAAATTTTTACAAGACATAAAATTACCCTGATTGACGAGCGGAATATGACCTAACCAGATTGTTACGCCCTCGTTTTTTGGGTGGTTTTGTGCACACGTAACAACACACCTTCCAATAGAGAAACCTAAAAGTAAAAGAGGCAATTATTTTTCAGTGCTAGAAGGAGATGAGTACATACATATAATATATATTACAAGATGCATGATCTGTCGTTCAGATCAGAGAAAGAGAGAGTTTTCCATCTTCTTAATATTATACATGATTAAACATATTGTGTCCGTTACCTAAAACTCGTCGCCATGACGTCTCCGATATTCGATAGGCAGAGCAACATGAGCGGAATGCCGAGAATGGCATAAAAAATAGTCACTACTTTTCCATATTTCGTTTTTGGTGCAATGTGACCGTATCCTAAAATCAAAAGTAAGAAAGTAGAATATGCAAAAAAAATGGCGAAATGTGAAGCACGATGCCTTTATAGTGTACCTCTCGATTCATGTATCGCGAGCGGAAAATGAGCTCGATCGACACTAGGGCGTACGTATTGAAAGCCAAAGTTTAATCGTCGACTTGAAATCTTAAATTACGACGGAATAAAAACGACAAGGTCGTTCAGCTTTTTAGCTACATTCGAATCAACCTTGAATCTTTTCCTCCTCGAGGCTTCGCGCAGTCTCGTAATTTCGTCTACGAGTCTGGGTCAAGGTCGTCAAGATTCCTTACTATCTCGTCTCTAACGCAAGACCTGTTATTCCACAACGCGATGTCTCGATTATCAAGTATTTTATTTAATTGTTTTCTAAAATTATTAGAAATAATTTGCATTTCTTCATTGTTGAACGTAGATTTTCAAAATTTATACATGGTTTAAAAATTTTTTTTATTTGCGTAATATTATAACATAAAAATGTAAAAAATTTCCAGTAATATACTGAGAAAGTATATTACAGAGCTTTTGCAAGGAGAATATAACAAATAATTTTACAATGAGATGTTAGTTAAGTGTTGAAAAATGTATATTGTTAATTGAAAAATTGAAAAAATTAAAAATTATGAAAAGTAAATATGTATTTTCTATTTAAAAGAAAATCCTTTATGTAGAAAAAATAATAACAATGAAGTTTATGTTACACTACTCTCTCTAAATCGGAATCAGAATTCACCGATTTGCAACGATATACTTATAATTGTCATCATTGGTAGGTATTCACTGCTTTCAGTGTTTTTGGTTAAGAGGAGCAAGCGGGGAGAAGCGCATATTTTCACTAATCGGATTTAGTATATTGTCGCTAAAAGATAGTGCATATTTCAACGATGTAACTATAAGTATAGCAAGATTGAGAGCAATAAAATTTCATTAATTTTGACTTAGAAAGTAAATAATTACTACTTTTTCACATTTGTTAATAGTTGTTAATAATTTCGAATATACAAATTTGGAAATTGTTAATTAAATTGTAATAATCTATAATACATACTCGTATTTAAATGTTTTTTTAATGAAGATAGTATCGATTTATTTTCTACTTAGATATACGACCTTCTCTGTATGAAATATCTACAAGAAAAGTTTACCATTTTCAGAGTAAAACGGAAGAAACTTCATTATTACACGGTTACTCCGTTAGTTCTTCACGAAACGGAATTACGAGAAACCTAAAAGTCGAAATGATCCTTTGACAAGTTTCTTTTATCACTTGACCCTAAATATCGATGGATTTATTCGCGTTTGAAAAACGTGAAAACAGGGACGGTGATTTAATTTCGTAATTTTACACCAAAGTAACCTTTTAGTAGCAACGATTTATGGCAGTGAAATGTAAATAAATGCGATAAAGACGTAATAACAAATTTTCAACAGAGAACAGCTCTTTCTATAATCTGTGATTATGCTGAGGTAATAAATATCTTCATGCAATTTTGTTCAATTATAAATAGTGGTGTTTATGATAAATTTTTTTTCTCGAAACTGTGAGAAAAAAGAATTTCCTTTACATACGGTATAAATTTAAGGTACAACACAGTACTATGCATTATGCAATCAGAATGGCAAAGTAGCCTAGTTGAAGGTATGTGTGAGGTAAAAACTCTGGTTTCTCTAGTATAGAGTGAATACATGAATTCTTTGAGAATCCTAAAATGTCATAAAGACATTGCGATCCATTCGCATCGCGAGATCTCTACATTTCTTTTTCTATTCTAAGCAATGTTCTTATTTCGACTAGGAGAAAGAAAGGCAGAGAGAGAGAGAGGAAAAAAGGAGGAGATGAGAAGTAGGTCGCGCACAGTCGATGACAGGAAATTATTCGAAAAGGAAAAATGAAGGAAAGAAATTTCCTGGTATAATCTCGAAGAAATGAATTCTTTTTACCATTGTCGAAGGATTAAGTCATTCGATTGTGATAAGGGCAACATTCGTCTGCTAAACATTTCGATAAATCTCGATTTCTTATCGATAAGTCGTGTCTGATATCACTGCAACTAATTTTTTATGCAGTTACACAAGTCAGTAAGGCAAAAGAATAACATTATGTAAAATATGTAACATCAATTTCATATTTAAAGCAAATTTTTTTAAATAGATGTGTCGCGGCTACATTTTATTGTCAAATTATATAAAGATAACTGGAGAATAAAATTAATATGTTTAAAATGTAAGCTTTAAAATTGAATATTAAAAATGACAACTACTTCAACATAAAATTTGGAAAATATATAAATGAAAAAAATTTTTTAATTTATTTAAATTAATTTAAATTGATTTTATCATAGAAATTGAGCTTCTCAAAGATAAAATACTAAAATAACGAGAGGCTATTCTTTAATTAATTTTACGTATACTTTTGTCTAACGGGATTTTTATTACAGAGTCTTTATAAGGCCGTGATGTTTATAATATGAAAGATGAAAAATTTTTTTCGTTAAGGTAATATGGACGCGTTATATAACTGAGATGTGAAAAAAATATTGTTAAAATGTTAATCATCACTGATTTGTCTATTAAACGTATGCAATATGTAAAATAATTTTTACTACTTTTTGCATAAAAAAGTGGACTTAATACTCGTATTTAAAAAATGATATCGCAAATATATTTTTTTAATATTTTATAATATATCGCGATTAAGTTAATTTTTTCAATTGACTACAATTTATTAATTTTCTGTGATAAATTTGACAAATAAACAGAGCAAAAGTCGCGACGATCGGTCCAAGTACCATTTCTTATCGTATATATATCTTTAACGCTTAATCTACTACGCTCGTTCGAAAAAAGAGGTTACCTACTCTAATCGAATTAGATTTCCAAAGTATCCATCAATCCAATTTACAACAGTTTAAATTCGATTTTCATGTAAATTCTTGAAATATCTACGAACAGTTTGCAGGTTGCACATTCGAATGCACATTTTACTTGAAAAACGTATGTTTGTTAGTTTATTTGCAGCTGCTTTGTCTTGGAATATTTCACTGTTTAAACTCTCTCGCGTTTAATCTCATAATGAATGCATGTCATTTCAGGAATGAATTTCGAAACAGCCACGAAATAAAGCATTTTGCATTTGTTTCGACAAGGCTTGCCTTTTCTTTAGAAATGCAAACGATGCGCATCTACATCAGAATTAGTTTGTTAACCGACAAAAAATCATATTTTTAAGAGAGTTTATTAGAAAAATGTTTATTATTTCGTTTTTTACGTTCTTTTGTTTTCATTCGAATAAATCGAACAAATTCTATTTGATCTCTGTTTTAAATCAAATGTACTTAGAGGCCCCTCTCTAATATTTCATCTCAACACAAAAAATATATGAATGTATATGTACATGTTGTAAAATATTGTATAAGTACGATGATGAAAGTAATAAAATGACGATAAAAATATAATTTTACGAATGACGGAAAGTTTGTAGCTTCAGTATGACGCGTGTGACGCGATTTCGTAGACAAATATAACTTAATGAAATTGAAAATTTTTAATGGTGGTAATTTTGCTGTCGAGCGGGACAAAGACGCGGGAATTGACGTTACGCCATACCATCACGTGCTTGTATCTTGATTTTACCTTAAGAAAGAGGTCAAAGAACGCGTATTAACGCAACCAACCAAACGACTTCTCTCCTTCGAAGAACCGGGTTTTCCCAGTTCGAACTGTTCGAAGGACAGGCGCACTAAGGAGTGGAATCGGCCTCAAAATCCGACCGGATCCACCGGACCCACGCGTTTACATCGCGTAATAACGTTACGCTGTACGTTGTAAATCAGCAGGCACGCGCATTGTAATTTTTTTACGATTGGGTTTGCCGCGGCAAATTTCATTTACTCTAAATCAAATTTTATTCATGCTGTTATTTTACTCAACAATTAGCGTTAAATCAACAAACTGTTAAAAAAATTTAACTGCTCGCTATTGTTACTTTTACTCAAAAGAAATAAAGCTTTGAAATTAAGCTTCGTTTTTGAAATATTCTTCTTGTATTAAATTAATACAACGTTAGAGCGCGACGCTTCTATCAAATATGAGCAAAAGTGCAAGCAAATGTACCCACTGTAGAAGATGGAAATAAGAAGCATTCATTTTAAAAGAGGAAAGTGACGTTCTTTTGTGACGCAAGAACGTACATACATACCTCGCGCATCGAAAAGACTTTTGACGTTGCGAATCAAATCGGAAACAGTAGGCAAGAGTAAGTATACTATTTTAAAATGTACATGTATATTAAATGTTAAAAATTAAACATTGTTTGCTGAGACACTCTGGTACGTCTCTTGGAGACGTCTAAAATTTTATTTTTTTTCAATTAGAGGATTATACGGGACAAGGGGTAATCTGATCTAAAAGAAAGACGTTTTAATCATAATCGTAATTTTCTTATTTTACGAATAGTAGTTGCGCGCATTTTTGAGACGCACCATTTTTTTTTTCCTCTATAGAAAGAAAGGCGAAAACAATCCATTGATCGCAGATGCGATTATCATAATTATCATCCGAAAAGACCTCGAAACTAACCGCGGCGCACGGCTGCTCGCCTCACCTTCTTGCAATGCATATATAAAGACGCGATTCACTCTCACTCTCATTTAGTTGGCTTCGAATGTTATTCGTGTCCATACGTCTTTCTCTTCTCTTAACGTTGTTAACTAAGACGTGCTGCGTTGATTCGAATCAAAACGCTTTTATTCTGCCACTCGGTAGATAATAAAAATGCGTGTTTCTCTTTTAATCTTATTCATCGCGATCGCGACGGTAACTGCTGAAAGTGATGAATCCTGGACTTGGAATGACGATAAACAAAAGACGAGCCGAAACGTCAATGTCAGGTGCGCTATTAGTCTATGATTTATTTAATTGCAATAATTTATTTATATATATATATATCTAATTATCTCGTATGTCATATAATTTGTTTTATCGAATTATCGTATTTGTACATAGGTATCATCATCGATTACTAAATATTTTCCGCACACGCGCGCGCATAACGTTAATTAAATTATATTTTTAGATTGCATAATTATGTACATTAGTAATATATTTAAAAATAAAAAAAGTATAATATCCGTGTCATTCCGCAGTGTCAATTCGACAACAGCTTTGAAGGAATCGTGTATACGAACTAAACTATACTTGACGGCGACGTAGCTACTTACGGATACAATTTCTAGATATCAGGTGCACGAGCCTTCTGAACATTTGGATAGTTTTGACAACGGCATTCAGTTAGGATTTAGGCCTCAGAATCCAGGTCCTTACGGTCCCAACGGTAGACCGCTCGTACCAGCGTACCAAGGCAATAACGGCGTCCTCGTGGGTCCCGGTGGACCAACGGGAATAATTGGCAGGTATTGTCCGTTTGTGTGTGCGCGTGCTTTTTTTTTTAATTATTCAAATGCGACTATTACTCACGTTTATGCGCCATTATTAATTAATTGGATTAATCAACTTTTAAAAATTGCCAAAACTATTTAAAACCCGTAATCTGATACGATATATGTAATTGCATCAGAACTTTTGCATCAGAAATTTCTGCAGAATTTGTTCAAACTTGGAATTAATCTCGGAAGATTAAGATTTTTTATTGTTTTGTATATTTTCTTAATTTGTTCCATATTAAATTTTTAACGATCCAATTAAAATTATATAGCGTTACCTCTTATCTTCGTTTTTTTTTTTTTTTTTTTTTTTAATTGTCACTATTCGTACATTAATTTACGAGGGGGAGGGGGAGATGATCATGCCGTAATAATATTTTACGAGAAATGATTTATAAATCATATATTCTCGGCTGTTAACTTATCAGCAACATGTACACATTATACATGTATATTTTTCATAAATTGCATACGATTTATATGTTTCGTCTATAAAATTTCACTCCATCTATTAAATTAATTATCCTCAAACTGTGTTATTATTATATTGTATAAATATAATATTGTATAGGATCAAACGCTTTTACGATTGGCTTCTCTATTTTTTAAATAAAATTTTAATTTCAAAGCAAACGTTGTATCAAATATGGCTGTTAATTTTTATAAAATATGAAAAAATGTAGAGACACTGTAATATTGATATTTCAGACCTCCTCGTTTCGGACTGAACGAACACGACGGTCTGGATTCGGTACCACCATGGATCAGAGATGATCCTCGTTATCGAGAGTTCGACACTTGCAAGTGCAGATACAGTTTCAATTGTCCATCACCTGGCTTGAAATTTGTGAGTTTGATCGAAAGTTTGTCAACTTGCTTGAAACTTTGCAAATTCGAAAAATTTTACAAAATTTGCCTATGGTGATTTTAGGGGCACTGCGCGCGAGAGAAAAAATACTGTTGTTTCAACAGCAAAAGATTCCCAGGATTGTCCGAAGAGCATCATTACCCATATTATCCTGTAACGAAATCTATTCATGCATTTTCAAAACATTGATACATTCTCTCTTGTTGAGATATACTCGTATATATTATAATATTTTGTGTGCTAGTATATTTCACAAATTTAAATATTTTCTAAAATTTTGTGTCGGATAAGTTAAAGACAAATGTTCAGTATCATTTTATTGATTTTCAATCCAAGTTTTGTCTATTCATACAATTCGAAATCCCGTATTTTTTGTACGTTTTTCATTAAATAATAATAATAATAATTCCTAGGGTGCGCCGCACAAATACAGACCGAATGGTTTTGCACCAACATCGATTTATTACGGCAATCGAAGACCGTACAACGGTGGCTACCAACATCCGTCTTTCGGTTCCGACTATTATTCAGGAACTTATAGCGGCAGTTATGGTCACCGTAATGAGTTCGAGTCGTTACGGCCACATGACTATGATCCGGAACTCGACGATTATGTCATCTACGGGAGATCATTAGGCAAGAATCAAACGCAACCGAACGAAGAGCCAAAGACTCACGAAAATACTAGAAAGTAATGAACAAATTCTTATTTCTTCTCAATGGTAATGCCAAAGATGTAACCAGAGATGTAAAGATATATACATTTTTTTATTGAGCGATTAAATAAGACTCAAATTCAATAGGAATTTTTTGCATTGATAATTGATTTAAATTAAACTACACGTGTGTATCATGTGTAAGTTTAAACTATAAATTGCATTATAAATATTACTTGTGCCTCGAATCGTTTTCGAATTTACGAAATATGTATTATTCTCTCTCTCTCTCTCTCTCTCTCTCTCTCTCTCTCTCAAGCTGACAAAGATAATCCTAAGGAATCAAGTTTTTGCTCTTTTTAAAAAAGTGAATTATTATACTTTAAATTGTCGATTTATACAATACGTGAAAAATTAAATTTTCCACTAATCAATTTGTCTTTGTCAACATCTCACGTCTTGCTGGGATAATTTGGAGTGTACTTTAGATATCGACTCACCAATCGTTGTAATGACGATGATGGAATAGAACAAAGAACCGGCGAATGTCCATTGAATATCATCCTCCTTTTCGCTGCCATTCCATCCTTCCTTCTCCATTTTGTTCAAAAGGCAACTCTCGAATTTCTGAATTGCGCGTTATTCGTGAACAAATAATTTTCTGTCAAATCGAATCAAGTTTAACGTAACATTACGTATTATTTGTTTTAATTAAACATTTCTCGAATCATCGTAGAAGTAAGCTCGCAAATTACGCTTTTATAAAACTAAAAATAGGAGAAGACAAAAAATACGTACCATTAACTCGAGCAACGCCTGCTCGGTCCAATTTTCACGAATCAACACGTCAAAATCCTTAGTAATTTTCCATAGCTTTTCCGAAACGTTTCCTCGTATATACTTGATGCTGTTCTTCACCTGCGAACAAAGCAGATGTAGAACGATACGCTTATTTGGCGTCGCCGTCGTAACGCTCGACGCCAGTCATAATAATTCATTAACACGATGGTAGAACGTTTGACGTGGAAATATAGTAATTATTTGTCTGTACTCTTTTTTTTCTTTTTTTTATCGCAGTAATTTCTAAGTAAATTTTAATTTATAGTGCAATTACATGATAAATATTACTTAATGGTTTATAAAATTAAGTTACTAATTCAAGTATTAATAAAATATATACAATATTTATACAATAATTATTTAATAAAATTATTAAAAGAATAAGTCGGACTTGTACAACAATATATATAGAAATAATATAATCATAACTACTATTGTAAAATTAACCTGAATATAAATTATACAGATTTATCTTTAAATTATTAGATTCAAGAATAGTTTACATTAAATATCACGTCGTTACTTTATATATATTACATAAAAGTAACTTATAAATATAAAAAGTACGAAATTTTTATCTTTTTATTCTTTTAAAATTATTGAACGTAACAAAAATTGAGATTTTGTATACATACATATATTTTCTCCTTTTGCGAATGAGAAAACTTGATAAATAAGTTAATTAAGACTGCGGTCAATCAGATCAAATACTTGGAAATATTTGATTAACCAATCGGAAGAAAACATTTTTTAAATTGATCAATCGAAAGATGCTTCAACATATTCGTAGTATCAATTTGACCGTACTCCAAAGTATAATCGTGTATAAATATTTACGTACATGTATATTTCAAAATTAATCAACTGAAAAGGAAAAATAGAAATTTCTAGTATTTACTAGTAGTCAATAGTGATGCAATTTACCTGCTTCTCGTTAATCACCTCCAGGTACTCGAAGGCGAATGCACCGATTACACAATAAGCAACCACCAAAGAGATTAGCGTCACATGAGAGAATACGCATCTGCTGAATTTCCACAGCAGCCTGAGGAACCTGATGCATTTCGACGGTTTCTCTACTTCCACCACGTCGAACACCTCGCGCGGCATTTTCTACTTGCCTCCTTTAAATCACGGATATTCTCTTATTAGATTCTCCATTTACATAGCGAGAGCAGGAACACGCTTCATCTTCGTCACTGATTGCTAATAATTCGATTTTTGGTTCTGATTCCACGTAATTAATGTATTAATGTATTAATAGTTGTCAAATTCAATATTTCTATCCAACATTTGTTTAAGAATAAACCGATTATAAATTTAGTTGCACTGATCTTTACATAATAAAAAAGAAAGAATCGTTTTGAATCTAAAATCAAGGAAATAAAATTCATAAATATACAAGTATTGTGTATTTCTTTCATTGACAGATTATCCGTATCTACTCGTAAGAACGACTTAACGACGCACATTGATCGATAAAAGAGTGTTAAGAAAAATGCGAATTTATATTCAATCACATGCTTAAAATGCACCAAGAATTTTATTTACAAACGTTTTTGCCACGTTCTTATTCAATACTTTAATTCGACATTGACTTATTTTTCTCGAAAATTAGTGATATTAAAAAAAAAGTTTAAACAAAAGCTTGTTTTTAAAAGAACTATCTTTATCTAACGATACCCTACTCGCTCTATATTTCCAATTAATATTTCCAACTTGAAGTGACACTCCGTTTACATTTGCTCTTGCAATAAAAATTTTTCTCCAATTTTCGACAATTATTCACTGCCGAGAAAAAGAGTGGTACCGGTGGTCTGATATACTCTATATTATCGAGAGAGAGAGAGAGAGAGAGAGAGAAAGCGTCTAATCAATATCGCATCCATTTTTAATTCTCTCTATCAATTCTCTAATAAATAAAAAAAGCAAAAGCTACAAAGACGTAAAGCCTCTTTAATAATTTTTCCAATTCTCTTGCTAAATTTCTACGTTGCAAATATAATCTCAAATAACTATGAATAAATAACTTCCTTTTATGTTGAAGCTACAATATCGAATCATATTACAAACAATTAAATGCGAAATATTTTCATCATAAAATACTTTTCTGGTTACATATTTATTTTTTAGAATATGCTGTATAACAAAGCTTTGTTATCAATTTTTGAAATTCACGTTTTTTATGTATTATGTAATATAGGAATTGAAAGTGTTTGAAAAATCGGCACTCGTTTTTATTCTCTTTTTTTGTGTGTATAATTACTATTGTGAACCAGCGATTTGATTCATATTGGACGTATCTATAGTACACCCTCGAAATACATAAAATACATAAATTTAAACAAACGAATTCTTCCTTATACCTTGTTTAAAAAAATATTTAAATAATTTTTGAACTTGATAAATATCTACAAATGGATATTTTTTTAAATTATTATATTTTAAATTAAAGTTTGTTACACACATGCACACGTACGAACGCGCGCGCGCGCACACACACACATACACACACACACACACACACACACACACACAAAATATTAATGTATTTTATTGTCCATTATAAAATTATTTGCTCTAATATAAATAACATAATTTTCTTAATATTTGCATCGCTAAAACTCTTGATTGCTCTCATCATTTGATAAATTATTGCACGCACACAATACTTCTTGAGAAAATATCATGTCCGAAATATGAGAATAATAACATCAAAAGTGGAAATTCAAAAATATTACTGGGAGATAGCTTAAGGTAATAAAATAATAAAAGTATTACCAAGCGTACACTAATACGATGACTGTTATAAAATGTTTAAAGTTACATCAAGGCAGCTGATAACTACGATTAATCGCAACCATACGGTGACGAAAGATCAAATTTATTCGATTCCTTTTTTTTGGAATCTTTGAATGATTCTTCAGAGCCTTAAAGGATCTTTCAACACAACATAAAGTTCGCGTTTACTTGCAAATATCCGAACGCGATTTCCGCCATAAAGCTACACGCGTGTGATTCTCGCATGTTTTTCGACACGAAACTAAGGCAGAAATGTGGAGCGTAGTTGAGTTACATCTGCGAGACGGCTGTTCCAAATTTATCCCGTCGCGTCGCGACGCGGCGTCGAAATTTCGTTCGGAAAGCAACGCGAAGAGGAGATAACGCGGATTTATCCGTGATCAGAGACTCTGGCGTTTAACGAAACGTATACTTGAGAAGTGTTATATTGTATTATATCATAGAATTTAAGGATTTATCTTTCGTATTGCAACATACCAAAAGGGCTAGATGGAAATATTAACTATGCAATAGATATATACTTGGATGAATAATATTCGACATTGCGCTTACGCGATTGCGATAAACGTCAAGGTAAATGTATAATATGTCTGGCATCGGTAATTATCGCAATGGCGTGTATTAATTTGACCATGCAGAGGTTACATGAATAAACATGAGGCCGATGATGTAAATCCGCCCGTGGCGACGACGCGACGCGGAGCAACGGTTTCGACTAGAGCACAGACGGGAGTACGTACTCTACGTTATATGATTCTCCTGCATGAAACCGACGACCTGCAGAGAAAGCGCTTTATTTTTAGTGATGGTTATTTGCAGAGAAAAACGGGTTTGATGAGATAAGGGGAGGCAACACGCAGATGATTAACGCAAAAATATATTTGAGAATTTCGTGAAAGAATTACTCCTTCGCGAATTATCGAAACTTGAGGTATGTAATTGCTAAAAATCAAAAACGATCAATAGCGCGAGAACCTTTGTTCGAAAACTCACCATGTAATACTTTTTTTACAAGTATCAATAAGTGAAATGGAAATTTTTATATATATTTGCTAAAATTGCCATTATTTTTTTTGGGGGGGGTGGGGGGGGGGAGGGAAAGAAAGAAATATTAAACTTTATTTTCTTTATATGTGATGCAAAGATTTTACATTAAATTAGATTTTTGAGATTTAGTAGTAGAAAAATAACGAAATCGATTGGTAAACTGTATACCCTCGGAAGGCTATTCTGCAGTTATCTACAGTCACCTTATTTATCGGTGTAACCCTACTTTCCCCTATAATTTTA
The DNA here is from genome assembly GCF_016802725.1 of Solenopsis invicta. NCBI lineage: Eukaryota > Metazoa > Arthropoda > Insecta > Hymenoptera > Formicidae > Solenopsis > Solenopsis invicta. The sequence continues at coordinate 10,722,329 of NC_052678.1, forward strand.
TTGAAGGAAATTTATTAAGAGAACTCCTATGCTGCAATATTGCCAGTCGGCAAAGTTATTTCAATTACCATGCTTTGACCAACTGCCTTGAAGCAAATACGAGATTTGAATGAGAATTGTTAAGAAAGCAAAATGTCATATTGTTATTAAAAAATATTTATAATATAATTTCAAAACATCTTTAAAAGAGATGTGCGTAAATGCAAACTTTGGAAACTTGAACGAATAAAATAAATTGACTCGTTGAATAATAAAAAATGGGATGTTAGTTATTGTGCAAATTTCATTTTTCGAGGATTCTCTGTATCGTAGCATATGTCGTATGTCGTCGTCTGGAATGGCAGCTTATATTGCAATCGCCGGCGATTATCTTGACGCATATCAAGCGGCGTGCTGGCTCATCACACTGATAAGCCATCCGACAATTTGGACACGCGCACGATAAGTCAACAGGCGCGTTTCGAATCACTACGCTACACTAATTCCAATCGCGAATTCAATAAGACTAACAAATTCCAAAACTATATCGTTCACGTGGTTTACTTGGATAAATTTACGTGATTAATGCTAATAAAGCTAAATAAATACAGGACGTTGAGAGATATACAAGAAAGATATATTCTTCTTGTAGTAATTTATTAATTTACAAATTGATATTTTACAGACGGAGGATATAGCAAACAAAAACAATTTTATCGTATAAAACGGTATATGAATATTAGCCACGCGAGAAATTCAAGAAATTCATTCTGCTTTTCTTATTAGCTAAATTTTAAGAGTAGTTTCTTTTATCAATAATTGGTGTCAGCAGATTAATATAATTTTTGTTTCAATGTCGTATTTGTTTATTCTGAGACATATTTATTTTCAACATTAATACTAAAAATAATTACTTGTAGACATATATATAACAAAACATTGTTATATAATAATATGTAATAATTTCTATGTTACATATTATTATATATTATATTATAAACAAGTGTAAAAATAAAACAATATTTAATTAAATAAGAAAAAATAAAAGACACCATTTTATCTACCAATGTTTCAGCTTGAAAAACAATCCATATAATACGAACGCAATATTATTTTCTCGCATATAGGCCAATGGCGTCATGCAAATTAATTTTTTTTTTTTACTCTTATTTACTCTTATCTATAATGGTCCCTTATAATATATTGATAAGTCTCATGGTGAAACGTGAATCGCCCTCTTGCTTTTGCAAGCGTCGCTTATATCGCATTATAAAAAGCGATCGATTTTCATCGTGCAGAAAGCGATCGAGGTTCACCATAAAAAAATAAGTTTCTGAATCACGAAGCGGTTAAAAAAAAAAAAAAACTGACGAGACAGAGAGAGATCGCATTCGTCATATTCTCATTATTATGACGGATACACACCATGATATTTTAAATAGTTTAGTTTTCTAACATCAATTTTTGTTAAAATAAATATTGAGATGTTATATCGTACAGACTGTAGTATTTTGTTTGTTATTTTTCTAGTTCTCTTCTCGCTTGTCAAATATGATAATAATTGAAATTGAAAAGTTTTTAATTTTGAAAACTTATGAAAATCAAACTGCTTCGCGATTGTGGAAGACTTATTAGAAATAATCTTTAATATCGATGCTTATACACCTCACAGCGTTTCAGTCGTCAGAATGGTATGTCAATACTCACTTCAAGTACCATTCCAAAACAGATATTCTCAAATATTAAATTAAACATTAAGAAAGAAAAATTTCATACGCTTAATCATAGTTGTCTAACATTTTCCATATAATATAATGCACTTATAATGGAACTAATAATTTTATTGTAAAATTTCTTTATACTCTTCGTTAACACACCTTTAAGAATCGCTCTGCGTTAATCTTTATTAAATATTTCTCGTTAAAGTACAACTTTAAAAGTCTCTCCGCGTTAACTTTTGTTAAATTAAGAATTACATGCAACACAGTAATGTAATCCTTTTACCGATACATTGCACTCGCTATGGCTATCGATCAATCGCAGACTTGGTATTCCATGTTGAAGACTTGAGAAAAAATTATTTACAAAAAAGGAAGAGAAATACTGCAGAGAAATACTGCATTTTCTCGCGAACGTAATCGATCGACCGATTTTGAATCGAAAATTTGCATTTCGTTACCGATACAAACGAACCGCAATTATACGCTCGGCCTAGAGATACTTCTCGTTTCGCGGGCTAACGGGCCGTGCCCAAAAATTATCGTGGGCACTTGTTAGCGTACTAATGGAACTCGTATAAATTGAGCATAATTTCTTTTATAAATTACTTGTGACTTTATTTTGCTAAGATTTAGAATATGGATTTACTTGATAATTTTTTTTTTTTTTTATTCGATTTCTATCAGCTTCGATGGAGAAAGTTATACGTGTATGAAAAGGAAATTTAATTTTGATGCAAATTCCAATTGGTTTTTGTGTACACGCTATTCTACTTTAGACAATATGATGAATTTTATATTAATTCACGAACGATGATTATATTCCGATGTCGATTCAATGCTTCTGATTGATAATCTCGTTTGATAAGGTTAAAATGTCTCGTCACTCAAGTCACGATGTACATATTTGTAGGATTGTTATCGAACAAAGATTACACTCTTTGATCCACGCTCTTCTCACACACACACACACACACACACACACACATAGAAATATAAATCGCGAAATATCGTAATAACGCTGTCACTTACGCACGTAGAAATAAATCCACTTTACAGATCGGTTACATCGATCCCGGTTATCTGTTGGATTAAATCGCTGATCAAGTCCCATCAGCAATTACCTCCCGCTGATAGATTCATCGCTTCTTGTCCCGCGCACACAGCCCTTTCTTTCGTCCTTCCTCGAACGACGATCGATCAAATCTTCACTTGGGGAGAGAGAGAGAGAGAGAGAGAGAGAGAGAGAGAGAGAGAGAGAAAGGGGGGGGACGAGTGTAAGAAAAAGGGGAGATGACGCTATCTCGTGCCGAAGAAGCCGAGCGTCTTCAAGGTGTCGGTGACCCTCCTGATCAGTTTATCCCTGTAACGCCATATCGTCGTGTCGATTACGCTATTCTCCCGATATTCCACGCAAGTTTTCTTTAGCGATCGCACGCAGTCGGCGCGATAATGCTGCAGCTGCGCATCTTCGGTCTCGATGGGGTAACTGGTGCATCCGGCCCCCAGGCACGCCAGCGGAAAATGATTGTGTAGAGTGACCACTCGTTCCGGATTATGGAAGCACTTGATATATTGGTTTGGTTTCGTAAAGTTTTTCGAGCGGTATACGTGTTGAAGCATGTGCATGTACCTACAAGGAAAATTTTCAAATTTATCAAGAAGAACGTTTCTCCGCTTTCTCGTGAGCTGAAATTTCTTGGCAAAGATGATATCAGTAGAGGAAGACGTGTCAAAATTAACTAGAAATTTGGAAACTTTTTTTCTCACAGCAAAATCGTGAGACGAGAAGAATATTTCATATTCCAAAATTATAAACGGAAAGTATATACTTACTTTAGCAAATTACGAATTAAATATTCTAAATCTTGTACTCGTTGGAAAAGAGAAATAAGGAAAAAGCAATAATGTAATTGATAACGTTAAATAAAATTGCTCGTACGTTCGTGAGTTGTAACGCAATGTGAATTTTTCGTTGAAAGACATATATGTCTATTCGATTATTCAACTTGCCAATCCAACTCCTTCGTGATTGCAATTTTTGTAAATCCACGTTGCAAAAATGAAGATTCGTGAGAGTAGTTGCAAATTGGATAGTCGGATACTTATGTAGGAACGGTCGATCTACGCGGTGCGACTTGGCGCGTGAAAGTGGTAACCTTACTACTCACTTGGGTATGTCCTTGAAGTAACCGTGAGAGTGCAGTAGGTCGTCGAGGAAGTAGACATTTCTGACGTTGTACGAGGCGCGAGTCTCGTTCCGTATTTGCAGGGCCTTGGGCAACACCCGGCGCATCAGCTCTCGCCAGGTCGCGTCCTTCACGGGCATAATCACCTCGTCGACGTCCAACAGGGCGATATACTCGTACTCGTACATGTGCTTGTACAGACAATCGTTGTAGGGTATTAGCTCGTTCTGCCGCTTGTGATTGGTCTTTTTGGTGAGATACATGTGCTGAAAAGCGGGCACGTTAGGCTGTCCGCCTGGTAGAGTCAGCGGGGTCACGTGCACCATACCCAAGCGCTGGTAATGTCGCAGCACTTTGGTCACGTTCGGGTGCACCTGCAACTCGTAAAAGTAGATCTTGTCGGCACCCAGGAGGCTGATCAGCTCGATCCATTCGACCAGTCGAACCGACAGATCCTCGTGCAGAAAGTCCAAACCCTTTACGCACACCGCAAAGTCCTTCTTGCCCCGTTCGGGCTTGTTGTAAATCACTCGAAGATGATTGGTCGCCGTGTCGCAACGTTTCTCGACTATGGAAACGGATGACGGTGGCTTACCGTCGCGGTACGCTTGCGGCGGTACCCTACACGCTATCACGTACGGCTGATAGATACCTTGCTTGTAATTGCCCCATTTAGGATACCAAATGTATTTATATTCGAGCGTTTCGATGATTTTCGGCTCGCTCTCGCCATCGTACCACAACTGACAATACGTCTTGACGATCGGTTCGATTCGATCGATCATGCCAACGATCCTTACCGCCGGTCCGATCTTCGATAATTTTCGATTGTCGTAAAACGCCCCGAAAAATTGAAACGTGCCGTTGCTGGTTCGCAACGTTTGCCAATAGATATTGTTAAATTCCAAATCGTAGATCTGCGGATATTTCGCGCAACTCTCGTTGCCCCGTTTCGTCAATTTGCTATTTTTCGACCAATCGCTCAGCGGTAGGCTCGGTATTCTCTCGGCGATCTCCTCGATCAATTGCTGCTCGGTCTTGGCCGGTCTCTTGTCCAGCAACGGTTCCAATTCGAGCGCGCTTCTCATCGTCGTCGTCGTCGTCGTCGTCGTCGTCGTTGTCGTCGTCGTCGTCGCTTCCAAACGATTTCTGAGAGTGGTCAGAGTGGTAAGCAGAGCAGCGTTTCCGCCAGAGTTGCCGAGGTCGCCCAGTGAAGACCTTTGCAAGAGATATCGGGATAGACTCAAACTTCCCGAAGAACCACGGGCGTTCGCACCTCGATCGTTACCGATCTGACCGTCGATCTCCATCAGATTACCGATTCCATCCTCGGCCGTGGGCCCACCACCGTCTTGAGCCCGTAGAGCCCTATTTTCCAAGTGACGGAACTGTATCGCTGCGATCATCAGCAGTCCCCAGGCAAACACGAAGACGAACGCACGCTTCGCGCATCTCGATGAATTACCGCCACAGCTCTGTATCGTTGTCATCCTGTTTAGATTTTCCGCTTAGATTTTTCCTTGCTGACCCCTTCTCGATCACCGCCGACGGACGACGCTGGTTCCCGTCGTTGAATCCCCGTTAATCGTTTTACTTAATCGTAAACGATTAAATCTGAAACAAGAAAGCTCGTCGTTCACAAGTGTCGATTCAACCTTAAATCGATCGACGTAGATAGACGATTGACTAAATTTTATTCTAATTATTTTATTCTAAAAGTATTTATTCACTTCTTGGAAATATTGATAAAAAGATTTATTTACCAACAATTTCTTTTTTTCAGTAGCTCAACGCTAGCTTTAATTTGATTTTTCTATTAAAAGTTTCGAATAACTTTAAAAATTATTGTAAATAAAATTTAAAATTTCCATTATGTATAAAAGGGGAAAATTTAATAGGTAACAATTCGAATTGTAAAATCTTACATAATATATCTTATTTATTTAACTATCACGATGCTCTCGTTTGATTTGGCAACGTGGGAAGTCATTCTCTTGAAGGAAAATGAAATAAAGCGAATCATTTGTGAGTTTAAAATGAACGAGACGAAAGCTATGAAATAACACATGGCTAGTTGATTTTAGAATTTAGGGCAAGAGACGAGATAATGTCTTTAACTGTATAAGGGACACCCGCTACCGGTAGCCAGTACTCGACTATCATCAAGAAAGCGAGCGACCCTGTCGGGCGAAACCCCGTTGGCTGGATCAGGCGAGTTTCAGGAGAGCGAGAGAGAACGAGAGAGAGAAGCGCGCAAGACCCGCTCAGAGATACGTGGAACCGGTTATGCTGATGGCAAACTGTTTTTCACCTTTTGCACCTCGCTCCAACTAACCTCCTCCCTTCTTGATCACCTCGGCCTTTTACTCGACGATGTTTCCCCTCGTCTCTAGTCTCTTCCTTTCCTCTCCCTCTAAACATAGGCGATGATGGCGGACTCTCAGGATCAAGTTTAACCACAACCTAGGATTTTCCTTCAAGATTCTATTTCTACTACGTTTGTTTTATTGTTTCTATTTGTTATTTGTACGAAACATTATACTGATCGGTATTTAATAGATAAATAATTTAATCGATAACTATTCTCTCTCTCTCTCTCTCTCTCTCTCTCTCTCTCTGCCTTGTTAATTTAAATTCTATCAATAGACAGGGACATATTGGAAAAAAACACAAGTAAAAAGAACTCTTTTCTTCAAGTAAAAGAAGCATAGAGGATATTGCTGATAAAGAGGGATGAGAAAAAATATTTTTTTTTTTTTACAAATAATTTCAGTCACACAAGTACCATTTTTTCATATAATTGAAAAAATTATCAGTATATGACAATTAAACTAGTAATAAAATTATCAGTATGTGTCACAGTGTATCTAATCGTCAAGTTTATGCACTTTTTTGTGCAATTTTTATTCGACGATTTTGTAACATTAGTTTATCATAAAATCTTTTTTTTTTTTGAATAAACGGTTATTCACTTCATTTAATTTGAGGGATTATTAATTAAGAGATTATTAACGATGATTTATTAAATATCTATCATCATGTGCTAAGTTTGACCGAGTCGACGATGCCGCGACGTAGCAATTGCATGAAAGTGCAACTCGCGTATGTACGTGCGACCGCGATGCCACCTCGTTCCCGTTTAATTCAGGCACCGTTCTTATCGTCCCGTTCAGAATTAGCAATCCCGCACAACAGCGGACCGGCCGGCCAGAACGCAAATTGCGCGGAACGAACGCGTTCGTATCAACTTGATCGTCATCTTGCGATATAACCCTCCCATTAGGTTCAACTGTGTTTATCTGTTTTTATCAAATGAGAAATTTGATTTTTTTCTGAAATTTATCACTGTAAGTAAATTTCAACTTTTTACTTTTATTAATGTTTAAATAAACTACTTTTCGGACTTTTCAAACTTGAAAACTTTTCAGATTAATCCTTACTCATGATCAAGATTATTATTTTCAACATCATAATGCTAAATAAAGCATTTTCCCAGCGATATCGAATAATACAATAACTATATTTTGTTCATATTATAAATTAAAAAAAAAGTTTCCACGATTGCGATAAGATAGTGTCGAAATAAGTTAGATTACGCGCTAGAAACGCATGATAGAAACTAAACTAGAAGGGACTAGATATCCCAAAATAGTTAAACATTTATTTACGATCGACGCTAACAGCGTTGATAGAATTTTTACAGGCAACAACAACATGGTGTTGAGAGAAAACAGGTTAATAACAAGCCGAAAATGTGGACAAGCAAAGTTTGTCTCGCTTCTTTCGAGAATTTCCGTTTGACGACAAAGATAAACTAATATTGCTTCTTGTTCGAAGACATTGAAGGAAATTCTTTAATAGTAAAACTGTTTCCCTGTAATCTCTTCATCGTTAGCAGTAATTTTCTTTTTTTTTTTTTTTTTTCGAGAATTGAATAAAAGAAATAAAGACAATAATTAATTTTGATATTTATTGTTAGAATGAAATTTAAATCTCTTTACTAAATCTTTTTATTAAGTAAACAAAGTTGAACCGTATACACACATAATATGCAAAAATAGCCTATTTCTCTGTCGAAGCAATCATGTTCGTTGCTTCCTGATTAATTAATACTGCAAATGTTCGATGGTACAGCGCTCATGTATATTCGCGTGCGAGCTCAAGATCGACAATAAGAAGATTCTATTGGAAAATTAATCCTTTCATGCGTTTAATCGCCCATTAATATAATCGCAACGTCGCTAAATAAATATACATCCTTGTGATTACACTTCAAGGTTTTCGATCAAAAAACATCCGCGAATCTTCGTCTTTCTCGTTCAAAAAAAAAAAAAAATTTATTTCGCCTATGAGCATTTTCTATACGGTAAAATTTCTCAAAGAGTGTGTGTGTGTGTGTGTGTGTGTGTGTGTGTGTGTATGTGTGTGTGCGTGCGCGCGCGCGCATGCACCTCCTCGTCGAATATACATATATAATCCTCTATCCGCTTGCGTCAGTCGCCGATAAATTATTCGTCAATGTTGCATGTACGAGATATATAGTGAGTCACAGGCTTGTGACTGACAATTCCGCTAATCTAAATGATTTCGAGATTTTTACAGAAAAAATATCGATTCGTCAGATTTGATTCGTGCGAATTTTAATTATCTTTTATCAAGCAGATATTTTCATGGTACGATAGGTTATTTTTCAAAATATTGACGAAATATATGATATTTTGAATCGTTTGTTTATATTATTTATATTATCTAACGACATTATGAGGCAAAAAGATATTTTGGGGTCACCAAGTTAAAGACTCATTACGCGTGATCGTGCAAGATGCATCTGCATTCCGCATCTTATGTAATTCCGTTGCACCTTCGCGATTTCTTCTTTCATTGCTAACCACTACGGAGAAGGAAGGATGGAAAGCGTTAAACAAGTTAAATCCCACGAAATCGCTAGTATTATTTAAATCGACAATAAGATCTCATCCGAGGCTATCGAGTTAGAGAATTTCACAAGGTATCGAGGCGATTCAATAACAGTCGACATACTTTCGATGAGTTGTTCATCCTTCGATATGAAACACATAAGAGCGACTTGAGATATCGATATACATGTTACTTTTGCTAATAACATTGTTAATAAGTTACAATTTTCTAATGAAACTAACATTTCTAGTCTCTTTTCTACAAGAGAAAAATGAACATTTTTGAAAAGTAATTTCTTAATATTTGTTTATTCCTCACATTTGTTTCACGCACGATAATTAATGAGGCTTGCATCATTCTTTTATCATGCTATTTTATATGCTGTACGCGACGACGTACATCTCCAGTCTTTCACAGTCGAAAGAATTGAAATGATTGAAATTAGACCGGTTTCAGTGGTCGCTCAAGAGCGAGAGAAAGACGGGAGGAATGACGACATATGCGTGCAGTCCAGCGAGGACGATTTTGTGGAAAGTCGAGTAGAGAGAGCGAGTGATGCTGTTACTGTTGCTACTGCTGGCTCGTACGTTCGCCTGCTCCAATTGCGATTTCTCGCTTACGCGTGCTAATTAACCCTAATTGTACGAGAGGGGAAGAGGAAAGAGAGAAAAAAAACGGGGATACAGACATAGAGAAGGATGGATGGCGCGGCGTGAATAGTGAGGTGGGGGGACGCTCTATAACGGGCGATTTCACCAGTCTCGTCCCATCTCGTCGATCTTCACGATTCGAGAGCGAGATAGCATTCTGTCGTGCAATATCGTCTGCAATTGGTCGTACACAACACACACACACACACACACACACACACACACACACACACGTGCCGCGTATATCGAGTACGGCGTCAACTCTTTTGATTCAACGCAGCACGTTCTCGTCGGTGCCACGCGGTTCCGGGGTGCCCGTTTACGTTTTACATGACACAGTACGGCACCATGTGTTACTTGGCATAACAGCAGATACAAGTTAGATAATTAAATACGTCGATTAATTATCTACGCATTGTCACCGCACGAATCTGCTTCATTATTACGATTGATTCAATGATAATAATTTCTTTGTAATTAATATATAAGAATAAGGACATGGATAATTTACGATTCTGTCACAGTGCTTACTCGATATATCAAAATTCATAGATAGGCTTTGCCTAAAAAGGAAATGAATATTCTTCAAAAATATTTATACAATTTAATATATTTTGCAAGACTATAAATATTTTACGAAATTATATGATGCGTTATATATATATATATATATATATATATATATATATATATATATATATTACTTTTGATATTTTTAAGATGTAATCTAATAACATTTGTAATTATATACGTAGAATATCACCGGAAGAAATTAAATGTTGATGATAATCGATAATGACTTTACAAGGAAACATTCGTTACAAATATATTTTCAATTTCTCTAATTATTTTGATTTTAATTATAATTCTTACAATTAGTTAATAATTAGTTAATAATTTCTCATTTTATTTTAATGTCGATAAGACGTAATAATATATTCGTTAATTTATAATTAAGATTACTAATTTTAAATATTTATCTAATCGAGTTAATTACTTTTACTTTTGTGTATCATATAGACGAGGTGAGATTCTATTAGAGAAAAAATATTTCTCTAACAGAATATCCTTCATAGAAGCGGAAATTAAAACAATAATATTTTAAGAGCACATTTATAATTCGTCGAATCTAATTTTCCATGCAAATTTATGTATCACTCGTGCTGCGTACAGTTACAATATCCGCAAAGTTTAAACGAACGGTTTACGGTTTTTTTGCTTGAGCCGATAAATTTCATAGAATCCGGCTACTTTCATAGAATCCGTGCGATAGCAGTAACAGTAACTAGCTTAGAGGTGAGATCGACTAAATTTGTTATTTTACATTTTTTTATATAATTCAAAAAGAATTGTAAAATCTATTGCAAAGTAATTAATAAGTCAATGTCGAATCTGGAGCGAGTACACATCGGAGTTTTGAATACACAATACGTACTCGAGTTTAACCAGAATCGATTCTATCGCGCAATGATATAAACTGATAGATATTATTTCACAACGAGCGAACGTGCCATGCACATCTATACGTCTGTTACGTTCGAGTGACATCGTTATATTCGAGATGATCGTTATATTCGACTTGAATTATTGTATGAATATGTTTATAGTTATTTAGTTTATAGTTATCCAGGTCTTTGCTATCATAACAAACAGTTGCTCATAATGGAGTAATTTATTTATTGTTCTGTAAGAATACTCGTGTTGAGACTTCATTACACACTTTTCGAAAGCGAATGCTTTGATCTCGTTCCTGCATCAGTATTGTGGACTTTCGCACACACGTGTGGCCATAAAACTCACATTTGAAATCTCTCGATTCTATCGAGAGATATTTGCTTTATCTCTGCTTTTCTTCACACTTTCCAAACTAGAATTTCAAACTAGAACAAATGTCATTGCTTAGCATCACTTTAGCACTGCTTCAAGATATTTCGCATTATAGATGTTCCTTGTATCGTGTCACGTTTGTTAAGAAAATAGAAAAATAGATTAATAATGCGTTTGTAAAAGGTTAAATTAAAAAGAAAAAGAAAAATTTTGTATTACAACAGATGAATTCTCGTAAAAACGTTGATATTATTTTTATGCGGTTTTTTTTTTTTTTTCTTTTAGTCGCCGCGTATATTTTTATCTTTTATCTTGGTATTCATTACATTTCCCAATTTCCCATTTTTCAATGTCTCTAAAATTCGCTTTAACCGCGGCTTGGAGGACGTCACGCTCCGATAAAACTCGCTATTCTTAGCTTGTATCGCTCTTGTCTTTTCTTCCTTTTTCTCTCCTTCTCGCCGACCATGTGTTTGCGCATAAACGTGTAGTTTAGCGAATCACTTTTCATATTATGCCGTGGCAATTAAGCCGGTTATACGTAAATACTTAACGGCACTGCATTGAATGTCGAAACGAGGACGTTGTTCCCTACCACAGGAAGCAAATGGCACTTTAAATTGCAGGCCGCACGCACGTCATCATCTCGTCGAGGGATAACTGCACACGATCCTTCTCTCGTGTGGATGCAATCTTGATTCGACCGACATGGGTGCCACTCGGCTTTTATCCGATCGTTTGCTGCGACGAAAGGCGCGAGTCTCAGACGCGGTGATCGAGCAATTATTTTTTCCTTCCTATTTTGTCATAACTGCACGCGCGCGAGATTTAAGAAAAATGGAAAAAAAAATAAAAAAATATATATATATATACTATATATCTCGGCGACAATGCTACTTTCACGTTCGAATAACTTTATTTATACATATTCTCGCTATAACAATAATCAAGATTTGTATCAATGCGTTTATTTCGCGTTACGTCGCTACCAACGTTATCTAGATTTTGTCTTGATCATGTAAGTGACTTTTACACGGTAAGTAAATTGATAGAGTTTTAAAAAACGCGCAAAAGATGTAAAATCAGAGATTTCTCATAAATCGTGACACTTCCAAAAGCACTTTCCAAGATGATATTGCCGATAGTTCTAGATATGAAAAATTAATTTCTGTTGCATTTCGGAGGTTTCGTCGTGTTGAATAACAATTCAACAATGATGTACGCGAAGACGCAACGTGCAACATTACGCGACGCGCCTGCTGCGCTACGACCGACTTTATCGGGGATGTCAGGTTGTGATACTTGGATTGTACAACCGTTACTGAGAAGAGAGCCGAGGGTCGAGCTTACAATTAGTTGTGCATATTAGCCTTTACATATGTCATTTTTTTCACACGAGCAAAGATTACACCTTATCTCTAGAAAACGACACCGATTCATTGAAACCGCTATATAATCCATAATTGCGATATGTTGAGCGTTTATCAATCAGCTTATTCAAGAAAATAATGCAACCTTGATTATAATCGCATATCTTTGAATAAATCCGAATAAGTTTAACTAGTTAGCCTTCGTGAATTGAAGAGGTGGCGTGGCAGTAACCTTTCATAGAAAATATTGAAAATGAATATTAATAAAGTTATTTAAAGAGTCTCTTCATTTGCAGATGTCGATTAAGCAAATTTATTAAAAGTTCCATGCTTTTTGCTTACTTCGTAGGCAAAAAACATCTATACTCGTATAAATGTTTATACTCTTCCATCAGCGCTTTTTAAAAAAACTAAAAAAATTGAAGATTTCTGTTCTACATTACTAATTGTAAGTAGTTGTTTAATACAATTGTTTAAATCATTATTTTTAAAAATTGAAATTTCTTTGGAGAAATTTGAGAGTGAAATTCTGTCTGGATGAAAAAAAGGCCTGATTAATATTATGAAAATTTATATAAAAGACATTTATTTTTAGAATTAGAAGCGATTCATAAGTAGTGTTTCCTTGAAAGAGGAAGAATGTACTCTAGATTTATAGAGAGTGTTTTGCGTTTTATAAATATCAAATATTTTGCGTATCACATGTGAAACTCTTTCTAATATTCGTAATATAAACTGTTCAAACGTTAATAATCAGCATTATATCGAAACAATATGCTATATTATAATTTCCTCATATCTCTCTTGCGTTATAATGCATTACATGTTATTATTATCATCATCAATTTGTAACCTATTTTTTTTGTTTGCTTACATATCATGAATTATACACGTAAGAATTACAGCAATTTAGCGCGAGAAAATCGCGCTTGTCCTTCGATAGTTGAATTAATTATTTCTGCAAATTAAAAGCTATAGAACAAATGATGATTAATTAGATATGACTCGACAACGATTCGCTTATGAGATTTCAGAGTTGGCAGGAAAATTAGTTTTTACACGTTTTCGTTAAAATGTTGAGAATAAAAAAAATTGTTACGAATGAAAACCTGCTCCGCTATCGACTCGTTACAGACGTATCAAGGTCGTTTGTTATAAAATCTGTCGATTAACATGGTAAAATGTCAGTTTGTTGAGTTTGTTCCGTATGCATTTATCGCGCGTTCTCATTATTTGTCGATAACGGAAATTGAATCCTTCGCTCGTTTTTTCGATTAACGTTATTAAAACCGATTGAATTGGGTCATTAAAGTGTACAATCTACAATCATGTGATAACCGATCGAACAAGCACTGCACATATTTAACTCTTCTCCAGGTGCTTTCACACACTTTCATAATTTGTAGCGTGAGTCCGTGATCAACGGTATTCGACGAAATTCTATGCACCGGGCATACGATGCGTGCACAGTTCCCGATTTCTCCGAGAGAAGAAAAAACGCTACGCGAAGATAGAGAATGTCCTTTGATGTTCTTCGCGATCGCACGTATCTTACTTTTGAAACGCAAAGGGCGATCACACATTTTTTTTTTTTTTTTATCTTTATCCGAATTATTGATTTTGTAATGCAATAAATTATTTAGACACGTGTAATTGCAGAAACGCAAAATGTATTATACATATATACAGAATCCACCAAAGGTAGATTGAGGTCACGATCGCTTTAACGGTAATTCCTTCAGGCAGTCATTTCGTTCACGAAACCATCAGAACGATCGATAATTAATTGCGTCATGAAAATTTCGTCAGTCTCATGACTACTAGTCACGACGTGAATTCTTTGATGAATGAATAATTTGCTCCCGTTTCTAATTTCTATGTTTTTAATTTATGCGTATTAAATTTATGTCTCTTCTTTTGGGTGTGATTGGTTTTATGATTAATTGATCAATTGATTTTTAATTAATGTTTTTCAAACTTTTAATCACTCGAGAAAAGACACATAGCTGAATTCGAGGACGAAAGGAGTGTCGAGTAGGAATGGGATGGAGATGGGACATGGCGAATTAGGAAACTTGATAAAACTTGAAGAGTCATACTCCTACCTATTAAACCAAGTCTCGATACTAGCGGATTCCGGTACCGTTATATGCGAAGCGCTTTGCAACTATGTGAAATAAAAAGTTTAATAGTGTTACTTTCCAACGGGATATTACTTTGGTATTGATTCGGATCATACGGATGATTAGCAGAGATCATTCCTAGCCAGACACAGTGGTTGTCTGTGTGCCGGCTGGCTGTTTCTACTTACGAGATCTACGGGAGGAGACGACGATCGACGGCGACGACCGGCGCGTGATCGTGGTGATGGTCGGAGGAGCCTGGTCGATCGCCAGCCAGTCGTCGTTCGAACCCGTCCGGATAACTTGGGTCGCATCCCGTGTCGCACTCGACGACGATCTCCACCAGGGAAAGAGGAACGAACGGATCCGCCTTCAGCACGCCGACATTCCTCTTCTCTTGGCATATCACGTCATCTCGTCGTACGCTTGCTCCTTCTTCTTCTTATCTTTAACTAGTTTAACCGAGCCACTTTGGTAAAATTGCGATCACTTTTCGTTCAACTCCGTTCTTCTCTAGCTGAAGCTGGATATCCCAAAGAAAATAACACACGTTTTAAAGGACAAAGCACAAACCGGACGCGCTTTCTTCTCGCGATGTTCGCATATACATACATATATGTATAGGTATGCGTGTGTACCGGCTGCTACTGCTACTGCTGCTGCTGCTGCTGCTGCTGCTGCTGCTGCTGCTGCTGCTGCTGCTGCTGCTGCTGCTGCCGCCACCGCGAATGAATGCGACGTGTCTGAATGGAAGGAATAGAGCTAGAAGCAAGCTCGATGTATCTGAATCTTACAATTCTCGCGATCCTTTATACCCTGAACGACCTGAACCATCATTCGCGAGTATGCGCAAATTGTTTCATCATCGTCACTTGTCCGGCTTTGTCCTTCGTGAAGATCACGATACGGTGACTCGTCTTTGCTCTCAATACGATTCACTTTTTGGATTTACCGATTCTTCTCTCCCTTTTCGCCGAGCCGATCACCGGTCGCCGGTCGCTGGTCACCGGTCGCTAGCCGCCGGTCGCCGGTTGCCGGTCGCTACTCGAAAGGATATGCAAGGACCTGTTACGCGCACCTTTACATCAACAGTCGGCACGTTCTCGTCGTGTTCTCCAAATTACAATGTTTGGCACGATTTAATCAAATTGTCTATATACAATAACAACGAGAAACACGATAATGAAAAATTAAATAGCACTGGAGCTCGTTTAGACGAAAGTTTAGACGAAAATACTCATCGTACGTCGTGTCGGCGTCTCGCTCGGAACTGCCGCCAGACGCCAGACGAAGTCTTCGACTAGGGGGCCGTTCGAGGATCGAGAGGGGAGCTCGAGAAAGAGAGAGAGAGAGAGAGAGAGAGAGAGAGAGAGAGTGGTCGATTGGTCAACTTACATGACTTGAATGGGAAGGGAGATTCCTCCGGGACCCAAGAGTATTGGGGAACATATGGCAAGTCTACACCAAGGAAGCAGCGTCTACACCAATAAAATCGAAAAGAAACGACGTCTTTGTCATGGCAAGCACGTGCATATGTGACTCCAGTCCTTCATAGGGCGAGTCACGACGATACTGGGCTCAAAAATATATTAAAAACAATTTTTTACACTTCTCCAGTAATTTAATAATAAAAAAAGATAAAAAATATTTTTATAAATATCTATCTTTAAAAACAATTTGGCGCGCAGTTTGAGGAATCTTGCAAATTCAGCTGGAAAAATGTTGAGCGCTAATTGTAAGAACTGCTTTTCACCGGTACTGTCGTTTCTCATTAGTTTAATTCTATCTTTGCATTTATTTAATCAATATTAACGAAAGATCTTTATTGATCATTTATTTTATTCGAAACAGAATCGGCGTTTCGTTGTTCGTAGAATCTCGTTTTCTACTCTATCTAATCAATTCTTCCAAGATATCAGGTCTGAATGATTAAAGAAACTCTTTGAGTCCATTTATCCGTTATCTAATATAGTTTCCTGAATAACCGAATGTTCGTTCTCTTTTTCAATTCTTGAAAAGCCAGAATTTTCAATTTATTCTCTTAATTCTATTATAAATTATTCTTTTTAAATTTTGACAAAAGTTTTAGTAAAGTTAATTACTAAATTTTAAGAAATATTTTTATAAAAAATTTTTAATTATTATATTATCACTTGTATATTATTACATGTTTTTATACAGTAAAAAATAATGCCAAATCATATAGAGCATTAGTAGAAAAAAGTGATGTATTTAAAAAATGATAATTTCTATAATTATCCAATGAATTGGATCTAACTTTGCAAATAATATCTGCAAGCAGATATTATTATATAATAAATTCTAAAACTCACAAGAAGGTTCATTCAGGTTTAGCGGTTCGTTGGAATTTGCTCGTCGGAATTGGAAATTGTTAGCGCCAAGCGCGCCATCGAAAAATTGGACTGTAATTAACTCCGATTGAATCGAAAAATTATCACTTTACAAATCGGCCTTACAAATGAAGACTATCTAATCATTGTGAATACATGGATAATACAAGAGGAGTTGTGAGATACGAGAGTAAAAGGATCCCGGCACGGCTCAAACATCAACCAACATTGGAAATCATGATTCAGTCTCTGAACTTTCTCAATTATGAATTTTAAGGACGAAGTATTATTTACCGATGCATGAATTGTACGAAGAAATCACATGATCTCGAGCGACTCTAAATGTATCCTGAACTGAAATTGTTGAATGGAAGTAATTTGATCGAAATGATTTACTCATCTGACAAAATCGACGTGATTGATTTGATCTTTCGCTCTCGCGGAACAACACATCTTTCACCATATCATCTGTCTTTACAATAAACCTTAATTTTTCTATTGTTGAATGACAGATTTAATAATGGTTTTTCTTTGTGATACGATGATACTCTCTCACTTGTTATTTTTAATTTATATATAGGTTTAAACTCTTTGTAATCTTAAATAAACTTTTTATTTAGGATTAACAAAGAGTATTTTATAATCTAAAGCAAATAAAACAAATCGTAATTAGATCAACGTGTAAATACATTAAGATGTAAAAATTATATATTTAGGAATAATAAAATAAAATGTTTGTATTAATATCTATCATACTAAAATCTTTAAACGATAAAATTTTGTAAAAAGTAAACGTGATTTTTACTATAAATTTTATATAAAAATTTGTATTAACTGAAAACGGAGAACAAAGAACATTTTTTCATCATTCTAGTTAAAATCAGTCTAATAAATTGTTTTTCAATTACTATTGAAAGAATAATATGATATTTGATATTTTCATGCTAACACATTGCGCGTATGTACTCCCTTGAAAAAAAAGTTGATAAACTTGTTTCAGTAAACTGATTACTGATCAGTAACTGATGATATTTTATCAATTAACTGACGAAATATAATCAGTTACTGATCAGTAATCAGTTTAATGAAACAAGTTTATCAACTTTTTTTTCAAGAGCTCGAATAAAAAAATACGTAATCTAAACGAAAAAAAGGACAGTTCGTAAACAAATTTTATCAGATTTTATTAAAAATGAGATAAGATATTACGGATATGAGATACAGATACGAGGCCATCTGTTAATACAAATTTGGCCATTACTGTAAATAGATAATGTTTTACTATTTGTAAAAATGACGTGTTTGCATCGCAAGTGCAAACTGCTGATATTGCACAATAATCACATGAGTCAGCGAGGGGATAAAACTATGTGCGGTTCGCAATTCAAGATTTGTAATAGATAAATATTTGACGTTAACTTAAACCGTCGGAGGTCCTTAGTCCTCAATATCGCGTAGAATTATTTACTTTAGTTGATACCTGGACAAAACGCTATTTAAGAATGATATAAGATGAGATGAAAAGTGCCACACCTTATAATTTTTATTATTATTATTATTATATAATAAAAGTTGTTGCATCGGAGCGACATTTACTTTTATTACATTTGCGTAAAATTGCATTTGCGTGTCAGATTTTCAATCGCGCGATCCATAGATCTTCGTTAGAGGAAAATGACAGGATATATCTTGGGTAAGGTCTTCCCAACGAAAGGAACAATGGAGTGCGGAACGTGGTTCGCGAGCGAGGCCTGCAACTGGGACATGGCTGTCACGATCGTCATTACAGACAATAATCGTTTCAAGGGATTTCCTCGATATTAGCACTAACATCAGCACTGCTGGATATTTTCTCTTTGGCCAGCACACAAAGCGTATATTTAACTTTTCCATTAATTTTAATTTAAAAGAGATTAAGAGAGATTATTTCCCAAGTTCTAAATTAGATTACTATCAATATTTTGCATATTATTACCTGTTATTATTATAATACAAAAATAGTATTATATTTGGCAATACAAACGGAAGATTAATTGATAAATCCATGAGATGCCAGTGAGAATATACACACGCTAATATCTTTAAATCACCACAGCTAATCTAACTTGTAATATCAAAATCATAATGTCTACAAAGTTATTTATAATTTTTTTTTTTTTTTTTACACGGAACAAGTTGGTGAAGTTGGGTCGCTTCCTCGTGAATGTAATGATAAAGTGTCTTGAATTTTTACAGCAATACTGCCCTTACTATCGTATCACTTTTATCATATAGCAATTAAAGAAGTAAAAAATATTTACGCTTGTATTATTATATTTAAATATGCTATTGCTCCATGATTTATGTCATCATTAGCGTAAATCGTTAAGTAGATTAAAAGCTTTACGGTTTCAGTAATCATTCGTCAAGAAATAAATTCTCCATTTCCTCCACTACTCCGATTGCATTGATCCAATAACAGTTTTGTTGCAAAATATTAACAAGCGGTGAAGAGCAGGATACGTAATTATTCATGGCACGCTCAACTATTACGATCGTCTCCAGAAGACGATGTAATCCCCCCCCATTTGTTGACGATGCCGTAATCCATCTGAGAAAGATGTTTTGATATACGAGAGAATATTATTACAATAGCATAAGCATTCGAGAATTTATAAAAAAAAAGAAGCAGACAATATATTTTAAAGCGCCGCGCGCCGTTTGCACCGTTGATTTTACCATAGGCATATTTCGTAGTTGATTGTCAATCTCGCTTCAATTATGTATTCTCTACGGAATAATCGAAATAAAAAAAGAAAATAAACGATAATAATAAAATAAACGAAATATATAGGTAATAGCATAACAGATACATTATTCATTGTTTATTATCATGTCTTCGTGCTAGTGAAAATGTATAAATGTATAAAACATAACTTTGTTACGAAACAAGAAAGTAAATTAGAAAATTAACACTTGTGATATTTGCGCTGTTGTACATATACATATTCCTTTATATCACTTGGAAAATGTTACAACTAACACAGTACAAAACACGAATATCACGTAAGAGATGCAACGATAAAACTTTTCGCTTGAAGCGCACTTTATGTACTAATTTGCAATATGGTACATATCGATGACAACGCGTAACGCGTGCGAAAGCGATATATGGCTTCTCATTGCGCTGCGCCGCGATATCGCTTTTGCATATGAAATCGCCAATCTTTTCTGATTTAATTCCAGTAAATTCTGCCCAACGATGTTACACGATGATTAAATAATAGATTGCGACGCGGAAGTTTAATTAGGAATACAATGCGCACTGAAGTTCAAATCGAGTGTACGCGCGCGATATATGGTATAAAAGCGAAGGCGCGTGTAAAAGTCAGATATATCTTACCACGGTGTAAAAAACGAAAGTTTCTTTCGCTACGATCAGTGGCTTCGTAATTTTAAGATCCATGAATATCGTACAGGCTAAATGTAGTTCGAAATTGATTGTCGGAATATAGTCGGGAAAAATATTATAAATATTTTTTCTATTTACACACATTTGTGATTGTCTAACGCAATTTGTCTACCGTCTCTAAAACTGTTTTATAATCAACCCGTTAGAAATTCATCTTAATTTATTAGCCTCTTTGATCCGATTCTACAACATTTATCGTTTAGCTAATCGTTTATCATTACCGTTAATTCGACCATTCACGATGGTTCACCATCGTCATTAATCGTGCAATTTTTCGTGCGATTCGTCGATCACGTCGCGATTGCATCTCCGTTTACCGGCACGAATCGACATCACATTGCAACGATTACAACTCGACATTCGAATTTTGCAGAAATTTCACTTTACGCTAGGGTAGGTTTTGATATACCCTTTCTTTATTCCTATTTGACCTGACGACACGCGCGCACCTGAGGGCGCGCAATTCGATCAAGAAATTTTTGCACAACTCTCTCAAGCATGATACTTGCAAGAGAAAATTAACCAAGTTATTTAGCAGAGTAGTTGCTGACAGACAAATGGCCTCGAAATTGTCAATACAACTATCGTTACTTGTGCATGATGTCATTTCGTATTTTTTTGCGAGTATCATTAAGTCCTCCTCGTAGTGTGCACGTGATGACTATCTACGGATAGATTTTATCTTCGTAATACGCGAACCTCACGCGTCCTTGCGAAATTCCTTGCGAAGAATCTTTAACCAAGATCTTTATTATTAATAGCAAGCGCAACAACTCGGTATGTGATACTCACATACCACATACCATACAACGATAAGTAAATTCGTTTTCTTACAAAAGTACACAGAAACATTTAGGATAATTAAACATATTTGTTATACTCGTAATTTGTCACGTAATGTGTTACGTCAAGCTCTTTACAAGTGTTTTATTATAAGCAAAAATATGAAAAATAGCATAACTTGGTAAATTTACATGTACTGTTTTACTACCAGAAGACGTTTTGCACTGATAAACAATGGAGATTAAAATGTCGATTTATTTTTATATTTTTATATTTTAATATGATACGAGCAATACCTTAGAACACTATAACTGTATTTTATACTACCAATCGAATAATAATAATAATAATAATAAAGAGATAAAAACGACAACTCTTGTCTATTAGAAGCTAGCGGTTACTAATTATAAAGCGTGTAGCGGAAATTAATTGTATTCGATAGCAGCGAAAGTAATTCAATTTCTAATTTCGACCGCATGCTCCAATTGCATCTCGTCTGTACTTATAGTATCCAGATGAACAATAAGAAACGATGCGCGCACAAATCTTGCGTGATGTTTGAAATATCATCAATCTCAAACGGTGGATTCAATTGGAAAAATTGAAGAAAATTCTGTGAAAAAAAAAAACTAACAAAAACTAAACTGTTACATCACTTTTTTAATTTACCACTTATTTCACAATCTTCCTCTTCTTCTTATTAAAATTATCTGCCTTACGTAAACTGATTATTATTCGATAGTAATCAATATTGTATCATATTCAATTTTTCTTCACAAATCATTGAATTTTTTGAACGTCCGAACACATAATCATTAATTCGGATAATTGAAGTTGTACCTCGTTGTAGAAAAATTATACAGCACAAAAGCATCTTAAACCGTACCTCGTCATAAAGAACAACGCAGGCGCGTTCTTATCATAAAATGCACGAGTCATAAATTCACGGGATACCGTCACCAGCACGCGTGTGGAGAGCGTTATCCTTTCAGCGTTCGTCTAACATCATGAATCACCGACGTTAACGACAGGTCGGCCGAGCCGGCCACCGTAATCTAGTTCCATGCTCGTTTCCCGTTTCCCTGCGCAACCGCTCTACCCTTATTTATCGCCCCTAAGCGCGCATTGGAAATAAATTATTTAAAACTCTATTTTCGCATCATTCTACCTATGAAACTTGTGAGCGTAATTAATGCCAGCCGGCATGTACGTATAACGCCGACATTCATTGAATTATCGACGCGTCCCATGTGTTCTTTAGTAAATTTCTTTGAAAGAGCATTATGCAAAAAATCAAGTCATCATCGTGATCCAATGATAAATTGATAGATTTACGATCGGAATTAATCAACGATTTAAATTGGGTGTCACTTCCGACTTGTAAGTGACAGATTTTTTAACTCGTAATATTTAACCAGAGTCACAAAGAAACTCTTAAGATCTATGTGGCGTATAGAGATTGACAATTCTACTTACGATTCTGTTTGATAGAATAATTACGTATCGTCCACTTTTTCCACTTTGCGATCCTGATTACTTTTATCACAGTTGTTTTTACGATTTTTATTTTAAAAAAATAATAAAAATTTATATTTTTCTTTTAAATACAGTTAAAAAATTAAAAAAAAAACACACACACACAATTTGGCGAGTATTATTATTTTACCAAAGTAACGTTTATAAAATTTTCTTAAACACATTTCTTATGTATCTTATTTTGTCCTACTTCTATATTCATCGAGCATGAAATTATAAGTTAATTCGTCGGTCATTAAAATCAAGGATTTTCGATATGAATAGGGTACGATAATATATTCAATAAAGAAGCTGAATGACCTATTGCTTCAGGGATTAATTATAAATATATTTTGCCTTGATAGAATTTTAATAAGACACTTGAAGTGACGCACATAGAGTTACTAATTGTAAGTACTATATGTATATTAACAAACAATAAGTTCTAATAAGATTTTAACAAGAAATAATTTTGTTTTCATTGAGATTCTCGTCACTATCGCAACGTAAAGGTCACAAAAGAATACTATTGTGATACGTATTTAATTATGAAAGTGGTTGGCATTTCATCTGTGTTAATGATAAATGCGAGTAAGCGCGCAGTTAAGATTAATTATTAGAAAGCCGGCTCTCCTCGACAATCGATTCATTATCGATGGAATGGTAACGAAACGATGAAAAAGTGATCTCTCGTTCTTCGTACAATCGTGACGTAACCTCAAGTTACGAGAAAGCATATATACCATACGAGTATACTGTACGTCACGTATCTCTATCTGGATAGTCTGAGTCTTTTCTTCCCGTTTACATGAACGTGCTTCTCACTTTTTTGCTTTCATTTATATCCCATGAGAGCACGGATCCCTAAAGATACGTTTGACGAAAGTATGGCCCAATTAAAGTTGGGCCATAACGTAGCGATAAAGTTTCACTATTTTCAAGAAACGAAATTTGGAAATTTGATATATATCTTGTTTAACTTTAATAACGTACAAACCATTCAAATTAGCTAAGAAATAATATGTATTTAAATTTCAATTTTGAATTTGAAAGGAGTGAGTGTGACTTGTCCAAGTCAAAGTAATCGATCTCACTTTAACGTACAATTGTGTTGAAACGAATATATTCTGGCGGCATAAAAGAGCTTCGCGATTCATCATTTTTCATTAGTTGGATACGGAAATACGATCGCACCGTCTCGTCGCGTCCAATGTCTTTCTCTTTTTCTCACTCTCAGTCTCTCCTCCCCCCCCTCTCTCTCTCTCTCTCTCTCTCCCTCTCCTCCTTTCCTTGCACGGCGCTAATCGTAAGTATTAAATCTTTCGTAACAACGAAAGGTCATCGTGTTGATGCACCAAGAGAGGAGATCGAGTCACCGCTATCATAGTACGTATCCTTTCCCGTGGCCTTTCTCTTTCACTGTACAAGCTGCTGCGCTTTCCCCTCGCCTTGCAGCAGCGGCAGCAGCAATAGGGTTCGATGTCGCGGTTTGATCGCGGGCACGGGCGCAGGCGTACTTTGAAAATTGAATCGGCAAAGAGAAATGCGTCGAAGAAAGTTGATGGCTCGAAAACAGCAAGTCGAGCAACAAGGATAAGGATTTCCATTTTCAACGACGAGTCTTGCATGTCGTTGGAACGGCGATGACAAAGAGCTCCGGGTTCGCGCTCATTCTTGCGCAAACAATCGGAGCAAAGTCGTGCAAGGCCAAGCCAATGCCACGTTTTCAAATCGCGCTGCCTGTCTTTGTTAAGTATTTTCTTCATATCAGTTTATAGATTAAAGAGTTACTCAACGTTACGAGAAATCAGTATAGCGCTTCTAATATAATATACGATGCACGCCATAACACGCGTGTATATATAATAATTAACGCGTTTAGCGTTAACACATTTGTATTATATTAGGTATAGGTTTCAAAAGAAGAGCGAGCCAGTAGACAAAAATTTACATAATCTTATTTTGTCTCTTTTTATTCTTTTTCGCTAACATAATTTTCAATAAAATTGCGTCTATATACGTGTATTATGGTAGAAAAATATTTCCGATATCTTTCACCTGCTTCGCGAAATTAATAATTTAATCATAAAGCTTTCTAATAGTATTCTCTCTGAAAACAAAATTTATACCATTAAAATACAGGCAATGAAGCTAAAATTCACATTATAAAAATGTGTCTTTGAATTTGAAAAAAAAAAGAAGGAATTCTGTGTCATTTTACAATTTGCACAGAAAAGATCAAGGAGGGTACTCGTCGTATACCTTCCTTCGATTTGATAGATCCATTTGATAAATTACTTGAAATGTGTTAATTTGAAGTAGAATCAAAGCGCGAAGGATTTGTTTGCCCCAGAAATATCATTGGCGCAGTTAGCAGTTACTCGTAATAAGTCCGATCGACGCACACAGTCTAGTCCGTTATGCAATTGCATGTCCTGTGGACGACCGGGGCCCACTTCGTGACGACGACGACGTCGACGACGACGACGACGACCGAATTAGGACAACCGAGCGCTACCGAGGACACTGTAATGCACTTTAACGCTGATGCAGGCCTTCCTGCAATCTACGCCTCATCCCGACGCGAACGTAACGGGCTGCCTCGCTCGCTTCGCTTTAATGAATAGAGTGCATTCTAATCTAACGATAAGTGCTACGTGACGATCGCGAATGTTAAACCAAATCGATTCCATCCTATCGATAATAAACAGATCTGCCTGACATTCGTTCTACGCAATTTCAAGGATAAAAGGATGTTGAAACCGTAGTATAAAAATCAAATTAGATAAAAAAACATATATCATGATAACGATTGGTGTGTAAAAATAACTAGCACATTTTAAAAGGACTTTAAAAGGATTTTTTGTAACAAAATAATGATAAAAATGGAAACTTGGATATTTACATAATCGATTGCTTTATTTAATAATTTTGTGGGCTTGCTTTCGTTGATATACTGTCAATATCGCTACTACATAAACAATATTGCACTTTTATTAATAATAATATTATATCTCTTTCATATCATTGTGCCTCGAAGAATTAAATGCAATTTCACGTTGACGTTACTCGCGCTACCGATGAAACGTGTTAAAAATGAATACACTTTGTATTCAATTTGTATTCGCGTTTGCGTCAAGACGGTGCAATTTCGACAATACCAATCGCAATGACCGGAAAAAAACGCGATGTTCGGAATGGCGAAACGTATGCGTTGGTTTCTCCTTATGCACGCGAATCATGCGTCACGCGGATGGGGCCTCACGTCGCACAAGATGTACAAAGATCCTTCTTTGTCTCTCTCTCTCTCTCTCTCTCTTGCGCACGATCGCGATTGGAAATGTCGGTTAAGAATTGCGCAAGGCGTTAAATACACGTGCTAACAATTAGGCCGAGCACTCGGTGGAACACAAGGTGAAATAGATTTGCGAGTTGTACGCGTAAATCGGGACCCATTTAAGGCATGCGCCTTTCCACGTTTGCCACAAACGTTAAAATGTATTCTTTTCATGACTTCCGCGCATCATAAAAAAGTCAATATAAGAGATAAGAATAGATCTTAATTAAAAATACAAAGATACTGTTTTCAAAAATAAAGATAAACATATTAGATATTTACATATATATTTCTTTTAAAATTATTGAGATAAAAGAAACAAGCTTACTCCTTAGTCCTACGTAGCGACCAGATTTCTACGTGCATCGTGAGAGAGGGAGAGAGAGGTAAATTCATCTACATCGTCCCATATAAACGTCTAAATAAAATTGAACACCTCCGGACGCAGCAGATATGTTGAAACCTTCGTTTGACTTTTAGCATTAGCTATTTAATTTTACAAAATAAATTTCTATTGATTTCTCTTGATACCATGGCACTGAGAGGAGTTCTTTTAAACACGATCTTACGTAACTGCGCAAGACGAATATGTACGAAGCATTTACATAACGTAAAACCAATGTTGGATCGTTGGATTACCTCGTTTGCTCCAACTTTTTTATCGCATTGTCATGTTAATTCGTTAAATGAGCTCGTAATATACTCAAGCGATTATTGAGTAGAAAACTCAGAGTCAGCAAACTTAAAAACTCATTATACATTTTATTGACAATGAGATAAGTAAGAAAGCACGCTCGCCAAGATCTTTTGAGATAATGCAAAGTTTCAAGACGATACGCGACGCGACGAGTGTCAAGACATCCAAGACTTGACAACGTTAAGTAATTACTGGATGCTCGGCGCATACACGATGTTCGCATCAGCGGTTTACGAGTAAATTTCTCGCGTTACAAGAATGCGTTATCGGAAAACAAGGTATAGATGCGACGGCGTGGCGAGAGGCGAGAGGCGAGAGGCGAGAGGCGAGAGGCGAGATTCTAAGGGTGAGTCTCGCTTTCACGCTCAACAACGGAGAGGAGTTCTTTTGGAGAAAGCGATGCTGTTCGCATGCATATTTGACGCGTAACTTCCTCGAACTCGGTCGACGTCATTGCCGATAGTAACAGGCGTCGGCGTGAGATGCGAGATAATTCCGCGATCTTACGTAAAAATTACTCGATTTTTATAACCTCTCGCAATTAATATTTTATCAAACTGTGTTTGATAAAATTCTTTAATCGATTTAAGCGATTGATTTATCTTGGTCTTGGTTCCTGCCGGATCTCAATCTTAATAAACCCCAATCGTATTAAAAATTAAAGAATCATAGGTAGAAAAGAACAGTTGCAAGACTGTTCTCTCCGCTCTCTCCGCAGCCCGTATTGTTCATCGTCATATGACGTTGTTGCGATACGTGACAAACGCGTTTTCGTTATTGTATTATTAACTAATTAAAATGTTATTCTTTTCATTATTAGAAATAATTAAAAACAAAATTGTACGTATAAGCTACGCCTGACTTACGTCAACAAAGATGATAAATTTATTATACAATGTAACCAGACACGTAATCAATTATCTTGACCGAATATCTAAAGAAGCGATACACGCATTAACCGTGTGTGTGTGTGTGTGTGTGTGTGTGTGTGTGTGTGTGTGTGCTACGTGTCTCCGATCGCGCGTGTAACTCTAAGAGTCGATCAACCCTTTCTCGGGGTATTTTCCAACAAGAAAATGTCGAGGAACGTCGCGCCCTCGCTCGAAATGATATTTTTAAATGTTTAACAGCAGCGGGCCTAACGTGGGGAACAACTCCCCGCTCACCTCCTGAAGCGAAGAGAAATACGAAATACGAAAGGCCTGTCTCCGTAGCCATAGAGAGAGAGAGAGAGAGAGATATCTTGGGGCAACGGCCCATCAAGGTCGCTACGATGGCGATGCAGCGATTGCACGCGCGGACGCACTCCCTCGTCGCGAGGAGGCGAGAATAAGGTGTACAACGCGAGAGAAGCGCCCAACAGCACCAACGGATATCTCTCTCTCTCTCTCTCTCTGAGAGTGACCTTCGTGACGTAACGGAGCGAAAAACCGCGCGAGTTCCATTACGAGTTCCGCACGCTAGTTTTATTACGCACCGGCAAATTACACATTTCTGAAGGCGTATCAAGCGCGTTTGAGCCGTTTCAGTCGGTTCAACCGTTTTAGGTACAAGACAGGTGTGAGTGATCGCGCGATGCCAAATGAACTGGCGATGATAAGCTACCATTAGACTGCCACGCGGGACTGCACGCTCGTCGCCAGAACGTCGCTCGCGCAATAAAGATTAAAATCCCCTTTTTTGCTCCTATCTCATTTCACCAAAAATTAGCACACGCCGGATGGAAAAGGCAATTTATTTTCAGTATCTATGCACATATACGTTTTACGTATGTACTCGCGTGTACGTGCTATTCGAGAGAATATCTACAATACAGATCATTGTTTTACTTTGTTGCATATTTAGTATAAATCTAAAGGAAAAGGCTAATCCTCCTAATCCTCCTTTCTTAAATCCTCATTAGGAGATGGATAACTTGACTATTTTATTTTTTCAAACGTTGTGTTTGCCAAAATGGGAGAGAGAGACCTTGTAAAAAAATATACTATAGTAATAAAACTTTTACAAAAGCCAAAGTGTTAAAATATTCGATAGTCTAAAATTAGGTGCTGTAAAATGCTATTAAAGTTTCGAAAAGGAAAAGGTAGACGTGGAGCAGCAGGCGCCTACGTTGGACACACGCCAACTATTTCGAGTCCCACAATAGCAATCTTATCGTTCGTTGCTCTCACGACAGCACGACGTGTAGACCAACGCGATATTAATTCGCACGAAAAGCGTTGCGGATCGTTGAATTTCTAGCGTGGAAAAAAGAATTCGTCATCGGCGCATTTTAGGCTCTTATTCTTACAACGAAAGCTTTTTTCACGTGTGAGATTATAGTACGCGAAACGACGGCAAAGCGCGTGACTCTCTCTCTCTCTCTCTCTCTCTCTCTCTCTCTCTCTCTCTCTCTCTCTCTCTCTCACAACGCCTGCACAAATTATGAAAATGTTAAATTTACGAAATATATTTTTAGTACGACGAGTATCTACTTTTCTCGCCAAATACTCGCGACTAATTTTAATTCTGGCACGGCGATATCGCGTTGCATAATTCACGCGCGCGTTTATCGTAGACCAGTAATAAAATGATTAATAGAAATAAAATTAATGGTTAATGACGAAATCAATATCGAATATTATTTATACAAATTATAGGCAATTTCCAGTACGTTGGAATTAAGAAAAACCAACATTTATAGTCATTGCGGTCAATGTCGAAGCATCGATTGCACGACGACACGATGGCACGATGGCACGATGGCACAATAACAAGTTAGCGTACGAAGTAGTAATTAGGAGACAAAATAGGCGTTTGCCTTCATTGTGCAAAACAAACTCTTGCGTACGAGCATTTTTTCTATAACAATAATATGATAAAAAATTTTCTTTTGCTTTTCGCTTCTTCAGGAAGAAAATTATGATAGCAACAACTATTACTATTAATATCGCTTGCACCAATGTAAAATAATGTGATAAAATAAATATCGGAACGGACACAGTTCGTGTAATATAAACTACTGGAAACGCTTCGGACAACAGACTTTGTCTGGCAACCTTTGAGATTCGCTTTCGAGGCGTCTAGCTGCTGCCTCAATGTCGAAGCCAACTCTCGGTACGAGATACTTGATGCTTGCATACCGATCGAGGACAAGTCGTGACGCGAATCGCGAACCGTTTTAATGACCTTTGTACGTTCACTCGCACTTTCACGTAGACGCGCGATAGCATGGCGTTTAGGAACCCTAAATCGAAAATGAAAGATTCAACGTCACGCGTGTTTCAACAAAATTTCAACAAACTCCAAGTTGGCAACGTAGTTGGCATTATTTTTTTATTTATTTCTAACTTTAAAGACTTATTAATATTATATCATAAATAAATTTTTCTTTCTTAAAAAAAGAAATCGATACGTGTTTAAAGTGTACACGTATAAAAGTAAGATAAAAATTCATCGATCGAGATAGGTCCCTCTTCTACCTCGGGTTTCTCATGCATTTTCCTAACTTTCGATATGCGGAAACAGTCCAGTTATCGAGTTGGAAACTCGACAGCTTTCGATTCCGCGGCTGAAGAAATTTCATCGAGTTCCGGTAGATGAGGGATCTCTCGCAATCGCGTCGCGTCGCGTCGCAGAGGAGTCGTCGCCGTCGCGTCGTTTCCGCTCTGCCGATCGCAACTTGCCGACTTTCACAGAATCGGCCCATTGCCATATAAGATATTGGCCAATCCGTGATTAATACGGTTCAGATGCGACGAAGGATGGCGATCTTCTTTTTAGCCACAATTTATTACAATCACCTCACGAGCTAACTTAGCTAACTCGAAATTAATAATAGAGAACTCTTATTGCCTTATAATTGTAATATTTTACAACAGCAAGAAAATTGATAATAAATAATAAGCAAAGAGCTATTTTTAATTATCTCATCTCACATCTCGCGTTAAAATGTACTTGATTGATTCTTTTCAGTTCCAGCTGCGAAATTTCAACTAAAATTTCTAAGAAATGTTGCTATGTGTTGCTATGCGCATAAATAATTAAACCTGCAAAATATGTCCGTGTGATTAAAAAGAAATAACTTGTTTTATTCTATTTCTCGTTTGACTCGATTTCGACGACACATTACAGTTATTTCTGTGAGTTTGACATGGTGAAGAGCCGCCGCGACAGGAGCGCGTGAAGGAGACAACAGCGTGTGTGATTTATCAGCGTATAACGCGATGGATGACATTGATATTCGGAAGGCGGAACATATCCCATATCCTATATCCCAAGAAAGGAGGAGGGATAATTTCATGAGCGTTGCAACGCAAAGAAAATGGTATTCGTTTATGTATATGATATCTGTCGGACGTCAGTTGGACGAGCTCTCATGGTCGCAGAGTACTTACTCGTCGTTAATATCCATGAGTCAAAGCGTATCCGGCTGTGCGTTTTCGGCGTCGCGCGTCGAGCACGTACAACACGTAATTTATGACTATCGTACGAGACACCGTTTGCACGAACGATCGATTGCAGTCTACACTTGGCCGGTTGTTTAGCAGCTCCTGCTATTTATTTTTGCGTTTGCTATTGCTTCCACGAGGAGAAATGATTTAAGCGAAGCAAGATTTGCTCCAAATGACTAATTGTATAAGTAAGTAAAATTGACAAATTAATTTATTATCATTATCGTGCATAGACTTTGATAATTTTGTCTTTGCGATTATCAATCTTTATCAAATAAAACGTACGACGGTAACGTTACGTGCCATTGTGCGACACAATTGATATATTAATAAATCGCGATATGGTATTAATAAACATTGTGTATTAAATCTCGTGGCGTATATTTAGCGTAGTTGCAATACATATATAGGAACGTATCGTCGTTCAGTCGATCATCGATACGCAACTTAACAATCGCCGGAAAATATTTTCATCCAAGTGGGCTGGTAAAGCAATCGCTATGCGAGGTGCAGCGGAGCGCATAAAGAGACGAGCCATGGATCTAAATTGGTTTCGTTGATCGTTGATCCGTTTGTACGTACAAGTTGCAGTGCACGTGTACTCATCGGTGATTCGCGAAACTCGAGCACATACGCGAATGCTGCGATACACTAGTATCGCTACTGAACCTACTTGGCGTCACGATAATTTTACAACGTCATCCATTGCCGAGAAGAGATTCGTCGACGATCCGTTTAAGACGTTTAAGTGATTTCCAAAGCTGGCTAACATTTTAAATATATAAAATATTTGAAATGAAAATAGCTTTTTGCATTGTCTATTTTAAATGGTTATTTTCTTCTCTTTTTGTTTTTTGGATAGTAAATGGGTAAAATGGCGAAATGATTTTTCCAACTGCTCAACAAATTTTGCGACAACTTGTTTGCGCGCGCGACAACTTGTCCGTGGTTTCATCATTGTACATATATCAAATCAATGAGAAGAAATAACTGACGACACTGACCACACTGACAGACACTTACACTAGTCGAAAATAATTGCTGCTCAAAATACCATAAACAGCGTGCGTAAACGAATAAAGTTATTTATGAATGAATACCTAATACAATTATACATATACTAAGAAAAAACAACATTTTGCATTTGAAAACAGCTATTTATCCAATTTGTATTTAAAATAAATTTAAAAAACCGATTTCACATTTTGCATTTTAAATGCAATCTGCAAAGTAATCTTACTCATTGTCAGCCCTGATAATTTCGTAGCAAAAGACAAATGTAAGATGGATCGGCAACTTAATATTGTAGAGCGAATTTTTTGCTTTTTTCAGATATATCAGTTGTCTTTAAAAGAATAAATTTCCTCACATCGGGGAGGAAATCACCTTAAGAAATAGAAAGTGATTTCGTAACAGCTGATAGATGTATTGACTAAATACGCCTATACGGGCGCGCGTCCATCCCACACGCATACACACATTTTTGCAGCGTTATTCTTTAATGGCAATTTCAAGAGGTTTGAAAGAAATAGCACCACAGTAGGCAACACTGTGATGTACATAATTTTGCAAATTGCAAAATAACATAAAGCTTCTCGTTAAGGTAAAACCGACAAATATAATTTTCTCGTCTCTTTCCCTTTTCTAAGATTTATCAAATTCATAAAAAGCTTTTTACTTTTATCCATGGCTTACACATGATAATTTCGGAAAGTATGTATATTTTTGGCGAGAAAACATTGGCGAATTTCAATTTCATCAGCGAAAGAATCGCTGATTCTTGTGATAAAATTGCAGAGAGATTGCAGAGAGAGAGGGAGATGTGCAATCGCGAGTTATTATGCGATTTTAGCTCTCGATCGCAACTCCGTCGAAAGGCGCCGCGCGCCGGCTTCTCGGAGTATCGTTCTCTTTCAGAGAGAATCGCGACACCGGGCACTAGTCTTGCTGAGAATCATCGAGCGCGAAATTGAAGTCTCGTCGAAACACGAGACCGGGCCCCGCCTTAATTCAGGGTCCCGAGTCCGAGGCACGCAATCTTCGTCGGCTGGTCGGCGCGGTCTGCGCGCTCTGCGCAGCGTCCCGACGAAGCCTATATAGCTGTGTGCATGCACGCGACGCGGCCGCTAGTCATTATTTCGCGGTTTTGTAACAAATCCGCGACTGGCATTATGCAATTTAATAACAACGACCCTTTTTAATTCTTCCCTCGATTCGAGAGCCGCGAATTTCGCATTTGCGTCTCGCCATTTGCGAGACAACCGACAACGAAGCGTGGCGCGCGGCGGCGCGCGGCGGCGCGGCGGCGCGGCGGCGCGGCGGCGCTCATCTAGAGCCGATTCACGCAATAGCTTCTCGCGAACCGCGCATTTCAACGCCAAAATTTAATCAATTCAATTTCTTTTCATTCTTTTAATCACGCGCGCGATAGGCAATTTTGTTAAATGACCATTTGCTACTTAAATTCCTTCTCATTTAAAATGTATGTATCTTGTGGTCACGTCACTCTTATCAAAATATATATATTTCATATTTCCATATGCGTACGTTCGGTTTATCGTTTCTCGCTAAATCTTCAAAATTAAACTCGATGAGAACGGTGTTTGTACACGAACGAATGATATGTATAACGCATAACCTCGGCCTCGACAAACACACACACACGTACCTCGGTCGGCGTCAACCTTATGACCAGAATGGTGGTCGAGGACTCTGGGCTGCTCTGGGCTGCTTTGGGCTGCTCTGGGCTGCTCTGGGCTGGACGCTTTCCGAATGATCGTTGTTTCTCAGCGAGCGGAATGATAAACGAGCACACGTTTATGCACACGAAGCACTTTTCGTGAAATCTTGTTCGCGCGATATCATATGAAACTTATCACATGCTTTGAAAGTAATTTCGCAAAGCAAATGCAACTTTGCTCTGTAAAGCTAAAAACTGCATTTGCGCACTGCAATGCGATTAATCGATCGATAAATAGAAAAACTCGCCTATACTCACATTAAAACTCACTAATACGCCGAGTGTAGAGTAGCTCTCTTTTTTCTTTTTCATATGACAGCGGTCTATGGGTCTGACATGAGCGATTCAGAGCGATGGCAGCTTTGCGTCGCCGCGCCACGTGACTTTTTGAAAAGTCACTGACCAAGTATGTCGTGATCGTGGTGCAAAACGAAATTCGACTTGTCATCTTGTATAAAAGTATCTTACACGGAAGAGAAAGAAAATTTTAGCGATAAAACGATATAAATATTTCTTTGCAATATAGACGCATATAATTCAAGATACTTTGAT
Source organism: Solenopsis invicta (assembly GCF_016802725.1). Lineage (NCBI taxonomy): Eukaryota > Metazoa > Arthropoda > Insecta > Hymenoptera > Formicidae > Solenopsis > Solenopsis invicta. The sequence goes on from NC_052678.1 coordinate 10,756,961, forward strand.
ATCTCTATAAAACATTGACTGATTATAATCAACTTACCAATAAATACAAAACGTACAGCGCATATTATATCATTTTACACGATATAATTAAGGTATATAACAAACTTTTTTTCTTCGTGTAGGGGAGCGAGATTGCGAGAGAGATGTGAAAAAAGTAAAAATTTTTTCACTCTAGGATAAAAGTTACACGATCATTAGCGAGATGCCGTTGAAGAGCAGCCGACGATATTTACCCCCACTCTACCGAAGTTATGGGTCTTTATGGGGAATTATGAGAAATTATGGGAAAAATTTCGATAGAGTGAGGGTAAATCTCTGGATATTATAGCTACGTGAAATCGCACCTTAACTGACGGCGTGTATTATATGGTACATAGATATTTATACATATATTGAAAACATAGATTTACAGACTTACGCGACGCTGAGTCGATAACGCTCCGCGCGCGTAACATTTGGCTCTCTAAAAGAATATTAACGTTGATATTCTTTTCTCATATATTAATCATTATTTATTCACGTTCCGTCCAAATAAGCGCGCGCTCGGAGCGTGTTGCGTATGTATGTACAGTGCAGTGCAATGATTCGAAGGGTCATAGTAGATGGCTGACTTACCGACGCCACAGTCTAACATATACAATGTATGCTAGATTGTGGTGTTGGTAAGTCAGCCATCTACTATGACCCTCCGAATCGTTGCACCGCACTGTACATAGGGGAAAGTAGGTAAATTGCACGCACCTAAGGGAAATTTATCGCAGTGAAGTGATTTTTAAAGTTGAAATCGATACGAGTACAGAAATAGAAACTTTAAACATTTTTTTATCATTATGTATTGTCATATTGAACAATTTTTTATTTGATAATGCTATATTCAGCAAAAAGAAGCAAGTGGTTAAACGAAAAAATTTCTCGGGCCTTGGGTAATTGTACGTGCGGTTGGATAAATGGACGCGGAGGAAAAATGAGGTTATAGCCCATTCTTTTAACTACACTACACTGCACTACACTGTACTAGTGGCACTATAGTTGATCTCACGTGGTCTCACGCCTTTCAAGATGGATGCGTAAAATTGTCGACGGCGGACTTGATTTGATAAATAAACAATTACTGGATGACTATTTAATTAAATTTAATAAACAATAGCTCAAAGAACGCAGGAAAAAACGTACTTTTGTTAGGTATAACAAAATTAAACGAATAAAGTAAAAATACAGACTTATTGCCTTATTTTCTGAACGCCAAAATCGCAAGAAAAATCATGATTTTACTTTTTCTTATTTTTTAAATTAACTACGTTTTTAAATGATATAACGTATGGTTATATATTTAAAAAATGCTTTCAGCCTACAAATATCGTCGTGATATAAGTTTTATTCATCGGGAAGGTGCCAAACCACGAAGCGTACAATTACCCAGTGCGTACAATAACCCTACTTTCCCCTACGTGTATCGACTCAGCGCGTCCGGTAAGTCAATCTGTAAGTCGGTAAAAGTCTATCTGATTTACCCGCGTGAATTGTTGCATATCGCACTGTGTTGTATGTACGCAGTCAGTTACGTTTGACTGTCGACAGATGCCGCTAAAAGAACTTCTTCTTTATCGACAGAACCAAAAAGTTCTGAAAGATCATGGATCGTGATATTGTTCGGGATTTCTCGCAATTCCTCGAAATTCGTTAGAGAAATTTCATCTCTCCGCTGGGAACGATTAACGTTCGCTCGAACTGCACTGCGCCTCCTTTACGCTCGATTAAATTCAGATAAAAGAAAATAAATTATACCCGCATAAAAATCTTATATATCGTGTATATCGGATGCATTCTTTGTAACTTTTCGAACATAACCTTCAAACGTGAGATTATCTTTGCTTAGGTAATAACACGACTTCTATCACGGCTCTTTCACGTTTGATAGAACGTCCGGAAGGATGCCGGCGCCAAATTCCATCAGCGTAGCCGTAATATGCTCCAGTAATATGAACAGGAGCATGGAGGCACACGCCTTTCTGAGGTAATCGGTCATGCGGTTGACTCGTGTAACGATTGACCTGTTAAAACGGCGTTTAACACATTGACGATTAAAATCTACGTATATTGTGATTTTCTTTTTGTAGAATGCAATTTGGACTTTTTTCAAGTTATATAAATATCTTAGAAAATATTCTATAACGAAATATAAATTAAATTTCCTGTAGATGACAAATTTTTTTTAAAAGAAAAAAGTTTGAGGAAATCTCAGTATTTAATGCTTGAAATGAAGTAAACGCAGAGTGTACATATCATTATAATTGTACGATTGTTTTAGCAAAAAAGGATTCAATGTGAAATCATTTGGGACTGGTGACAAGGTCAAACTACCTGGTACTGCACCGGATCGCCCTAATATCTACGATTTTGGAACTTCGTACGAAGAAATTTACAATGATCTATTGATGAAAGATAAACAATAGTATCCTTTATAGAAATAAGTTTTTCGATATCTTTCTGACATATGCGCAATTAAAAGTAATCTAAAGAAAAATAAGAGTCTTCTTCTCCACATGTAATGCTATTTTTTTTCCATATTGTTTCTTAACGAGTCTTACAGTTACACTCAAAATGGTTTATTGCATATGTTGGATCGGAACCGTCGGATAAAACCTAGGCCAGAACGGTTTCAATTGTCCAAGGATAAGTTTGATATTTTAATTACGTGCGAGGAACGTGTGTACGATCAAGTAATTGAATGCATGGAATCTAGACCTAAAGAAGATAATCAACCCGTACATTTGATCAATATTGACATTCAGGATAATCATGAAGAAGCTACAGTAGGATCGTTCCTTATATGCGAATTAGTGACAGTGGTATTACATTTTTTCATATATATATATATATATATATATATATATCATATTATATTTTGAAAATATTCCAATTTATAATAATATTTTTCTGTTTTAGTTGACGAATAGCGAAGATTTAGACAATGATATAGACGAACTACTTCATGAATTTGAGTCCAAGTTTGCAAGAACAATATTACATACTGTGTTATTTTACTGAGAATCCTATACAGAAATCGTGAGAAATCCGATGTTGATCGAACTCGAAATTTATTTATAACAAAAGTTAAATTATATATAATTTACTGCGCGTACGTATACATATTTGTATATGTATTTACACGCGCGTATACAGACACACACAGATACACATATGTACATTAATCCACCAAATTGTGTGGATTGAATTTTAACTCGAACGGAGAAATCCGCTTGTGCTTCCTACTTAACGGTTATTCCCATGGAATCTAACGGTCCACTGTTAAAGTTGATATCCTAGTTAATTATGAGATTCGCACGTCATCACACATCATGATTAAATGGAATCTGTAGAATGGTATCAATTTTTAGGCATAAACCAGAGATATTGGGAATAAAAAATAAATGCAGAGGTTACAAAATATAAGCACTAATATTTTAGCGTATATATACATGTACACGTATCGTGCACGATTACATCTGAATATAAATCTGCAACACATATATGTAAATATATGTACATACAAATGTTGCAGAGTTATTATATTGTATATGCAATCGTACAGTTATATCGCATAGCTGTTACAAAGTTAATAGATTCGGAAAATGCAAAACTCTGATATTTTTCGCACGTTTTGTACTCAATGTTGGTCAAGATGAGCATATAATCTTCGGGTCTTTTCACGTTTGTTCTTATTAACATGTTTATTTATCATTTTCCATGGTTTCTGGATTCTATCGGACTGACCGTCAATCGATTCTGTCAAAGTAACCGTTGATCCCGCGTGCCTGAAAATTAATTGTACCAATCAAGTGAATTTTATATATAAAAAAAATATGACGTTTTAATGATAGTACATATAATGTGTATATATATATATTTCAATCATGTATGACTAAGTCACTCTATTAGAATTTGAACACACTTTAAGATTATACGATTATTGTCGCACCATTATATATGAGCGACTAAATAAAGCGAGCATTACATTGTAGAATATTGCAGCACAGGTCCATGGATCTTTTTGACGTGTATATCCTGGAAGAACTTCCGATCCACGTCATTAGTCGTTATCCGACATCCTTCATTTACGCGAATCGTTCGAGGTGGTACGTGCTTGTTCATGGATATATTGCGACGTCGCGGCGGAAATGTGTGAAAGCGCTCTTGGTTAAACGTTAGCGGTGCAACGCAGTATAGCAATTTACCATTAACGAAATCTTTTAAAATGTATCTGGCTGAACGTGGATTATCCGGTTGACCGTTCTGAGTCATAAAACCTCTATTATCTGGAAAACAATTCGATATCAATTTATAGAAATGTATATTATAATTATTACAAATAAATATCAATGTAATAATTTACACACATACACACACACAACATGTAAAATATATAAATAGATATACATATAATTGGAACATATAGTTGTTAAATTTCAATTTATACTTTTTAACATTTTATCAATTTAAAGTGGGATTACGTACAACCGTACGCGTTCAAAAGCTCCTCTGCAGTTGGTGCACAATTCGAATCTTCTCCCTCGAGTGGTGCAGGTAACATAAAACCATATAGATCCTCTAGAATGTGCCTAGGTATCAATGTAGCCAATAATGTAATTGCTGGTACATGGTCTCGCATTTGATCGATCGGCAATATACCATTCAAAATCATTTCTGCTTTTGTACAAACAAAGCTTGGCATCACCAAACCTGGACAGTCACATAGTAACAAATCCTTGTCTAAATACAACGTTTGAAAGTGCTTAGTTTTGCCTGGTGTAGCAGACACGGAAACTTTTTTGTTCATGAGCAAAGTATTAATGGTAGAACTTTTTCCTACATTAGGATATCCTACCAAACCAATCGTTGTCACTCCATTAGTATAGGTTTTCCCGCTGTAAAAAGTTTTAAATAATTCCACGAGATCGTCCCTGTTTAATAATTTTGATGAATTAACTACTTTTTCTATTTCATCTCCCAAGTTTGTCTCTCTAGAGATTCTTAAGCTCTCCATCGCGCATTCAACTTCCACTTGTTTATCATTAGCAATTTCTATATTAGGTACAAAACACATATCATTGTCAACGTCATTCGCGCTTTCATATTCGGATTCTGAAGCAAATTCAGAGTTCCATTCGTCAATGCTATCTTCATCTTCTTTATCAAGATGATCCTCATCATTTTTATTTATCGATTTTGCTTCATCCTTGTCTTTTTCTTGTATCTGCTGTTTTTCTGCTGCTAACGTAGCAGAGAAGAAAGCTACTCGTACATTTATATCTGTAAAATATTTCGCCCATGCATCTCTTTGCTCATCCGTTAAGAAGTCTGCTTTATTAAGAAGAATCATATTTAATTTGTCAGGATGTACTTCCTTAACATAACGCTCCAAATCTTCACAACGAAAGAGCAATGGATTGCGTGCGTCTACAATTTGTACAATAACATCACTACGTTCTACCACTCTCCACAATTGTCGCCAAAATTCTAAATTCCTCTCGTAAGGCGTCAATATTAATCCTTCGATTTCTTGCAACGAGGCCAAATGACGTCTCCACTCTAAAAACGCCTCTTTCTCAAGAGTATGTAGTTCCTCGGCATTTATGGAACTGTTCCATTTAGGTCTTCTAGGTATTTTAACGAAACTCTTGTTTTCTTCTTGTATTTCCAATACTTTCTTCTTTTCACTCTTTGAAAGTAAACCACCACTGTTGGGATTCACAAACTTAATATTTAATTTCTCCGCATTAAACTCTGTTCCTGCGAGTTCAGCAGTCGATAGAAACTCTTGAAACGAGCTCTCCTCTGTAACCGATTGCAAGTTGAGTCGACCCCAATCGTAACCGTCATTAATCTCTGTAGTGTGAAGCTGCACAAAAAGGAGGGAAAAAGAAGATTTTATATAAATAATAGCTATTAATGATCTATCTTCTTAACAAATGTAGATATGTCTAATAGTTCACAAGGTTTCTGATGTCACAAATTTGTTTTATTTAAAAACATAAGCAAAATGATAGAGTGAACACTTTTTCCAAATCACATCACTTATGAAACATTTTTGGATTTTTTAAATTTTAATTAGTCTTGCCAAAAAGAACAAAGGAACGCACGTGACGCACGATCAAAATTTAAGGAGGTTAAAGCAAATAACATTATTTTACCATAGACGGCTCATTGCCGGTCCTCCTACTTTTCCTAGATCGATTTCCAAATCGATCCCTGATTAAAGATTTCCCTAAATTACCACTTCCTCCTTTGTCTTTCTTGCCCATGTTTTCTAATGGATAATATTTATCTTCCGAAAAAGAGCATATGTGGCTCTGCAACTTGAACAATTGCAAGGTTATGTTTTAGAAGACATAACCATACATGAGCAAATGAGAAGTTGATCGATGTTTTTTCACTGCACAGAAAAAAATCAAAATTATTAAAAGAAGATGAAAGCAATTTATTGATAATTAATAAATAACGCAAAATATTTATATCCCTTGAAATAAATTCACGGACATATCGTGTTACAATTCATCACGTTTCTAATACGAAACATGAGTGATTCAGAAATCGAAACTGATCAAGTTTGTATTCCGATGAAATTGAAACTTGAGAAAATGTTTCTTATCTTTCTATGTGCAATTGGAAAAACACGAACCTATTTACAGTGTGAAACATTTAACTTATTGAATCATCATTAACACCATCGGTTTTGATCTCTGATCTATATATATTCTTTTTTTTTATCATGAATTTTATTTAAAATTTTATTATGATTTGATATTCGCAGAGAGAATTATTACATTTGCATATTAAGATCAGACTATTGATACAAATTTAATCAGGATAATTGTGACATTAGAACAGTTCATTTCAATGATAAATCTAACAACCATTACATAATTGTAAAAGATTATATAACTATTTTAAATATAATTATATAATTATTTTAAAAAATATGTATATTATGAGAGAGCTTTCAAGTCAGTAACGTCGAATAAGTTGACAATTTTACAAGCTTTAAATGGACAATTTTATAATCAAAGCTATAAATATGAAACAATTTGCTTATAACTCTTGCTTCAAGTTCAATAAAATATACATTGAAAAACTTATCCTTTTTAAATCTTTTGAAAATTCTTTCGTTTCTTTACATCACGGTTATCTTCTCAGTTGAACTCGTTCTCGCTTATCATATAGCACATGCGAAAATAGGGAAAAAACAAAGGATGTTTTATGTTATTTCGTTTTATTAATAATAGATAGACTGTTCCGATACTCTCACATTCTACGGACGACAAACAGCGGACACAAAGTCAATCATACATTAGTGCTCAATCTCTTCCGGGATTATGCATCGTTTGACGCGATTAACGCGCATTTGTCTAGCTCCACATATGGAACAAGAATTTCCTCGCAAGGCAGCTTGTGAACAATTTCTGTCGGAATAATATTTGTGTCGTCGATCCCTAATGCATTATATTACAATTTCGTCTATCTCGAAAAAAGCTGTTCATATTGTGGCTTGTACACCACACAAATTAACTGAATTCGGAATAAATTCAAATCTCTCTCTCTCTCTCTCTCTCTCTGAATGATTTGTTCTTTCTCTCTTATCTAAAAAAAAGTTTAATTAATAATCCTCCATATATTCGTCCCACGTAAATCTAGCATAAAGTGTCCGATCGCTAGCCCATTGGACAAATCGTGAAAAAAAGAAAAAAAATATATTTTTTTTTCTCACGATATATGTATAGATGAATGGAGGGTATTTTCGCACACATGTATAAGAAAGTTTCTGATCGTCACTCAAGGACACCGGCATATTATCTTATATACTGGGTCAAAGTTTCACTGAACAGTTCATGCAAGGTCATTCTTATACCGAGGTATAAGAACATTGTTGTAATCACACACACACATTGTTCCGAGAAATCTCTTCAATAATTGTCTCTTGCCCTCCCTCCTCTCGATTGATCGTTGTCACGTCCTCTACCACGATTACTGTAGCCACTCCTACCCATATTGTCACCACTGCCACGACTCATGCCGCGATTGGGACCGTTCTTATTAAAATTACCAAAGCTGGAGTTGAAGTTGTTCAACTGACTCTGTGGATTTTGGCCGCGGAAATTGGGTCCGAAGCCCGGTCGGTCAAAGTTGATCGGGGCGACGTTTGGTCCGCGGAAGTTGGGCGGTCCCTGAAAACTGTTGCCGAACGGCGGTGGGCCCTGATTAGGTCCAAATGGCAGAATCGGACTCGGTCTAAAATGATTCGGGCCGAAATTGCCGTTTGGCGGTGGTCGGAAATTAGGTCCAAAACCACCAGGCGGCGGTCCATTTGGCCCTCCAAAGCTCGGATGCATGTTCGGATGGTGTGGCATCATATGCGGTGGCATCGGCCCATCTATACCGGGCATCCCGGGAAGCGGGGGTTTACCTTGTATGCCAGGATGCTGTGACATGTTAGGATGTGGCACCAGGCTCGGTATCGGCGGCGGCATGTTGGGATTAATGTTTTGCATATTATGATGATTCGATAGATGGGATATTCCAGCCATATGACCATGCATACTGTTACCCATGCCACCAGGTCCCATCGATATGCCATTGTCGCGTTTGTCGAAACTGTTGCCGGCGAACGTGCCGTCTAGTTTCCCTCGCAAGCTGTCGGCCTTCTCGTCGTCCCAGCGGCTGCCGCCGATGTTATCATGCTCCCGCTCGTCGTAATCATCGTCATCCAGAGCCTTGGATGATAGGAAACCGCCAATGTTGCGAAAATCTTTGTCGGCGAAACTGTTGCCGCGCGAATCGTACTCGTTACGTGAACCAGGTCTGCCAGGACCGGTGCCGATGTTGAATCTGAGATCCTCGTCGCCGCGATTGCCACTTCTCGTCGGATCAATGTGAAAACCGCCGCCCCTTCTGTGATCTTCATCCTGACCGCTAGGGAAAGAATTGTTCTCCGTGGTAAGGGAATTCGATTTTCCAATGCCGAATCTCAGATCGGTGTCACTCGACTGCGAATCCTCAGTAATCATGCCACCGAAGACTGGCTGATGCATCTTAGATATGCGATCGCTGGCTCCACCATCGCTCCAGCCGATTAGCTGATCAAACTTGCGCTTACCGCCACGATTCAACGATTTCAACAGCTCTGGATTCTGCGCGAATTTCGAGCTGGGCAAGGGTGGCGGCAAATCTATGTCGGGCACTTTAGAATAATCGATCTCGCCATCATCGTGAAGATACTCCTCGGCCTCGTCCACGTTGTCCGGTGGACCTACCACGTCACGTAGTTCTTCTATTTCACCCGAGAATACCAACTTGTTTATGGCGTCGGTCCCTTTACCGATTGCCTCCGCCAGTTTGGAACCAGCTAAAAAAAGGGGGAAAAAACGCGATTGAGTTTAGTGGGTATTTTTGAAAACCGAGACCGAGATGTGCTTAAGACTGTGTGTGCGATTATATGTATTTGATTAAAATATTAAAAAATATATTGCTTACATTCCACAGGAATCATTTTCCCATATAATATAATGGCATTGGGCGTAACTTCGCTCAGTGGTACGGCACCTGGCGTTGTCTCTATTAATTGATTGACGAACGCATTAAGTGCTTCCACTTGCTCAATATCCTCGGCTTCCATTTCGTTCCACTGCGCTTGGAAATTTCGCGGTATTGGTTTACTGTACGGAACTTTCTTATTGGCGAATTTCTTGCCCTCATCCACCGCATGATCCAAGTCTAAGCCCGGAATTCCGCCATTTTTGTCTTCGGATTCACAATCTGCGTTGATTCTATCCTCTGGACCCATCCCAGGTATCACCGCTGCTTCGTCAGCTAAGGAAAGTATAATATTTTACAATAAATATTTATATTGAATTTTATATGATATCATTAAAATTAATGAAAATGTTCAGTACCAATTTCGTGATCATCGATACCAGCCGAACCCGCCGGTAATGTATTGAGATTGTATTTGTCTCTCATCAGATCTCCCGGTCTGTTACGCGTCCAAAACTTGGACGTATGATCGTTGCTGCCAGAGCATAAAATGTGTCCCAGTGGATGCCAAGCCAATGTCCAAACTATGCTGTCGTGCGCCTGTTCTATCGCTCCCACTTCCTTATCCGCTCTGTAATTCAAGATAAAAGTTATATAACTGCAGTAGTAAAAAAAAAAAAAAAATAATAGCAATCATATAAATAGAAATAGAAGTAGACAAACGTGATATGTACCCGACATGCCAGAAGAGTATGGCGCCGTCGCTACCTCCACTACAAAAGAGACCCTCGTGGCTTGGATGCCATGCGACGCTGGACGCCTCTTTTTTATGGCCACGGAAAGTCTGAACTTCTTGACTAAGATTCCTGAGGTCAAAAAGTTTTAAGAGATGATCTCTTGACGCGGTCACCAACCAATTACCGTTCTCATTCCACTTGACATCCATCACGGTCGACTTGTGTGCGTGCAGAGTCGCCAGAGACTGCCCAGTCTTTGGATCCCAAAGTTTCACTGGTTGCTGATTGTCTTTGCTACCAGAAATGACTAGACTCTTTTGTGGATGCCAATGCACGCATTTGACATCCGCACCATGACCTGTGAAAAAAATACTATGAAATATCGCATTCAATGTGACTCATTGTTTGCTAGAAGCAATATGAAGAAATTGCAAAAAATTATCATTATCATTACTTGTTTTTAACGACAAAATCAAAATTCTCTAAAAGAACAGAATGTACTACATATATGAAGTATGAGAGCATATGTAATAAAGATATACGTATGTATGTATGTATGTATGTATGTATGTATATTACATGTATAAAGGATAAATATATAACTTATAAAAAATAAAAAATTATGTATTAAAAGAAAACTATATAAATACTGAAGTAAAAGATAAATTTTATGCAACGTTATCAATAAACGAAATCAAAGATTTATACCCCTAAGAATTCGTTCCTCGTGACAGCGAAGAAAATCCCAAATTCTGACAGTTCCATCATCACTGCAGGTTGCCAATTTGTGATCCGTTGGGCTGAAACTACCCGCCCCCCCAAAAAAAACAAATTACATTTGAACAATGCTTTATCATACGTAAAAAGAAATTGTATTAATATGAAAAATCATAAATGAGCTTGAGCAGTTTAAATGATTAACGGGATACTAAAAATACATTAACTGTTTATTGTAATGCAACACATTGCGACATTCATATAATCAGAAGTTTAAGAAATTAATATCTCAAAATGGCTAAGAGAATGGAAATATAATTGCTGTCTTTTGAATTTTTATTGAAATTTATATTACAGAAAATTAAATCATTTTGTTGTAGCAAAACGAAAAAAGACCTATTAAAAAGAGTAAGAAAGTAGCTATCATATATATAAAGAAATGATATGAACATGATACATCTTACGGACATTGTTAAGGTATAACTCGCTAGTCTTTTAGTATTAAGTCAAACATACAATCACCTACGTTTATTACTGATTCCTCGTTATTTTTATGCCGCATGCAATGTAATATCCATGTACGTATATAGGTAAAAAAAAAACAAAACAGAAAACGCGTTAAATAAATTCTTTGTAGATTTTTTAATGAAAATTATATTTGTTACACATGCGTAATTTGAAGAAAAATCTTCTCTAATAGGATCTATTATATCGATTTATTTATTTACTCTTGTTTCACATTATATATTTCGAATCATACACGATAAAAAATCAATGTTGAGTGTAGATGTAAATTATAATTAAATGTACATCAAGTTATTATTTTATTAATGATTTATATCTTTCCTTTAACGATTCTCCCTGTTTGTTGCTGATATTGAAAGCAATATATACACGGAGAGGCAGAAAAGAAATGCGAACAAACGTGTACATAGAGAAGTGCACATACGAATCAAGTATATTTCCGAATTTCAACATAAAGCAAAACAGATGTAATAAAGAACTATCGAATCTTACGAATACGCCATTGTGAGGAATAGACAGAGATCAGTAATAAAAAAGGAACCTTTATATGTATATATTTATATTGTAAATAAACAAAAAACCATCCGCGATAGTCATATCTGGCACTCAAATAAAATTCCATTATTTGTCAATTAGTGAAACGATTTCATCTTGGAAAAATTAAGATTGATTTTTGATGCCACATGACCACCGAGTGATGTATTAAGATCAATATTTTGTTTAAATTTAACGTTTATTGCACAAAAAAATGTCCGAAGTGTACATGAATTATGTCTTATATTTGTCTGTTACGCTCTCTCTCTCTCTCTCTCTCTCTCTCTCTCTCTCTCTCTCTCTCTCTCTCTCTCTCTCTCTCTCTCCCCCTCTTTCTCTCTCTCTCTCGCTCTCTCTCATCTGCGAAAGGGCACAAGTGACACATAAAACTAAAGATAAAATACTTTATTTTCATAGCCATGCAATAATAATGTCTTTATTTAAAACTTTATTGAAACTTAAACGATATAAAGAAGGACACAGGATATTTCATCTTTTATTTATCACCATATGGGAATCTCGACTAGGTATTGCCATATGTATAAATATATATATATATATATATATATATATATATATATATATACACATATATATATTTATTTCTTTTTCTTTTATTTATCAAAGCATACATCTTTGCCGAATAAATAATCTAGCCACATAAACAGCTTAAAATGAGAGCCATAAGGACCTAATAGCATTATAATAACTTAATTAAAATTTGTGCCACTTTGATGTGTGATAAGCGCATTATCAGTATTATATGGAGTAGATAGTTAATAGAGAGTTAGGTCCCTAGGACTCTGTAAATACAAATCATAAATTATATATCGATACGCGCATATAATGTACGCAAAAAATTTTACTGTCCCTGTGTACTGATTTCTACGTCGCGATAAAAATATAGTAAAAAATATTTAATAGTTTTGCAAGTTGTATTCAATTTATTTTTAGATTTATTACTTTGCCACAATATATTGAAAATATTTTACACGATTGAAAATTATTTTCCACATTATTTCGAAAATCTTCTAATTCGGCAAAAGATATCGAAATTTTTTATACGAATTTAATCAAAACATTTAACAGTAAACGTTTTTCACGAACATGGTTCATTCCATGGTTCACGATGAATGTTATATCTCGTTATATACTATCCAATTCATATTGAGACTTGTTAAAATCACCTGTGTACCCATACAAGAATCACTATTGCTCTGCCAAAAACGGCACAAAACCAGAAAAGGAAGAGAAGAATAGTCACGTCCGATATCCTAACTACGGCAAGGATGGACCGATCATCGGCAACAGTGACGCAAGAGACGTAAGGACTAGTGTGGTGGATGATATACCTGAGTCCTCTAATCGCTTCTTTGTGTGCTTGAAACATCTTGACATTGTTCATGTTGCTCTGCCAATATTTCACATAGCCTGCATGATCCCCTGTTACCATCCAGCTTTCATTGTGTGACCATACCATCGTCCTGACCGGGCTGTCGTGTGCCTAAACAGAAAAGTTAAATCTTTATGAGATATTCAGCGTTAGAAATTGCAGTTACAATCGCAAACACCTCGCAAGGTATCTCAAAATATAATAGAATAAGATTTTAAGTTATTATGCATACATTATGCATTAAAAGTAAGAAAGTTAGTTTGCCTTTCAATCGCTGTCAAGTAAGATGTTAATTTTATGTAAGTTTTTTTTATTACATACAAAATAAAGTATACCTGCAGAATAGTTTCGAAATTGAAAGTAAGGCCATTCCATAAAGTAAATTCTCCACTCGAGGCGCCAGTGACGAGACGTCTACCTTCTGGTGTCCAAGCCATACAAAAAATTGGACAACGCATTTTATTGGTAGCCGTTTTTACGAACCTCGTGGTAACTGCATTTATTGGATTGTCAATGTAACTGGGTGGAGGAAGTAAATCAGGATAATATATTACATCTGGCTGAAGCGCGCGACGATCCCTGTAGTCCCGTTGCCATACTCGATTCTACAGAAATTCAATAGTTTAGTCACAATCTCGGAAAATAATATTTTAATAAATTTACAATAAAATTTCTACTTACTTCTAAGCTTTTGATGATGGCAGAGTTGTAATCGACAGTCTTTCGCATAACAGATTTCCTGAGCCTCTTCCCATCAAATTCATCCTGTAGAGTATCTTGTCCCCCAGCAACAATTTTTGGAGCGTGATAAGGTCTAAATGGTTTGAAGAAACCACGACTACCCTCTCTATGATTTGCATATCGATGCTGATAGCTTCCCGATGTGTTTATCGTGGTTAAATTTGGTGGTGGCGCCGACAAGTTTGGAGTTGTGGGTGGCGGCACAGACATATTGGGCAAGTTTACAGCCGGCGGTGGATTCGCAAATTGAGTATTCCCAGACATTATGAGAGTATATAAATTATACAGACAATTAATTTCAATTAAACATTGTCCAACTTGCAAATGGACAACAAAGATCAAACATATTTCATGGCGATGATAGTCCTATGATTATTCCATAGATCCATTTTGGTAAAGAACCCTGTAAAGAAAAGTATTGAAAATATGTTTATTTCTATATCAAATAAATTGTAATAAAAAATTGTAAAAGAAATTGTGTGAAATGAAACAAGAAATTGCATAATAAATAATTTAACCAGACAGTAAAGTCAGTCTATTTAATTTTATCAGCAATTGATTCTACTTAAAGATGGAACTTTTTATAAAATAATTTTAAATAAAGTTAACAATAAAATAAAAAGTAGCATTAAATGATACTAATATATTATATATATTTTTGTTTTCCTAGTTTATTTAAGTCACTCCAACTTGGCTTGATTGTCGTTCATAGTACACGATTTCTATGGAATAAGAAAAGTTTTCAAAAGGTCTCTACATTAGCATTCTTTAAACGAGCCATGCATTGATACAATTATAAAAATTCAATAAATCCTATTTATAAAATGTATCAATATTTTTCAATCATAATTACAAACGCGAGCAAGATATAGTCGAAGAGAGAGGAAAATGACATGTACACGTCACGTTACTTCACGTAGCACACAGGATGGATACAACGATGTACGATGACGGAACGTAAGAATCCAAAAATTCTTAGTTTAATATCGATCGATTGGAATTGACAAGCAAAATGATTGTTTCGAAACTCAAACTCACTGTTCTTCTCGTTAATGAGATACAGAAGAACGTACACAACCACCAGTTTGGCCGCTTCGGCACGCTTTCGCGAATCCACTCGTGTCGTCTCGAAATGTTCTCGGACTTCGTTTGCGGATAGACGCGGTCGATTCTAGACTGCGGAGAGAGTAGTGAAAACGGAAAGTAGTGAAAGTTGAGGCCGAGCCAGTTATTTCAACATGCAGCTCGCAGAGTAACAGACGAACCGCAAGAGTATCGTGCGTTCACCGCGGACGCCATTACTCTCTCTCTCTCTTGGGCGATGTGACATCCGCTTCGGTCGTGGCCGCCACTTCCGTCGGAGCGGCATGACTTCCGCTTTTATGATCATCGTAAACAAAATTGGTTTATTGCCCGAAAGAGAAAATCCAATAGAAATTGAACACAATTTCTAGGATTCTAGTAATAATGACTCTGTCCCTAGAAATTCTAGTAGCTTTCTATTGGCAAAAAGAAAAACATTCCGTCTCTCCCTGACGAGGGGCGGGGGGGTTCGCCTCTCTTCAAATAGTTTCAAACATTAACGTTGGTGGCGATAGTGTATTATACAGGGATTCATTTCAAAATAGGTCGAGATGCCCATTCTCTGTTAGTGGATGTATTTCATGTCTATCTGTTCTTAACAGATTGATCAAATGAATGCTTAATAATTTTTATTTTGTGATGTTTATATGTAATTTAATAATATATACAATAAAAAATATATATGCATAATTGCGTTTGCAAGTTTAATATTATTTACGATTATCTCAGCCGATTTAAACAATTTTAACTGTAAACTACTCATTGACTAGGGAATAACATTTAGTACCGGCCGAAATTTAGTCGAATGTGGTTGAGTGTCGAAAGGTTGAACCTTTGGGTTGAACAAGGTTGAAAGCTAGCGTGAAATACACATTTTGCATCGTTTAAAAAACAGTGTTATTAAACATGGCGGTATGATTTTTCATTTAATTATATTTGGTATAAGTACATTTGTCTAAATAAAGGATAATTCGTTCTCCCCTATTATCTCGTGACATTGCACCAAAAACGACATGCTCTTGTTAGAGACGCCGATTAACCTGTATTCTGTATCTCTTTTAACATATAAAGTTTTATTTGTATTATGCGTTATACTTATTATGTTCTTACGAAAAAAAAAAAAAAATTTTATTGATTTTATAAAAGAAAGAATAAATATTTACTGATATAATTTTGTGTCTTTGCGTCAGTTGGCATAGCAACCAAATGTTTGATCCATTTTATTTGCAATGTATCACAATACACAGATATTAAAGTGTTAAATTATTTTTTTATTTCAGATTGTTACTAATGTGCAAGAAGTCCGTGAGATCACCAAGATAGAGCGTATCGGTGCTCATTCCCACATCAGAGGCTTAGGATTGAATGATAGTTTAGAGCCCCGCAATGTAATTAATTTGCATTTTTCGCAAAGTCTCGATATTTTATATTATTATTGATTGAAATGATAAAATTGAAATTTGATACTTTTCGTATATTAGGTTTCCCAAGGCATGGTTGGCCAGCTTATGGCACGTCGAGCTGCTGGCGTTGTCCTGGAGATGATTAAAGAGAGTAAAATAGCAGGTCGTGCGGTTCTATTGGCTGGACAACCTGGTACAGGAAAAACTGCCATTGCTATGGGAATGGCGCAAGCTTTGGGTGTGGATACTCCTTTCACATCAATGGCTGGTTCTGAAATTTATTCTTTGGAGATGAGTAAAACGGAAGCCTTAACTCAAGCTATTAGAAAGTCTATTGGAGTTAGAATCAAAGAGGAAACGGAAATTATAGAGGGTGAAGTAGTGGAGATTCAAGTTGACAGGCCAGCCACTGGAATTGGAGTAAAAGTTGGCAAATTAACACTGAAGACAACCGAGATGGAAACAATTTATGATTTAGGAAATAAAATGATTGACTGCTTAATGAAAGAAAAGGTTGCTATATCTACATACTTATTAAATAGAAAAATTAATTTTAGATGATTTTGTATTATGCAATTTTGTATCATTTTTAGGTACAAGCTGGTGATGTTATAACAATTGATAAAGCGACAGGCAAAATCAATAGACTTGGACGATCTTTCACCAGAGCTCGAGATTACGACGCGACAGGTTCGCAAACGCGTTTTGTGCAATGTCCAGAAGGTGAATTGCAGAAACGCAAGGAAGTAGTGCATACCGTGACATTGCACGAAGTCGATGTGATAAATAGCAGAACGCATGGCTTTTTAGCGCTATTTTCCGGGGATACTGGAGAGATAAAGTCAGAAGTGCGAGATCAAATAAATGCCAAGGTTGCGGAATGGCGGGAAGAGGGCAAGGCGGAAATAGTTCCAGGTGTACTTTTTATCGATGAAGTACATATGTTGGATATTGAATGTTTCTCATTTCTAAATCGAGCATTGGAGAATGAAATGGCTCCAGTTGTAATTATGGCAACAAATAGAGGTACAAATACGCGAATAATTATATTAATAATCATTGTTATTAATTAATCTAGTAATTGAACAATTATACAATTGCATAGGTATCACGAGAATCAGAGGGACAAATTACAAGAGTCCTCATGGCATTCCGATTGATTTGTTAGATCGTATGATTATCGTTCCAACGAGCCCGTATCAAGAAAAGGAGTTGAAGGAAATTTTGAAAATAAGATGCGAAGAAGAAGATTGCGAAATGGCTGACGATGCTCTGACTGTGCTAACGAGGATTGCTTTGGAAACATCGCTCAGATACGCGATACAGTTAATTACGACGGCTTCTCTCGTTAGCCGTCGAAGAAAAACTACAGAAGTAAGTAGGGCAGATAATACGATTTATCGTATAAATGCATTTGACGATACTGTCGTAATGTTTTAAATTGTACCTAGGTCAGTATCGAAGACGTAAAACGTGTCTACTCTTTATTTCTCGATGAAAATAGATCTACACAATTTCTTAAGGAATATCAAGATGATTTCATGTTCAATGAATTTTGTAAGTTATACAGTTATTCTATGCAATTTATGTGTGTAATTGGTACATGACTAAAATTTAAATATTTAACAATGTTTCAGCTGCTTCAGCCGAGGATAATATGGACGTTTCTTCATAACATATTACAGAAATACAAAAAACAAATTTTTTTTTATTAAGTTGTAAAACTAATAAATAAGTTACAAAATTTAATTGCAATAAAAATTTTTTAATGTAAAGATGATTGAAATCTGTATTCTTTTGTCTATCGTTATTATGATACTTATCACAAATATTTTTAGTTTTTTTTTTTTTTTTATGTATTGACGATCAAATTTATCATTGACGATAAAAAAAACTAACGTTTTAAATTATCTCTACATGTTAAATAAGCATTCAAGCATTAGATCACAATTAAATAGATATAAAGTATAATAGATAACGATACATATATTATACAATATATAACTCTGCTTAGTTTTGATTTAATATCTTAGAGATAACAAAACACATTTTCGGTGATAAAAATAATATTTACAGAGGTCTATTTTTTGGTGTAGAGCTTCTTAATTAAGTAACATCAACAGGCGTATATTTTGTAGGAAGTTGATGCGATAAATAGCAGAATGCAGAGATTTCTATTGCTGATCTCCGAAACGTACGTCTCCAATAAATATTATTGGACATAATTTAAAGCATTTCCATTTGTGTATTAAATCTTCTTTTCTTGAATCTTGTTGACTAGAAAAAGAAATTAACATTATACAATATATTAAATTACTATAATGTAGAAAATCACTAACGTGAATTACGAAAAAAAAAAATTGTTTTCATTACATGGGCATATAAATTTTCCACGTAATAAATGACGAATCAAATATTTTATAATTCAGCTCACGTATATCGACACGTTAGATCCGCGTCGTGATTTGTATCAGCATATCGATGAAAGGAAAAGAGAAAGTTACGAAAAAGAATTCATCGTGGAAACAACATTTTGTAATTTTACTTACAAGTCACACTTAATGATGTACTTACTCGTAATTAACTTTATGCCACCTTCCGGTTTGAACGATGATTGAGCTTTCTTATCTTTCGATATGAAACCTAAGCCATAGCCTACTTTGTACACGGGCAATGGAATTACCGTGGATGACACGGGTACCATTACTGTGGAAAGAAATATTATCAATTGTTAACAATCAGTATATATAAAAAGAAAATGGTTAAGAATTATTTAATACATCGTATAACAATGATTTAACAACATATAAACACATAATTATTATAGTACACATAGTAGCGACAATTTAATATCGATATAAGAGTTGAGCAAAATTTTTGGAAATTTGAATTTTTAAATTGCAAAATAAAAAACTGATGAAATATATCTCTAAATGCGCACATGTGTTTCAATAATTTTTTTCAAATTATTAATATACTCGATTTAATAAATAATTGATAATTATTCATAATCGATATTCGATAACGTTTTATCAATTACTATCGATCGATGCAAGAGGTATTCATAGACAAGTAGTAAAACATAGTGAAAGTTAATCATTCGTTTCGCATGTAAGAAACAGTAGAAAGTTAGGGTACCGAAAATTGAACGATGAAAATGTCAAGACGGCTACAGCGAATATCGCATGTCGTTTACGTAACTGAGAGCTGCCTGCCCCGCAAATGTCACATCAAATCGAATATCTATATTGAATTTAATTACAACATTGACACGAGCGAGCGGGCAACGTAATGGTCGTGCGTTTTACATATCTTCGCTGGCATTCACATCTAATCTATAATGCACAGATCTCGTTTGCGTATATTACAATGTGTGTGTGTGTGTGTGTGTTTGTACTATATTATAATAACTACGTCCGTTTACACTGAAATGAATTCAAGTGTACACCTACAGTATTCATACTATAGAGAAATCCCTTTGAATTGTTCACTCGAACGACGATTACACTTAGCGCTTAGCGCGCTTTATGGTTGCCGCGAGAAACGCATCGTCTTTGTGCCCCTCTCTCTCTCTCTCTCTCTCTCTCTCTGTAACGACAATTCAAGGACGAACATATATGTAACTTCTATCAACACCTTACACGCGTGGGCGTCTTCTTTATTTAGCGATTTGCCTTTCCAACCGCTCGCGCTCTCTTACCGGAGATTAGAAGAAAAAGATATCGCTGCGCTGCGAAAATTTGGAAAAATCAGAAAATCCAAGTAACACATAAAAATAAGACGCGCGTCGTTAACGTAGTAATGAGTATTCCGATGTGAGGTGCGATATATTATATATTATGTATATACGCGAATCTCGTTAATCGAAACCTACGCGTTATCCTGGCTGACGTCATCGTCCCGTTCCACTCACCTGTCGAATATCGCGGTTCGCGCGAGTTTGGAATTCTCGACGGAGATCGCTCTTTATATGGTCAGTAACATTTTGCCTTTTGAATCTTTTCTTTTTTTTATTTATTGCCAAGATGCACGAAACGGTCGATGTTTCTAACGAAGAGGCGGCGACGAGGAGAAATGAGCGTGGCACAAGTGAAAAGGCGTGCGATCTCCTGCTGTTAATTAGATCCCGCGGTTATCGGGATTAACTCATTAGTATGGTGAAAGTTTTTTTCGCGTGGAAACTTTTCCGTTCGTTAATATCTAAATTCTCTAATTCGAACAAAAAAGCCAAATATATTTTTAAATTGAAATCAATGTTTTAAACGTTATCAATTAAATATCGTTATGTACATCACACTGATATTATGCTGAAAATAAAGCTCATTAAAATCTTGTGACTATTTCTGAAATAACAATGCGTTTTATACGTAGCAAAAAATTACAAATTGAAAAAACCAACTTGGCTTTTTTTTCTCAAAGATAAAGATACAACGTCAGAATATTTTCAAAACCGTTAGAAAATTTAACCGACATGTGGCACAATTCCGTTCATGCGTGTACTACTCTCTAAATTTCATAGAGTAAAACGTCAATCTAAAAAAAGTGAAAGTAAATCGAGCCTGTACACTTTTTTGCTTTGATAAGAGTAAAAATTCACTCCTGTGAAGTAAAGATTTACTCTTATAAAGTGAAAATTCAGCCTGTGTAATTTTTCGAATAATGTACGTTTCACTCAACAAAATTTAGGAAGTAGACAATTTTAGTGGAAAAGGAGTGATTTTTTTTTTTTTTTTTTTTTATTACTTTAAGAGAAAAATTAACGTGCATAGATGGATGATGCGTGTTGAAAAGTATGCGACTTGTTCACGTAATCGCAGCATAAATTATTATTCCTCTCGCACGCTAACGAGAGAGTCGAGATTTCACAAGAAATATTCAAAGCTACACTCTTCCAAATAGACAATGAAAATAAATGGACGAAAAACAACATATAATTTTGTTTGTGACATATTCAATCGCGTATTATACCAATTTAACTTGCAATGTATCCGAATGAATCGTACAGATCGCAATCTTTATTCGCTCACCTGGCTCAAATACATTGTCCTCGTTCCTTTTGTAAATCGTGGGCTTGGCGTGCACCGCAACAATCGTAGCGATGAAAACGCAAAGAAGAACGGTCCATAAAAACCTCATGTCTGTCGACATCCTCAGAGAAAGAGTCTTGCGTGCAAATTCGATCGCGAGAAATACCTCACGCGGCGATACCCGATACAACACTACTACGGCTCGCAACGATCGTTCGACTTCGACGTGGACCAAAGCAAATGAAAACACTTGTCGCGAGTGGGGAAACTGTGGGGATAAGCGAATTGGCGCAATCCGTGAGAGATTGCGTGACTCTGCGATGTAATAAATGTGCATCGCACAAAGCCTATACATATATAATGCCGCGTGTCGTCGACAATGGTACGTGACGACGAAAAAGAAAAGAAAAAAAAACTTACAATTAAATCAAGAGAGAGAGAGAGAGAGAGAGAGAGAGAGAGAGAGAGAGGGAGAAGAACAGTGGATCTCCGGGGAATCTTCACCATCACGTACCTTTCGCTCTTCTCTTTCGCGCGTAAGGAAAGTGTGAAAGTATTCGATTTTTGTGCCATTTCATCATGTTTGTGGATCTAGAGCGATCTTTATTATACGTTGCAGAGATTGGGAAATATTTATTTCCTTGTAATAATTAATATTTTCTAATAGTTGGCGCATTTTGTAGATGTACAATTATGCCATGGTTCTTGTTTCGTAGAAACAAGAACCACGTGAACAAAGTTACACCCGCACAAGTTAAATTTGCTCGAAGGTGAACCATAACAGAACTCACAAGGTGTACTCGTGAACGATGTGATGGGGAGTGTCAAGGATTTGTATTAATCATTCCTTACATACGCATATACGGCATTCGCTCTTCCTTCAATGTACATAAATGGAAGATAAAAAAGATACAAAAACAGAATCCAATTCTTCCGTTACAAATACATATATATATATATATATATATATATATATATATATATATATCCATATGTTACATATTTCGATATAATTAAGAATGAAATATATGGACTAAATCAATTATTTATTATATTTAATTATAGAAAAGATCAAAGATTGCTAAATGATAAAAGGATAAAAAGAAGGACACATGTAACATTAACTATAAATAGTTTGTAATCAACGAGCGTGACAGGAACATAGCCTGATAGTCTAACAATGGAACTGGGTTAAAAAGTGAAAGGATCTAGGTTGAAGAAGAAACGGCCATAGAGTTCTCTATTCGAGCTTTCTATTCACGCGACGACAGTTTTGCAGTGCCCGAGAGTCATGTATCTCCTCCACTTTTTTTATACCAAAAGCAGAAAAAATTGCAAGGGTTTTCCAAAAACCAGAGTTGTATCAGCAAGAATAACCAAATACTTTCTTTCTCTTCTTTTCAGCGATTTTTTTTGCAACGTGATACGAAGAGAGACTCTGTGCTAAATCTTTATTCTCTTTAATTATTGAATTATGACTACTTAAACACACTATTGTCGCTGGCTCTCATTGTCAGTATAATTGTTTTCTTCCAAAAATTAATTTATACAATTTTTTTCTCGTAACACAAATATGCGATTCAAAAAAACGTTCTTACGGATGACGTAAGAATGAAATCCTAAAGTATGAAATCCTAAAAATGTATTCGAGATCTCATTGATTCGTAGACGCGAACCCGCATCAAATGACACGTGCAAGATAAAACTGCCACCAAACGACGAGAGCCTGATTGCAGGATAAAGCGGCGCGGTGCTTTTTATCAACGGAATAGTTCTCCATGCGTGTGTCTACCAAATAGCGGGGAATACGATACCATTACTGCCATTTTTCTATCGCAACGAGCAATCGAATGGAAGAAAGAAGGGAAAAATTGGGGACTGAGATATATATAATCGAACGAGATTGTTCTGCGGAAATATTTAATATCTTGCAGGAACGTTGCTCCTACAATCGTTTACGTTCGTCGTGTACATACGTGTCACTATATACATCTTTTTTTTCTGCTAATCTTACTTGAGCCAAACGTAATAAGTTCGGAAATACATCGTGCATCGGCACGACTGATAATCGATATCGAAATATTTTATATATCTTTTACGTGCAACTTTCGCCAATACCTTGAACATATTGCGTTTCAAAGCGAATATTGTCAAAAGACGATATTCCGCGTAAACAATTTTATCTATCGTCATGTTTTATGTAATTATATAAATTATTTTTATATACATTTTATATTTACGATATTCTGAATATTCTGATATAAAGTAACTCATCGTTTTTGTTACCGGATAAAAAATGGAAATGTTATGAATTTTACGTACATACACAAATACGACACTGTATATTTGATTTGATGCTCTGAAATAGATAAAATAGTCTCCTTAAATAAAGTTACCAATACAAATTGCAATCGTACGAACAAAATTTATCGGTTATACGGCGATATTACGAAAGACTGCAAAAATTCAAGATGATTGTACAGCAGGGATTCTACACGGATATGCACTTAGTAGCGGCACAATGGACAGTCGATGACTAAGTCGCATTTCCGACTTGGGGAAAGAAATTGACCCTCGAATGGGTGGGGGCGTATGGTGCGGAATAAACTCGCGCAATGTTGTAAGCATAGCGAAGATGTTTGCGAGCGAGATACATTTTTTTTTTTTTTTTTTTTTTTTTTTTAATATAACCTAACGCGTAATACCTATCGCGTTACAGGGGCGAAAGTTATACGCGTCGCTGACGAATAACTAAACGCAGGTTCCGGCTCGTCTCCTTTCAATTTACTTGGAATGGGAATCAGAGCCGAAAGAACGCGTCGCGCGCCGCGCGCCGCGCGCCGCGCGCCACAAGGAGGGTGAAGGAACCAACAGCCCTTGCAACAGCCGAGTCTTACCGCCGCGTTAATTGCTAAGTACTTGCCTCCAGGGAGACCGCATATACGAATGTACGCACATGTAGAATGTAGACGCTCGTCCATAAGGGTAGCGAGAAATGACTCGCGCAGCACAACACCCCATTTCCCTTTCAGTGCGCTTTCACTCGCGTGGGTCCTTTCATACCTCGCTACTGGTTAAAATATTAGGGATTTCTCCGAGGTCTTCTATGCGGAAAGCGCTAGCACCACCGACCGACCCTCCGCTCTTTCTTTCTCTCTCTCTCTCTCTCTCTCTCTCTCGAAGAGTCTCTCGTAGAGAACGCGTCGCTCCAAAGTCCGAATCAAAGCCCGCTCCCCTGATGTTCACGTGTATGCACGAGTTACTACGCGGGCGGACACGTGAGTTGTCACGCCTATGAGGAGGGTGCTTGTCACCAACTCCCGAAGCAATCCCTGAGAACGTGGTTGTCTGTACGAGAAAAACTTATACTTGATCAACTAAAATGAGATTCCAATTATGTGTTATTATACATTTAAAATATTCAAGATAATTCGTGCCTCGGTAATCTTTTAGTGAAATGTTATTGCCCCTGACACACGTATACTTACTTGAAAATGTGTTCTCGCATCTTCATCCGGAAACGAATTAATTTAACTATTTATCGCCTTGGTAAATTTTATCTATAAAGTTATTATTAAGTAAACGATGATGCTAGAGACGTGGATTCTGTTAATTATTCCTAAAGCTCGTTCAAACTTGGTACTTTGGGGCGCGATTATATTGTTATGTCTCGTGGGAGAGAGAGAGAGAGAGAGAGAGAGAGAGAGAGAAAGAAAGAGAGAGCACTTGTGATTTACCATACTCTAGAGTCCATGTACAAAGTACACGCTTAATGGAAATCACATTTAGCAGTTGCGTAAATCAAACTACGTACCCTGCACTCTCGATGCGTTTAACGCGCACACGTACACGTACTCCAGAGATTATAGATACACGCATCCATTACGGATTACGGTAACATATGTCAACATCATAATCATTGGAGGAGACATATGTCATTAATGCCATTAATTATCTACCGTTATTAATTTCTTTATTTTATCATAATTATATAAAGAAAACTGTAATATATTGTATTATTATAAATAAGTAGTATAAATATCTGCAGGTTCTTTTTTTTTAAGAAGTAATAAACCACAAATCGATATTTTCTGGAAGATTCGTCAAAGAATTTGAAAGAAAATGGAAACGTACGCGAGCGCAACGCAATGGAAGGAGAAGATGAGGCGGTGGAGTCACAAGGGTGCCAAGTATCCGCTACTTGCTTCGGCATGTTAGCACTTTGCGCCTCCCTTTTATGTATTACTCATCCTCATGAAAAGAATATCACTATTCACGCACTCTGACTCAGAAAGGGAAGAGAGAGAGAGAGAGAGAGAGAGAGAGAGAGAGAGAGAGAGAGAGAGAGAGAGTGCGGTTGTGGTTCTTATATGTATTTCAAAATAATATATTCTAAGAAAATATCCAAATGACATTTTTATTTCGCATCGCACATACTATGTTATGATAGAAATGTCATGCTTTTCTAAAACTTTCTTTCTGCTTTATGCGAAAAGGCGAGTATTACTATATATACAAAAATACAATACGCGGAGTAATATAACAATGATTTAAGTTTGTGCGTCTTAAAAAATTGGCAGAAAAATATATTAAAAATTTAATCACTGGCGTTTTTCATTGCAAAACTGATCGTAACTTCCACGCAAAATTTCACAGACGACTGCCAATCGGGATTTAATCCGTCGAGTTGACAGTGCGGATAAACTGTGTCTGTATCACTCTACTGAGATATTCGTGTGACGGATTTCCCTGCTGTCGCTATAAAATTGTCGGGTTAATCTCAGCTATTTCTGAGCGAATATTTGACGAATCCTCAAACATACATATCTGTGCCATGTAACTATCTTTTTTCCGTTGCCAAATTTTTGTTTCTGTAAATTTCTAACAAACGATAAGAGAACCAAACATTTTCGTCAACCATTCGTTTTAACCGTGCGTATTTATGACGATTATCCGCTTGCGTCCGCGCTACAAAGGACAGTAAAGGGATGATGATGGCAGACCAATTAATCGCTCGTGTACTTGAGCTGTCAAAACCTCAAGTTTGCGCATTCCTCATGTTTAACTTATTTGCGTGTATTGTGTGTAGGATATCTGCAAAACAAATAACAAAGCGTAAAATATCTCTCTTGCTTTTCATTATCATAATAAAATTCTCCTTTTGATTATTATAAAATATATACAAAATATGAACATTTTCTTTCGTTAATAATTGATAAAAAAAGATAAAGAATTTTTTTCTAAAAAAATTTTTAGCTTAATTCGTGATTATAATTTATATATAATTATGTATAATTGATTGATTCCGCTTTTCCGCGATGCTGATTGATTCTCTCGCTGCGCTAACTTCATGAGCGGCTGTCATGTTCGCTCGTCGCGAAGGTCGCGTATTTTGACTACCTATGTGTATTGAGGGGTTAATAGTGTAATATTAAATCTGTAATTTGTGTATGAAATTATGTAATATTACAAGCTTTGTAGCGCGCGCATAGCGAGCGCCTGTTTTCTCTAGTGTTTCACAAAAAGAAACGTATAAATTCGTACCGCTTTTATGTAAATTCTTTTTACAATAATTTTAATAATAACAATCAGTATATCAGAGATGTCTCTACGTCGCGATATAAGAATGATACAAGAAAATTTGTTTGAAATTTGGTTCGCGCGAAACGCCTGGTCAAATTATCGATCGGTATTGAAAAATACCGCGACTTGTTAGAGTTGAATCACCTCCCTTAAGAAACCATCCCCAGGAGTTTCCCAGGTGTCAGACGCTTCCTGTGTTCCTTTCTGCCTCTATATATCTATCGATCCTAAGCACCCTGCACCCTGCACCCCTTCCTCTTTACACCACCGACTGTTATCCCTCTTTCCCTCTCATTCCCCTCGTGATCTCGTCTCTTTATCACGCTGTAACTTTCTTTCTCTCTCGCTCGCTCGTAGGCCATTTCTATGGGGTGAGTCACTTAAATAGTTTGATCCTTTTTATACATCTTTTTTTTTAACTATTTACTAACTACTTACTAACATTAAGATTTAAAACATTTTTAATGAATTTATTTTTATCTTATTCAAATATAAAGATAAAAAAAAATATGTATATAACATTCGTTTTAATAAAAGTAAAAGCATTTTTCTTAGAAATAAAGCACAAAGCTGTCTTTATGATTAGGGAGCAATCCAACGTTTCTCAATAGTATCGAATATCAAATACTCTACTATAATTAGGCTGCATGGATCACCCCGTATATTATACGTTGCCCCTGTACAAGTAGCCCTTTTCGTGGTAGCTCACGCTATGGTGCGGATAATTTTCCTTGCATATTTATACACGCGCTTCTCTCATCGAGAGAATGTGCTCCCGTAAAATTCTCTCCCCCCACCCTCTCATTCTCTCTCCAAAAGAATTAACTGCTACGTTTAACAGATTCATACCACAATGAAAACGAGTTCTTTCTTTTTTCCGCACGTCTCCCCCTAGGGGAGCTTCGTTTGCATGATTAAAATGAAGCTATGTCCGCTCATTCAAAGTGAATTAACCAAATTGTTTTCTAATACACTGCATGCCGTGATATTCGATTTATCACGATATGTATCTTAATATAATATAATAAATATGTAATTATTGTGATATAATTCACGCAATATTAAGTGATTTTTATATAATCATTCATATTGTTATTGTATACGAGAAAAGGTTATGAAATAGAATCCTTTGTTAATAATTAAGCTAATAAATGATCAAGTCTAGAAAAAAATAAATTAATTAAACCTTGCGGTTCTATTGCTGTTTTTTATGCCGTTTAATTTTATTTTCAAATAATACATGATATCTGCAAAGCAGCGAAAACTTTAGCAGAAATTTTTTGTCCTATTACTGGCAAATTCCATTTGAAATATTTGATAATGTATTAAATAAATTTGATCATTTACGTACGACCGTAACAACTTAATGTGAACTTGCGCAAACCAATCTTTAAGTTAGATCTCGATTTTTGCTTAATACATCATTTGTATAAAGTGAAATAACTATTATGCTTTTCTACTTAACATTTAATACCATAACTGTTTCGTATTATACATATATATTACTGCTGTTAAATCAAATGGAATTATTTGTCAAAGAACAATATCGTTTTCGTCGCGGATAAAAGTAGTTTAGGTTCGCGTCTGAGTCGACAACCCCTTTGGCTTCTATCACACAGTCAGTTAAAGCATTGATAGTCGAGCGAGTTACATCAATGACAGTGGAATGCAGTTCCGGCATTCCATTTCTGTCGTCAGCAGAGGAATCACATTTTATCGTTTGAGACGGAAACGGCTCTCTCTCTTTCTCTCTCTTCCTCTCTCTCTCTCTCTCTCTCTCTCTCTCTCTCTCTCTCTGCAAGATGACAATATAGCTTCGACTTTGTTGCAAAGTATTATTACTCGTTCCAACCGATAAATGGAAAGTAGTGAATGTTCGGTGAATGTTATATTTTAATCAACTTATCGAACTCAATTAAATGCACGTGCCGCCAATAAAATAACAAAATAACAAAATATGATGAGTAACGAGATTACGCGTCGTTATTAATCACACAAACATTTTGACAGTATTTATACGCTTTATAAATTTTTTGTAACTATTATATAAATACATGCATGATACTAATATGTAGCGACATAAATAATACGTGTATAAGATAAAACAAAACAAAACTTTCGTGCAAATGCTTTCTTCATTCAGTCTATAAAAAATATTTGCATATTATATTTGCGCTACAATGATATAAATAAAAGATGCTGGATAAAAATAATATAGTATAAAAGAAGTTTGCAGCATTATTTTGTTTGTGTAAAAAAAAGAAAAAAAATTTTTGCTTGTATAGATGTAACGTACGTAATACGTTATATTACATTACATGTTATATCTTAAATTACATAAATATATTATATATTATCTGTGTATAACGTAAGTATATTTGAGAAGTAGCTCGTGGTACAGTAAATCACTTTTTAATAGGACGAGCTACTTAGTATCTTTTGAATAAGGTAAAGTTAGCACCAGAAAAAAAAACGAGCCGTAAACACCCTCGCATGACGGAGAAGTCACTCAGCCACGAACGAAAGCCCGGACGCGAACCATCGACGATCGTCTTTTGTACCGACGGACGCAACGGTGGTTGGGCGACGCCACCCCCGCAATCGCACACTCTGCCACCCCGAAGATAGACACGCGGCTACTTTCTCCGCCACGTTTTCCCGAGCCCGGTCTCGAACACCCTCCCGTGTCGCCGTCGCTTTCGGTCGCGCGCGCGGTGATGATAGTGGTGGTGGTGGTGGTGGTGGTGGCGGTTCCCCATGCGCGCAGAGGGTGGAAAGGGTCTCCCCGTTCGCGGGCGTGGGGTTGCGCGCGCACTATCTACCCCCTCTGTGTGTCCGGCACATAATCGAACTGGGAGCGCCGTGGTGGCCGTCGTCAGTTCCATAAAACGGAGCAAAATTTCATTTCTAAAATGAGAACATAGTTAAGCTAAAACGAAAGAAGATAGAGTCAATGTAAAAAGGCGAAGTGAGAGAGAGAGAGAGAGAGAGAGAGAGAGACATGGCTGGTCGTGAGAATTTTCTCGTCGCGATAGAGCTTCGATTCAACAGCCAACGTAGCGGCAACGCAAACGCAATCACGCCGCTTATCGCTCGAGTGTAGCGATATCATCGATGCACGAGTGCACGCGGAATAGAGTGACAGAGTGCGACGAGTCGAGGAAAAGAAGAGGGTGGTCGTCTCTCCTTCAACTTTATAGGCGCCAGCCTGAGGTTTACGCGAAGTGTAAAGGGTGCAAAGGGCGTAAAGGGCGTAAAGGGCTCCCGTGAGATATCAGCGAGTCGAGTGAAACTCGCTCCACAAGTGCCAGAGAAGCAGAGAGAAGAATAACGAGTGTCGTCGAGCGAGAGTCGAACGCCGAGAGGATTTCGGTGGTGAAAGACAGAGCGAGTGTCGTGCGTCGCGGATAAGGAGAAGCTGCGCGACCTCGCCAGCCGTCGATTTCATATCGAAGAGGAATTTCAGCCACGTTTCTCCAACGAGGTACGATATATCCCGTAGGGTCTCTTCTCGTGAATCACAATGGCGCCCAACTCCGTGTATGCGCGGAATCGTCGCCGGTCATGATCGACTCGCGATGCGACACGGCGGCAGGCATCTCGATAAATCCTCCTCTCTAGCCTCCTCGCTCGCTCGCTGATGCACCGCTGACGATTCAAATGAGCGGACTAGCTGCAGCAGCTTTAGCGCGATTACGTCGTCCTTCCTCGAAACGACCTAGTCTCCGGTAGTCTCGCCACAGTCACCCTGGCGTGGTGAGGAGAGCGGAAAGAGGGGCAACATGAAAAGAATCCGCAAGAGGCACCCGCCAAAGTTAAAAGAAGATTATGCCAGATCAACGCAGTGATAGTGTACCCGGATGCTCCCGGCCACCCGGCGGGGCTCGGCCACTTTGGTGCCGTTTCTCATCCAGTTTATCCAGTGAATGTTGCTTATCGAAGAGTAAAAATTTAGGCTAGCGAGTCGGGCGAGATGGATGAACGCGACATGCGATTTACAACGGTTGTCGATTAATTCGAGCGAAAGAGAGGCAAGTCGCAGGAGGAGAGGTCCAATCCGCGCAATATTTACAACTTTCCGTTTGTAAATAACCTCTATACTCGAATCGAAATTCGTATGCCATGTTCTCCGAGAAAAAATGGACTGACTGATTTGGCGCGCACGTCGCATCGATTGTCTTTGAATCGCTGCCCGAATGAAACTAACAAAAATACACGTTAACTCCAAGACACGTTATCCTCCAAACGTTTCCCCTATTCCATTGCCATTTTCGGTTACGACCGAGAGCACGATGTCGCGTGAAATCGCGATGGAACGCGACAGACCGGTACCAGACTTGGCAAGGAAGTGATAACGACGAAGCGAGGAGTGCGGAAAGAAGGAAGACTCGCGACACCTTCGACACGATTCGGCCGTTGGTTTATAAGACAACTCTTCAACCTGGCGGACCAAGAGGAAGGCGGTGGTTCGGCGGCGATGCAGGGCAAGGAGAGCCCTGTTGGGTCCAACACCCAAGAGACCCATCAGTACGTCGGCCCGTATCGCTTGGAAAAGACCTTGGGGAAAGGCCAAACTGGTGGGTGGTGCACGGTTCTCCTCTCCCCTTCCGCTTTTCTCTCTCTCTCTCTCTCTCTCTCTCTCTCTCTCTCTCTCTCTCTCTGTTGCAATCATCTCTGTTGCAACATTGACGATAGCCACAGGAATGTGTCTAATCGAGTTGAGCCAGAACGTTTCATTAACTTCCGCATACTCGAGAGGATGCACTACGATACACGCGAGATCTCGCGTGCACTTGCGGTGATACGTATACTTTTTTGATTGGAAAGACTAAACGTTTCGAAAGACAAAACTTTCGCACGATTTCAAGGCCTATAGCTGTCGCGTCACAGAACATGTTTTCACGGATTAACTTCCGAAATAAGAATATATTTTTCATCTCGAGAGTCTAGCGAGGATCGATTGAATTTCATTGTCGAGGAAGAAAAGAATTTTTAACATGTAAATGACAACTAACGCGAGTTATTGCGGAATAGCGATAATAGGATCGAGTCGACTGTCGAAGCCATTCCGCAGCTGTGCGCGACAAAACTTTAGTCTTATTGCATCGTTGCTGAATCTAGTTTCATGAGCTAGCAGTCATTTCAAACATTCGATCGTAACTTTCTGTCCCTTTACTATTACATTTGTACATACATACAAGTATTTAGGATAATGTTCCTTGAATATGTTAAAAAATAAATTGAAGTAATACAGTAATAGAGGAAAAATCGCTTTTTGCGATACGAATAATATGAATTGAAAGAGAAATAAATGCATTTTACGGAAATGTTCTCGCATGTCAAAGATTTGTAGAGAAGGGAATTTAACGCTTCCGCGCCGCACCGCGCCGCACTAATTTGCTCTCACCTCAAAGGCATTCGCTGCTATTATACTCGATCGATACTGACAACGTACTAATTATGCCATGTAACGGTTATAGACAGGCAGCAAATTATCAAGTTTTTGAATTTGAATGAGATAATTCGTACGATAAGCGACATCCCTAATAATATCTCATCGTATCTATAAAATATTGTATTTGCTTATTGCTAAACAGCTACAAACTGGCTAAATTGAATGATATTTTCTTTAAGAGTCGTAGGACGTGAGCAACTGAGAAAGAAGCCAAAGTATTAAGTATAAGGGATGCTAAAGGATTTAATTTCTAACCAGATTTTTCCGTTTCTTGTGAGATTCGCTCTGTAACTTGGTACTCTAATAACAAATGTGGTTACGGTTGAAAGTTTAAAAGCCCTCGCCTTTCTGCCTCGTCTATTGTACGTAAAAAAAAGAGGAATAACTCAACGACAATTATAAATCTTTATAAAGCACTGTTAATAACCGTTCTTAATTAAATGCCACCAGCAAGGAACTGGAAAGTAATAACGAGTCGACAACAAATGTACCAATGAAAAAAGAATTCGCCAATTCGCGCGCGCAGTATCCCGTGTAAATTAGCAATATTAAGATAAGACGTTTCCCCCCTCCCTCTCTCTCTTTTTACTTTTTTTAATACATGCATAGATGGAATTGTCGATATAAATGCGAGGCTTAAATAGAAATTTTTGTTCTTCGATCAACACGTAATTTCGCGAAAGCTCGTTAATGAATTCGCGGCTCGGCTTTCAGCGAACGAGTAACATCGGTGGTCATTTCCTCCGGCGGACTATTATCGATCCCGTATGCATCTCGAAAGGGGTGCATGCTCCGGCACGTGACAATACGGTGCGTTAATCATACGAATAAATTCCTCTCCACGCGCGGAATTCCGTGACCCACGCGCGCAGGCGGGTAATGAAATTACCGCTCATACTCGCGACACGAGTGCGCGCGATTTGAATTATAGCCAGCGCGCGGCGCGGCGCGGCGCGGCGCGGCGACGAGATCGATGGAGACGTTACAACGTTAACGCAAAAAAGAATTTAACCACTTGCAAAGATTCTCGCGGAAAATAAAGTACTAAAAATGTAAAAAAACTCCAGACAAATTTCACGTGAAAAGTCAACACTTTCGGTGTTGTCGAACCGTCTCTCTCTCTCTCTCTCTCTCTCTCTCTCTCTCTCTCTCTCTCTCTCTCTCTCTCTCTCTCATACAATTAGTCGTTGGACGTATCTCGTTTATTATCTTGGCTCGCGCGAGTTTTGGTTCAAAATTTGTCAAGATACGTTCTAAATTACGAACGCTTCTCTCCGCGCAAATGCATATGCTATTGACACCGTTAAATCATGGATGACGTAAATCGTTAGGGGGAAAGTGCACTTAAACTCTCGATGGTCTCAATAACCGCTAATGCAATTGCCAGCGGATTTGACGGGAAACGTCACGTTCGTTTAATTCCATAGGAATTGTCGGAATCGTCGCGTCAATCATCGACGAGACTTAATCTCTCGCATTTCGATTGAGAATGGCTGAAAGATCATCGAGAAGGCCATCGATCATAAAAAGTGTCTTGGAGTATTTATAACATTCTAGTGTAACGTCACAGAAACGTAATGTATTTTTAGACGATATGTAAATAAGTAGCATGCGATACAGATACACAGAGAAGCGGCTTTCACGTGGCGACGCGCGACGCGCGACGCGGCGACGTGCACGTGAAAAATTATTTTTCATTATAATCAAAACGTGCCAATCACAATCGTGAACAATAGCGTTGACAGTTTGCAGTTGCTACGCGATCCTTTAATCCTTTGGATAGACGCGACTTCGTTACGAGGGTCCTTAATTGCTCTCCATCGTAATCTCACGATACAGTCAGCATACTTTCTTTATGTACTTGTTTTTTTTTCTTCTTCCCAGAAGGGAAGCAGAAGCTTAAACCACGTCCTACCGTGTTGTAGCGCAGCCATTTAAGTGGATAAAGACATTGTGTTGCGCGCGCGACTCTCGTCGTCGACTTCCGACAGCGATTTAAATCAATTTTATGCCAATCTCATAAATCCCTTTTTTGCATTAGCTCTTCTTCTTCAATCATACTTTTTACCGCTTGCCCTTACGACCAATCGTAAATCTGATTTCATCTGATTCTCTACAATTCTTTTGTAATTTATTTCTAATCTGATTAATGACTGATCTTGATACATGTTACTGTAGATGTAAGCGAAAGTAAAATGATGTACTCCTCTTTACCGTCCTTTGGAGAATCCATTCGCAAGAATTGGACCGCGCAAAAGATTTTGTATTATACGCGAATTTACACGTATACTTTATTAAAATAACGTAAACAGATATTTATATGTTACCGTGAATTCGCAATTAGGAATATATTACGCGTAATTAGGAATACATTTGCGAGAAAAATAATAACAAAGCAAAGCGAATAATAACAAATCGATGCATCGGTATTCGATTAACTTGAATTGTTAATATCACATAGCGAATTGTGATCGAGTTATTAGTTATGACTGCTCAAAGAGCAATGCTTTTCAACGTAAATCCGCAACTATCAACTATGTTTCTCTGGTTTGGGGTAACAGGGTGTGTTTGCACATCACCGCATCTCCTCCAAATAATTTGAACACGTTTCGTATCGACGACCTCGCTGTTTTTCTTTGCCATTTTTCTGTGCTCAAGTATTTCTAGAATTGCAGAATCATGGCAAATTAATAATTCAAAATTGTTTAATTGAAGCAAATTAAAGCAAAAAATAAAATAATAATCAGACTTTGGCACTATCATAGTGCTATGTCATAGAGATGAAATGGCTTTAATAATATCATTAATAAAATAAAGAAATTTGGTTCATTTTTTTTTTGATAAATTTTTTTGATGCTCGGATAAGGGAAATATCTTGCTCTTTTTAAATTTCAGGTTTAGTTAAGCTCGGCGTGCACTGTGTGTTAGGCAAGAAGGTAGCGATCAAGATTATCAATCGCGAAAAGCTTTCGGAGTCTGTGTTGATGAAAGTGGAGCGTGAGATCGCCATTATGAAATTGATCGATCATCCGCATGTGCTCGGTCTCTCGGATGTGTACGAAAACAAGAAATATCTGTAAGTATTGATAAAGATGCAAAGTCTTAAAGTTAATAAACGATCATGTTTTCTATGTTTTTTCCAGATATCTTGTTCTGGAACACGTCTCGGGCGGGGAACTGTTCGATTATTTGGTTAAAAAGAGCAGACTGACCCCGAAGGAAGCGAGGAGATTTTTTCGACAAATAATTTCCGCATTAGATTTTTGCCACAGTCATAGTATATGGTGAGTCGCGCGCGCACGTGTGTGTGTATGTGTGTGTGTGTGTGTGTAACGGCGCGCTTATAATTTTAGACTTATTCTTTGATTTTGTCATCACTTTCAGCCATAGAGATTTGAAGCCTGAGAACTTGTTACTGGACGAGAAGAATAATATTAAGATAGCGGATTTCGGAATGGCGTCCTTACAACCCGCAGGCTCCATGCTGGAGACCAGTTGCGGATCACCTCATTACGCTTGTCCCGAAGTCATCAGAGTAAGAGCCCTTAATTACTTTGCGATATGAAATTTATATGGAAACGACGAGTGATAATTCGAGTAATTATTTGAGCGTACGTAAAACCAATTGCTTCCTCTTTTAACCGCAGGGTGAGAAATATGACGGTAGAAAAGCGGATGTATGGTCTTGTGGGGTAATACTTTACGCGCTTCTGGTAGGCGCCTTACCCTTTGACGACGACAATCTGAGAAAATTGTTGGAAAAAGTTAAGCGCGGATTGTTTTACATACCGCATTTTGTGCCGCCCGAGTGTCAGAATTTGCTCAGAGGCATGATAGAGGTCGATCCTGAGAAAAGATTGACGGTGAGACGGCGGTCTAGCTAAATTGCATATTCTCTCTCTTTCTTTCTCTCTCTCTCTCTCTCTCTCTCTCGACATTTGCTAAATGGAGTAATATTAATTTAATATTATTTTTCTAGTTAGCAGAAATAAATAGGCATATTTGGGTGACGGCGGCGGGTAAGGGCGAGTTGGAATTGGAGCTGTCGATGATGGACGTAGTGCAGACGCACGTTATTCCGTCCGTGGAAGCGATCGATCCCGACGTGCTACAGGCGATCGCGAGTCTCGGTTGCTTCAAGGAGCGCGACAAACTCATTCAAGAGTTGCTCAGTCCGAAGTAAGACAAGATTCCTCCTCTCTCGTAGAAAGACTTTGAATTTAGTTTTGAGTATTAGAAAAGCAACTGTGTGTGATCTGATGATGCGCGAATGTTCTCTTAGCCACAACACGGAGAAGGTGATATACTTCTTACTGCTAGAGAGGAAACGAAGAAGACCAGCGTGCGAGGACGAGCTCGAGGTAATGAGAAGTAGCATGAGAGGATCCGCGGGACAATTAGAGGCCGATCCGCCAAGGAAACGGGTGGATACGTGTAGAGTGAACGGAAGTACCGCGCTCAATCTCGGACAGATCAGTCACGGCTCGCCTTTGACGCCTAGAAGACAGTCCAGGTATTTACCGTGAATTTTCGCCTCCGGGTTCATTCGTAAAAAATGGAAAAACTATTGAAAACGACTCTTATCGCCTGGGAAATTGGAGAATATCCGATTTCTATCGCGTTGGCTACCGAGTCGCACTCACCCTCGGACCTTCCGTGAGCACAGGACTGAGGGCAGGTGGTTGCGCGATTCGCTCTTCTCAACCTGGCGAGAGTGGCTCAACTTGGCGAGCGATCGCGTGACAGCGTGACAGCGTCGGTTATGCGCGCACGTGTCGCGTGCATCGTACCTTGTTTCTTCTCCCTTTTTACGAACCTCGACTCACGTCAAGCGCGACTATCGAATTATATTTATCGAATTATATTTAAATATATTACAGGATTATAGATCAAAAGAAAATCGGAAGAAAAATTGAAGCGTCTAATTATTATTATTATTATTTTTTTATTTTTTTTTTTTTACTTAAAAGATAGACAATTTACAATTTACAATTAATTAGATTGCTAATCATTTGCAGCACGAGACATCACGCGCGTCGATCACCGAGCACGGGATGCCACACTCACGCGTCCCATTCGCACTCGTCGACCCCGGGCAGCTCGCCGTTGCATGCACCGGCGGGTCTCCTGAGTCCCCATAGAGCGGTACCGACGTCGCACATGAGTCAGACGATCGCCTGCGGTGCGCACAGACTGTCCATTGGCAGTACCATCACTAATGTCGCCGGAAACGGCAGCAGCCCCACGAATCAAAGCGTCCCGACGCCGACGCCGGCCCTCGCCACTGTCGGCATTGAACTCAATGACGTACAGCCTGGTAAGTTTAACAAACTTTCTCCCACCACCCCCTTCCCCACCTTCATCCTTTAAATTGTGTCACATTCTTATTTCGACGATATATTGTTCCCCGTATTCTACTCTGTACTGATAAAATATTTGTGCGTTTTCTGAAAATATTTCATGACATTTAATTATTGTCACGTGTCCAAAAGTATCGCTGTAAGGTTATATATGGAAATATTTCAAATAATCACTCAAGTTAACTACTGCTCTTGAAGAGCACTACTCCGTAAGCACAGATAGATCGTATTACGCCAAGTGCTCTGGTATTTATCGCACAGCTGCGAAATTGTGTATCGATGTTTTGACAAAGACTCCGATAGAATCATCAATAGTATCTTACGCTTTACCGAACGTTATTCTGATTTGTGTATAAAACTCGTGTTATAACTATGACGTAATTAAAGCGTGATAAATTTATCTCATGCGACAACCCTTTTCAATCATAGTTATTTTAAACAGAAATTTCGAGAGTAAATTAATTGAATATAGAATGAAATACAGAAACAGAAGGAGTGAATCAATATTCTCTAAAGGCTTTTAAAACAAGTATAAGTATATGCAGTTTTTGAGATATAACTCGTTTCGCAGTAGTCGCAGTCGGCGTTACACCGCCAGGCTCGCCTCACACGGGAGCAGGGTCCGGAGCTCATCACTGGAGATCGCGATTAACCACGATCAAGAATTCTTTCCTGGGAAGTCCCAGGTTTCATCGTCGTAAATTGCTCACTAGTACCGAAGAGGTATGCGATAACGGATAATGAAAATCTAATTTATTCCTATCGTTATACATATTATATTATTTAATATTCTATTTATAAAAATCGCACTTGTTCAATCGGCCATCTAGTTTTCCTTCTTAACAAAAAAAAAAAAAAAAAATCAATGGATATTTCTATGTTTAACGAAATTCTTCAGCAAAGAGTAATGCAATGATTTATTGTGAACGTTGTGTTTATCATAAAATTTCTATTGCATATAGGTACATCTCACGCCGGATTCTTCGCCGGAACTTACCAAAAAATCATGGTTCGGTAGTTTGATGACTACGGAAAAAGACGAAACTTTTACCGTTTTGGTGAAAGGAAAACCGCTAGCTAGTGTAAAAGCTGATCTAATTCACGCTTTTTTATCGGTAAGTGTACCAAAACTCACTACGAGTATATCGCCTTATTTTGCAATAAGTCTTGAAAGTATATGAAAGCGATCGACGAGACATACAAGTGAAGCGTTTGATAAGATTTGTTAAAAATCTCCAATAGACTTAAGACTTTAAACTGTATCTTTGGTTAGAAATTTGATTCTCAAATCTTTAATTATATCAATTAGATTAACCTCTGATATATTCAATTTGAAATGCTTGCAGATAGCAGAATTATCTCACAGCGTAAGCTCACCGATGTCGTTCAGAGTGGAGTACAAAAGGGGTAGTACCGCGCCAGCCATGTTCCAGAGACAAGTGCGATTTCAAGTTGACATTAGTGCGATTTCGAAGCAGCCGAACGAGCCCCTCTTTGCCATCACGTTCACGTTATTGAGCGGTAAGCGTATATATATCTATATTCAAGTGTAATTGAAGAAAAATTGCAATTTTCAGACATGGCACATGGCAGAAAAAAAAGTTAGGCAAGTGAAAAGTTTCAAGTTTTTCTCAACAAGTATGTAGAAAACTCAAAACTCTCGTGAAACTACACTCTACACTCTACACCATAGACATGGTGGATCATCTTGCTCTTGAGCGTTTGGCAGTCATCCAAGGTATCCAAGCGCAACTAGATCGATGTTGCCTTGGCACGTACAGCTAATATATACATATAATTTTATGTTCTATCCGAATATATACTCTACATTAGTATATTCTACGTTCCGTATGTCAACGCGATAGATTCTAGTCTTTTTGCTGCCAAGCGTTTAGCGGTCTTACGACCGACAAACCGCCTAGTCGGTCAATCTGTCGGAAACACTAGGTAAAATCTAGCTATATTTTAATAAGCAAAAACAATCTTCGCTCGAATTTAAACGCTAATATTGGAACAAGTCGTATTAATCCTCTTGATATACATCAAGTCTATATAATATATATAATATATTTGGAGTTTTTCTCGGAAAGGGGGAAAGAATTAAGGGACAGACAGACAGACAAACAATAAATAAATTGAATATAAACGTTTGCAGGAAACATCCGAAGATTCAGGCGAGTATGCGAGCATATTCAGTCTCAGGTGTGTTCGAGAAACGTGGGTATGAACTTGGGAGGACAAAGCAGAGCCGCGCCGCCTAGTCCGAGGGCCTCCAGAAAGTTCACCACAGAGATGAGCGAGAGTTCCAGCTGTGGCAGTGATACCAGTGAACGACTCTTTCTTAATCCTCACCCAGCTACCAGACAGGTAGTCTGTTTCAATAAGGTAGCGCATCATCCACGTCATCTTCTTCATCTTCATTTCTAAATGTTAATTTTTCTCACAATGAAACAATTCAGATTGTCTGTTTCATTAGATTTGATTTAAAGCAACTGTAGAACTGCGATAGCTGTCGATAGTTGCTTTAGTATCGCTAATTAACGGAGCATCGTATCGATTACAGATCGATTCGGACATTGAGTCGGATACGTCTGTATTCGACGTAAAGTCACCAACCCGCGAGAATGGTAGAAGAAGTTCGACGTCGACGAACAACAACAATGCCCTATCGGGTGAAACGACACCGACCCCGGGCAGTCCGCCAAAAGCGGTGCGAAGCAATTCGGAGAGCCAAAATACGCCGGAAAAGAAATGCGTCACCACTATGAGCGGCAACAACATAGCGTGATACTACCAGAACCTTCGCTTCGAGTTCCGATCGAGTCTGAAGAGCCTATGGGACAGCGCTCAGAGATTTTGGTGAGAAGATCGGGAAGACGCTTTGAAAACGCGCGCGCGCGCGCGCGTCGAACTGCAGAAAATGCGTTCAGACACATCTATATGCGTTATTACGTATTCGTGCAACAGACGAGATTCATCCTAACGTCACCGACTCTCTCATTAGACTGCTACTAAGTAGACTACTACTGAGTAGCGAGAAGATTAAGTGAGAGTAATACTTGATTGCATTGTGTAATTCGAAACATTGAAAAATCTTTGGTACCCTTTACCCTAATATCGCGCGACGCCGACGGATACTGAGGTTTTCATTTTCGAAATTAATAACTATTTCATTTCGTTTTAAACGTTTAGCGATAAGCCTGCAAACGTTTTCTCCAAACGACTCAAACCCAGATGCGATCAAACCTAGAAGCGATGCTATATGCAAATATTGTATTTTGTGTTTATAAGATAAATGGATCTTCAAAAGAGACACTAGTTTCAAATCGCCTCCAGATAAAATTGCCGAACGGCATATATATTTCAATAAATAAGCCTACATAAACAATTGCACGGAGAGAAAGATCTACGATTACTCAACAAGGCAAATGTAAAATATATTAAGAAAATGTGTTTCGTGAGAAACTCAAGTGCAATAATATAATGTTACTATATTATTTCACCCCCCACATACAATGGATGTTACTACAAAAAAAAAAAAAAGAATTGTATCGCGCTGTGTTAAGTTTGAGTTAACAAATGGCACTTTTACATATTATTAGACATTTTACATATTTTATTAATTAATTATGGAAAAGACACAAACGCTATTGCGCTTGGATAGTACCACTGTTAAAAAAAAAAAAATGTATCGTTACCCCGATACATTATAAATTATTCGTTTCGCGAGTTTAATTTTTAATTTTTATTCAAGTTTTAATTCGCTTATCGCACAATGTTTATTTGCAGCTTTGTTATTTCAATCTCCTCATAGTATACTCGTCCAAACAAACGTATACAATCCGATATCTAACTACATTAACAGAAGACACGGTTTGACGGAAAGAATGCCTCGAGAGATTTATTTTTTTCACACACAATGGGGAGAAGAGAAAGAGAGATTTCCTACTTTAAAAAATATTAATAATAAATACACACGCAAGTCTCACGATCGTACGAAGCGTAGATTCGTTTGCCTCTTGCAAAAAGAAAAGCGGAGAGGACGATAAAGTCGACGATGGCAAAAGCAAAACCCGTCGCGAAGCAATCAAGGACTAACGCGTTGCTGAGAGAATGTATAACTCATATAGGAAAAAAAAAAATATATATATATATATATGTATATATATATATATATAAAAGCAGTACAAGAAAGCTGCACTTCCCTAAACGATATAAGAAATAAGTAGTTATATCATAAAGTTATTCTCAACACAGACATATCTCGAGATTGTCCCTATTGGCTTCTTAGTAAAAAGCGACGTTTAATAAGGCGGGTTTAGCATTGTTTTTAAGCGAAGGTTTGTTATATAAGGCTATCGTGATATATGTTTATGAAGAAAGGCGAGGAGATAAGACTAGATAAAGTAACGGAGGAAATAACGAGCGTTGAGCGCCCGAATAATCTCGGAGATCAATATCTTGGATCGATTTTTTGGAGAATGAAACGATCGGCGGAGAAACGATTGGATTATCTTCGACGATAATCCAATGATGCGGTTTTCAAAGTTTACACGATTAGAATTAGATTAGTAGGCGAGAGCGAAAGTGCATAAACGTTCGCACAAATCAAAATTGTGACTTTTTTTTTAGCGCGCGTTGGATTTCTCGCGATAGGCGCTCTCGCTTGAG
Organism: Solenopsis invicta; assembly: GCF_016802725.1. Classification (NCBI taxonomy): domain Eukaryota; kingdom Metazoa; phylum Arthropoda; class Insecta; order Hymenoptera; family Formicidae; genus Solenopsis; species Solenopsis invicta. The sequence goes on from NC_052678.1 coordinate 10,799,718, forward strand.
ATATTACCTATGTATTGTATCGCGCTTGTGGCGACTCGTTCCTACGTATAAATGTCCGAGGGCTATATCTTTATAATCGATTAACGATACGGTAAAGAAGAGCTAACGATCTAGCAAAATTTCGCAAGACGCAGAACGCGGCGGTGTTTTTTCAGTTAAAGGCTCAGCTAACGGCAGACACGTTGTCATTCCACATTATCAAACAAAAATACGTAATATTTATGAAAAGAATTTACCTCGTACCAAAAATATTATTACGATGGAAAATGCGTGGGTGGGAAATTTTATGAAAAGTCATTAATCCTTAACTATTTTCAATTTTTATAGTCTCTCCTACCATTAGACTCGTAGACATTTTAATAACGACTTGAAAAATTTAACACGGCAAAAATTATCTAGAGTATTATTTATATACAAACACCACACAAATATCACCTAAATAAAATATAAATGTTTTCCTATTTATCCATCTCTTTCCGATGGAATTCAATGGAAATTCAATTATTCTTTTTGATCGTCGCAAGAATAGATCTGATTCGGTATGCCCAAAGAAAGAACAAATTTTATTCGAGTAAACTATCCATAAATTTGTCGTTTGGTGGTTGTTGATCGTAGAAATAATTTGTGCCGAGAAAAACGGAAACAAATATCGTTATTTGAAGAATAACGTTATGCAATTAATCCGCGATAAAATTAAACTTTATTAATTTAAACTTTATTAAAATAATTAAAATTTATTTTATCTAGCTTCCGTGTATATTATTATTATTTGTATAAAGAGAGAGATTGTATCTCCTCTGAAAAGTGGCTTGATGATGTAAATTAATTTTTCCTGTTTGATATTTTTTTATATCGCGAAATCGGACTTTGCACGAAATCGTTTATTGTAGATAAGAACAAAAATAACAGAGAGAGAGAAAGAGAGAGAGAGAGAGAGAAAGAGAGAGAGCGCATGTAAACGTGCGTTTACATGTAAAAAAAAGAAAAGAATGAAAGTTTTTATTACACACAAACACACACACATAGAAGATGAATGTGAATTTAGCATTAACAATACAAATACAGATACACACTCACGTATAATTAAAATTAGCATAAGCTTGCAATTATCTATTTACTAATTGCGCTAAAATATAAAAGTCATACAGTACGTAAGTATATTATAATAACAAAATAAGTGGAAAAACGGACGTGGGTGAAGGAACGTGGTTAGAGAGAAAAAGGATGAAAAAAATTACCGGCCATATTAAATTAGGATTTTATATTGTGCGAATCTGTGAATGTGAGCGGAGGAGAGCTAAAGTAATTTCGATATGCAAATCCATAGTAGCAATTGAAGCGATAGCAAATTACAGTAGAGAATAGAAATTTCGAAAGAAATCTCTGTCTCCTGTAAAGTCGTAAAAGTGAGGCGAGGCAAACTGAGGGGAATCTGCGTGATATTGTCGTATATGGAGTTGGAGCGGCAGATTCGCGATACATGTAGGATGTGATGGGAGTGCGCTGCGCTCTGCGCTCTACGCTCCATCGATCCTCGACGAAATATCTCGCCGATAGCTGTGCCGCTGACGTAACATCGCGAAATCTCTTGTACGAAGGAAAGAACAGAGAATTATCGCTATCTCTCACGTGTCTCCGATTTATTTTTCGATTCGCTTTTGCGCGTCGCGAGACGCCGCGCCGCGATCTAGCGTGCGAGCGTTAATCCCGTATTGATTCGCATCAATTTCTCCGAAGAATTTTAAATTTGCAGAATAAATTATTCAGCTCGCGAGACAATCGAGTTTCGAATTGCGAAGGCCAGCCTTCCCCCCCCCTCCCCTAACCCCCCATCCCGCAATCATTCTCTTCAGCCTTATTACGGGCGTTCGCGTCTCTTGATCTCTTTCCGTTTAACGATGAAATATTAACGTGCTTTCTCAATAGCTCGCGCGCAGATCGTAGCAAAATTGTCTCGCCACGAGAGAGAGAGAGAGAGAGAGAGAGAGAGAGAGAGAGAGAGAGAGAGCTGCGCGCAGTGGCGCGCAGATCTGCAGGCATTATACAACAAATTCCCATACCGTATTCTTAAGGCATTATAAGCTAGGTTGAATATAGAAAATTTTTATACGATTTATAAGATAATGCAATTTGCGCCTGCAATCGATTAATTTATTATTCACGCACGTTTTCTTGTTGGCGTTTTCGTTAAAAGTGCACTGTCCCGCGGCCATCCCCGCGCTGATCGTGAGTTTCGCAAGTTCCGTCGTAATCGATCGACGACTCGACAGTCGGACGACAGCGAGGGTCGATCCTCTGAGTTCCAAACGTCCCAACCCCTCCCCCAAATAAATCTTTCTCGTCTTGCATTCATTTATGTTGAGAATAATTGGCAATAATAGAGGGAACGTGTAGAATCAGACGTGTATATTCCGTACGTAGAACTCACAATCAGAGGGAGATGAGAGAGAGAGAGAGAGATCGCGCGGGTCGCCGCCGCGACGTGTGCCTCGCGTCGTCCTCGTATGGCTCGTATTCCTCGAGGAGGCGCCTTGTCTTGTCTATTGTAAGATAGCTCTTGTCCAAGTGAACAATTCCGCGTGATTTATCATTATCGTGCTTCTCTCTCTGTATCGCGCGTATTCGTATAATATATTTATCGTGCATCTACCGCGATAGGACGTCGCGCCTATCTCTTTGACTGTCACTTTGACTTCTTTCGTAGCCGCAACAAACGACGAGGTCCAATTAGTTTTAGCCAAGATTTAGTAAAAGAAGCGGGGAAAAAGAAAAGCTCACATCCAAGTAATAACTCAACAACAAGAACGTCTGAGAAACGTTCTCGTTTTCATCAGACATCCGAGCTGTCTAGCTAGCGAGTCGCGATGCAAGCCGCAACGACACCACCACCCTTTCCCATCCGAGACAACGCTTCTTTTTACGGTATATACATCGTGTCACGCTTATCGGTTGATGCACCTAAAATGATGCACCGATCGCTGCCTCTCGTAAATCAGCACGTACCTTTTGTCCTTTTGTCATCGCTCGTAGACCACGTAATAGACACGATTAGCGAGTAGAATGCGGGGGGTGGGGGGGGCTCGAGAGATCGTGCACCACCAGGTTTCATCGATGATCGACGAAGACGAGGAATGGCTCTCTCGCAGAGAGAAAGAGAGAGAGAGAGAGCTGCGTGGAATGCCTTTCTCGAATCTAAAATTATAAGATAACGGACGATTGTCTCAAATCTGATTGTACATCGCATATAAGAGTAGCGATAACGAAATATAAATGTCGCGATCGAGTAAAGTTTCAAATCTCTAAGGCGAAATCTCGTAAGGACCATTGGAATCCAATTAAGCGCATTTATGCAGGAAGGAAGCAAAATATAATTTTCGAATAGTTATTTTAAAAAGTGCAGTGATTTAACACGATGTGCAATAACACTAATAACCAAGCGAATACATGCCCAACAATTAGCTTTTTCGCTTAGCAATATTTTGAAGAAAAATCCGAAAATGGAAAAATTGGAAACTAGTTCCTTTCTTCATAATTAGACATATGTATAAAAGGAGAACGAGCTTTCTCTCTCGGATATCGGATAGCAGATAGCGCGATATATCGCGTTCCAAGTATGCCCCACTTTGATTCTTCTTTTCATCGAAGCCCCGCGCGCGCGCGCGCGCGCCTCCGCTTCCGCGTAAATTGGTAAATTTTCCAAATCTCTCACGATCTATAGTAGTCGCGCGTACGTAGTATGTGCTGAATATTTAGTGACGTCCAAACAAACTGACAATAACGGCTGTGAGTGAGCGGTATTCTTTTTTCAGCAAAAGCTCTATTCTAGCGTAAATCTCTATCTCGCGTTCCGCTCGATTTGCCCGTGTGTGCCGATGAATCGGACGATCACCGTGTCCGATCGATGATGAACCACACGCAGGTATAATTTCGACACGTACGACATAAACACAGCGCATGCACACATCGATTGATTTCTTGTCTTATACTGTGAAAATAAGCATTACAATAAACTATAAACTCCCGTTTGGATCGATATTCGGCCCGAAACTCGCCCAGTTCCAAGGACGAGATCGTTCCGATTCTCGCACTCTCTTTGAACTCTACTCGACACACTTGCAGCCTGCATGGAGAAGAGAGCCGCATCTTATAGCATCCCGTTGTAGCAAAGCACGTTTTCGGGAAAATTTCAGGGGCTCAATTACGTGTTACATCGCGAGTATATATCTTCTTACTCGAACGTCGTACCAGATTCGTGCAATTAGCCTGAGAAAAAGTAAAACGCTGAAATTTGATGCACTCGCAGTCAACTATTTTTTTACGAATGATAAAAATTGCTCTTGCGGTTATATGCCGATACTCTGATATAATAAGCGATACCGATCCATTGTATATGGACGATTATATTCCCTTCGCACGCGAATTGCAAAGGTAACGAGAAATGCGTAGGTATTGTGATTCAAGTGTCACGAACCGGCAAAATACGTCAAGAAGAACCACATACGCCCACGTACACACACACACACACACACACACACACACACACACACACACACACACACACACACTTTGAGCAATCGTCGATCATTCGAGATAGAATTTTGTTCTCACGGGTACATGATAGTTTCATAACATATTACAAAGTTAAAAGCGCAACACTCTAGCAGCACAGTATTTCCGTTGTGCGAAATTCTGCTTTCGTTGGAAGAAAAAGAAAAGAAAAGAAAAGATTATGTGCGCCCGCGACGTAGCGCGACAATCTTCGAATTTGTATGCGCGCCAAGCGATTAATTTTTCCTCGTGACTTTATCGCATCGTGAGTACGCATGTACGATTGTTTTACTTAAATCTTATTTGTTGAATATCGACTTACCTACCTATCGCGCGTTGTTTCGATACGCACGTCGTTTTAGTACGGAGCGATTGAAGAGAACGACATTGCATAATTTAGCGCGATATGATTATTATTGGTGGTCAAATGTCACAATGACTATCAATTATTATGTATTATGTATTATTATTATTATTATTATATTATTATTATTATGACTATTATTATGAAAATATATCGCGTTAGTTTTTGGACAAACGAATAAAAACACTGGGGGTGGGGAAATAAAAATTGTAACATATTTGTTGATGGCCAATATCAAATATGTATAAAAGTAATAATAATGCAACATTAATAATAAACAGATATTATTAAAATTGCTCGTTTTGTTAATACACACACACATGCGCACACACACGAGTATGTACATAATATATACATAATAATTCCAATTTCGGCAAAAATATTAATTAGTCAGTATTTTAATTGTTATTTTGTCATTTAGCAAACAGTGATTTTACCGACAGTAATTACTGCAAAGTTTCGACTGTAAAGCGAGTGTAGATAGAGTCCGAAACAATTTTATTTTTGGAAGCTTTGCTTATTACTCTATCCTTGATTCTGAGGGCCAACTTGGATTAATTTTATTCGACGATCGACTCTCTCTCTCGAGAGAGAGTTGCTCACGCGTTGCCATCAACTCATATTCATTAAATAATAATTAAAAAAATTAATAATTCCATTTATGTTAAAACTATGAAATATATCGAATGTTACAATATAGATTTGTAGATTATAAAGAGAAAAGAAGAATTTTGCAAATCTTGTTCTAATAATAAACTGTTTTATTTTCCACGTTGGCAATTCTGCCAATCGTCGATTAAAGTCAATTGGGATTGGTCGAAGAATGACCCTAAACGAGTTATAATTATTTAAGGATGTATGGGTGATGTCTTAAAAACATTACCAAGAATATCAAAATTTCACAGATTATTCTATTATTACGTTTGTGTATCTGTATAAAATTTGAACACAATTTTCTTATTGGTTTAAAAGTTACTTCATTTTTTCTTTATATTCTTGATTTTGTAGTTTTTAAACAACTAGATTTATATCAATTTTTGTACAAATATTTATTAAAGTTTTGTTAGAGTATATGTAAAAATTTTGATTCAATTCGTAATACTCTTTCTTCATTTGCTCTAAAATTTGCAAAAATTAAGTTTTTTTTTTACAAATTTTATAAGGAAGGAACATTGAGAATTAAATCAAAATTTTCAAATATAATAATAAAACTCTAATACATGTTTGTACAAAAATTGATTTAGATCTACTAACTCTTGTTTAAAAGTTATGTCTTAAAAACTGCAACAAGATATAGTCGTTTTCCGAGGGGGAATTCACAACCCAAAATTTTGTACACCAATGCCGATTTTTGGCATTGCTGTAAAACACTGCCGACATTTTTGTACACTGCCGACAATGCTTATTGTTAGTCAATGCCTACAATGCCGTCAATCCTATATTAAAATTAAGGCAATGCCATGCAATTATGAACACTACCGCGTGCCCATTATCATACGCCAATGCCTGCACAAGAATTCTAAAGCTTTCCCGAAGTATTCAAAAATTTTTGTGCTCATCCTCATGATCGAAAAACCGACTCTGAAGTGAGCTCACCACTCCCTAACCACTGACGACAATGCCGTCAATATTATAGGTCACTGCTTACTTTTTTCGGCAGTCCACTGCCGAAATTTTGTACACCAATGCCGGCTGTGAATTTCCCCTCGTCGTTTTCGTTTGAAAAATTTTTATAAACCATAAATTCTTTTTTCATTATTTTCTTAAAAAAAAAAAAAAAAATACAAATTTTTATTTTAGAGTAATTTTTGTAACAAAAATAAATATATTTAAAAAATGTATAAATGAAAAAAGCTCTGAAGAGGTACATCAAGTAATAAATAAAAATACCGTAAGAGCCAACACAGGATGTTCATGTGATAATTAATTAACAATATAATTAACAGACGTTTCGATCCTCTGGTTTGGATCATCTTCATTGTATTCCATGTACGATGATAATCAGGCTTGTGTAGCGCAGAAAAAAGTTTTCTGAAACCACTCGTTCTATTCACATCGCGTTGACATAGTACAACCGCCTCTTTTTGACCAAAACTTGTCATATAACTACGCGGACCATAATGCATTACATTGACCATACTTTCACTACAACATTTTCGGTCGTGAATTTTTGTACTTGCGCTACACAAATCTGATTACCATCGCATACGGAATACACTGAAGATGATCCAAACCAGAAAATCGAAACGTCTGTTATAATTGTTAATTAATTATCACACAAACATCTTGCGTTGGCTCTTACGACATTTTTATTTATCACTTGAATATATTTTGTTGCAGTTTCAACTTTTAGCTCGGAATTAAAATATACAAAAAGATTTTTCGATAGTAGACTCACCACATTGTTCGACTGTATTATAGATCAATTTGTGACATTGATTTCTATTTCAAGAGATTCTTTGCAAAAATACATTCTACTTGTATATTTATTTTTTGGGAAATAATTAAAAATATAAAGAAATATTTGTAACACGAACAAAAGGTCCGTTCCTACAAATATGAAAGATGAATGAAATAAAGGAGAAGAATCGACGGACGGAGAAGCGAGCGTGAAGGCGAATTCAGTGTCGCGCGTGAATCATGAATCGTGACTCTGAATCGTGAAAGAAATTAATCGCGCGCGCGGGCGGGCGGGCGGCGATGGAGCACAAAAGAGCGGCGGAAATCTCGATGGAGATATTCGCTCGCTTCTCGAGAGGAGATTGTCGCTAGAGATGAGGAGAGAGAGAGAGAGAGAGAGAGAGAGAGAGAGAGGGGAGACGATTTCGCGATCGCATCACCTCGCGTCGCTCGGCGTCGCTCGGCGTCGCGGCGCGGCGACCCCGCCGAATCCGCCGATGCCAAAGAGCGAAGCGCTGTTATGATTCGAGTCCGACAGGTCCGGCTGCTGCTACTCGGTCGTCGTCGGCGTCGAAAGTCAAAGTGAATCTGCCGCCGCCGCTGCCGCCGCCGCCGCCGCCGCCGCGGAACACGTGCGAGAATCCCGATTCTCCCGGTGCGTTCATACGCGTGTGACTTACTACGTACCTTTTATCTACCTTCACTCTCGCCTGCTTGTTCCAATCCGCGAGACAGGCTTTTTGCTTTGCGACAGGTGAAATCATGAAATGGTACGTATACACAAAATCGGCACTTGCCGACTATCGAACGCGTCGAGCGATTTTCGATTTTCGATTTTCGATTTTCGATTTTACTTTCGCCGCGCCGCGCCGCGCCGCGCCGCGTCGCGACTCGCGACTCGATTGCGATGCGATCGATCGATCGAAATCACTATGTATAATCGTTTGGCAAAGAGTCACGTATGTCTGTGCGTATACGTTTCGAGAAAATAAATTTACAAACCTTTGCCAGACCGTTAAACTTAACCGTTTTGGAATACTTCCCGAAATCATAACTAAGATATCTGGATTCCACGCTTCTCTTTTATAAATAGAGAGAATAATAACGTAAATTTCTCACGTCGACGCGGATGCAAAGAATAAAATTGCCTGTGGCTATTTCTGAAAGTCAAAAGCGCTAGGCTTGTAAAAAAAGCTCAATTTTTCTCTCACTCGTTATTTTTTTTTTATTTTTTTGTGGTTCTCTACCTTGACAAAGCGTTCTTCGCGCGCTAATTTAAGAGAATTCGCTAGAGTTTATTTCTTTGAAAATCGATGAAATGATTCGGTGAATTTCATTTTTGCTATTTCGTCGATATAACGATAAAACGATACAATTGATAATAACTTTTAACGCGTAATTACATAAGGATGTAATTACCTGTCTATTTTAGTAGCGGGGTCTCTATCTCTACGCGTTTCGTATCTCGTATCGCGCGTCCGACACGGTATATCCTATTATTAAAGTCCCTTTAAATAAACATTGCATCGTGTACTTGAAATTTTTTAAATCGTGCTACTAGTTATATGGTACCGTTCAGTCGTTTACACGCGTAATTGATACGTGAATTTGATAGTATCGCAATATTCTATTCGTACGTTATCCAAAAATGGTAACGGTAATGAGCGATAATCAAAATATTTCGAATTCTATTTACTCGCACTTTAGATGCCCGCAACCCGCAACCCACTGGCTCGTGCTGGTTTTCGTACGGAATAGACGCGATGTGCGAGAAAAATGAAAATAAGTTAGAAAAGTTGTCTGGTGCGGGCCAAGATACCGCTCGCCGACGCGCTGTATTATATGCCATGCCGAGTGGGGTCGTTTAAAAATAGACGTTTAAACTTAAATTATGCCCTCTAGTAAAGGGAGCTGCGAGCGAGAGTGGTCAAAATTTTATAAGCGCTTTAACGTAACCGAAGGATGCAATGTCGCGATATGCGTATTCGGAGATGCCCTTTTTTATATTGATATTCGACGTACATAATTGACAAAAGAAGTCTCTGCACATTAATACAAGCTAAAGTACCAATTGTTAAGAGATAGGTTATTACTTTCTTCTAATTAGAAGCTAGAGATTATTCCTTCGAGTGCACAGTACGATAATGGACGGATCAAATTTTTAATTAGAAATTATATGCTGTGTACATACGATTGATACGGTAGATACGCAGAATAACGTACCGCTCTACTCGATCTGCCTCGTCATAAAAATTCCAGTCTTCTTAAAATAACAAATCTCACGCGGAAGTATGTGTGCCATATGCCATATGCCATATGCCATATGCCGTATGTGTCGCTCGCACGCGATTCTTGCAGTTTGCACAAGAATTAATACGCGTTGATAAAGCTCTCATTGTACGACTCGATCGTTACATGTATAAGCTATAATGTATAAACGGACGATTGATGATTCACGAAAGCGGGGCTTGGTTGCATCTTGCAATCTTGCAATCTTGAATCGCAAATTTGAAGGGGGGCAACGATGAGGGACTTTAAGCGATGCACGCTCGTTTCCTTTGCCGTCCAACCGTCGTCGCATCGTTGTGCATTTACTCTTTACTTACCACTTACCATGCAGAGAAATTTGCTTTGTCGCGCAAGATCTACGAGAGATGATAACCAATAATAAACGCGTGCGCGCGCGCGCGCACGCAGGAACGCAGAAGAAACAAGAGGAACGACGCCGACGCGTAGGAAAGTGCAAAGTGCGGCAAGTGGGTGGCGCGAGGGGCGCAAGGGGCGCGAGCGACGCGAGCGAAAGGAACGGAAGAGGGAGCACGCGCACAGGTGCGCGCATCGATCGTCGTAGCCCGCGCGCTATCTTCCGGCGATTTCGCGCACTACGACTCTCGTGCGGTGCGAAATCGAAAGATGGCCGTGCCGCTGTCGTTTGACGGCAACTTTTACGGCAGCCGCAGACCTCCGCGGGGCCCGGCCGTGACGAATCGCGAGTAATTGATAACGTGGTAATTCAAGATCGTCGCGCGGACGCTAGTCCAGGATCGAAAGGAGAATGGCGGAGGTGGTGACGACGACGGCCACGGCGACGATGATGACGACGACGACGACGACGACGGCAACGGCGGTGACGATGACCACGGAATTGTGAAGGGAGTTGTGCGCGCGCGTTGTGCGACGATCGTCCGTCGAGAGTCCGTCGCGCCGTGAGCGCGGTGTCTAGCAGACGACATTGTTAGTAAAAATAAAATACTATTGTGTGTATATATATATATATATATATATATATATATATATATATATATATATATATATATATATATATATAAAATTTGGATAGGATCGGAGGAGTGAATACGCCGCGGCGGTTTCGGCGAAAAACGCCTTTGCCCGTGATCGAAACGCAAAAATTTGTGTAGGCGGCGAAAAACGTCACTTTTTATGTCGCACCTCGCTAGCGTCGATCGTCAACGATGGTCGCTCCTCGACTCGTCGTCAGTCAACAACGAAATTGCGAAAGAGGATCGAAAACGTGCGTGCTCGACGGGCCTCGATTGATCGTCGTCGTGACATTCGACACGTCGCCTTGGTCGGCGAGTCGAATCACTCGAATCACGCTAGCGAAGTAACGATCGCTAACTGCTGAAGAAAAGGAGAGTGAGAGAGGGAAAGAGAGCCGAGTTGCGAGCGATCGAGAGATCGCGCTTGATATGGAGATTCGCTTCGGTTCGCTTCGGTTCGCTTCAGGACCGTGAATAACGAGAAACTGAACCAACGGGCGACACACACTCTTCTCTCGCACGCAATCATGGCTGCCTAGCACAGGGCGCGTATCGACCAATTTTGTCAAACGTCATTTCAGGTTAAAATCGTATTCGTAATCGAGATTGCGTTTTGCGTCGACGACTCGCACCGTCGCGTCGATACGATGACACTGCGTTGTCGCGCGGCCACCACTCATCATTATCATCATCATCATCAACATCAACATCATCATCATCACCATCACCACTATCACCAGCAGCGGACACGCTGCATTACGCGTACATATATTTATGACGTAATCTGTCACTTGCCTTTTTCAGGCCCGCGAATCATACCGAGGATTCCGCGTTGAGGAATGTAGGCGACGAAAGCACGGATCAAAATAACAATATAACTATGACTAGCGAAGATCTGCTGCAGCCTGGCCATGTGGTCAAAGAGCGTTGGAAAGTTGTAAGCTTATTTTTATTCTTTTTACCCCCCCCCCCCTTCCCTCACCTCCCTATAACCAAAGAAATAGGCTGTACCTTGTGTCACCTTTTAACTATTTTAAAAAGATGAATGACACTTGGTATCGATGCAATTTACTGTATTCCATAATGCGACGGAGGCTGTGTATAATATTTTATAAAGAAGCATATGCGCGTTTTGAATGTATAGGTGAGAAAAATAGGTGGCGGTGGATTTGGTGAAATTTATGAAGGTCTTGATTTGATGACAAAGGAACAAGTTGCTCTTAAAGTCGAATCTGCACGGCAGCCAAAGCAAGTTTTAAAAATGGAAGTAGCTGTACTAAAAAAATTACAGGGTTAGTATTAAATCTTTTTGACTAAATAAATATATTCACAAATTGATAAGTAGCTTCCATTATCTTATTCCTATATTATTGCTTTATTAAAATTAAAAAAAAAAATTATTTATAGGTAAAGACCATGTTTGCCGTTTTATTGGCTGTGGACGTAACGATCGATTTAACTATGTTGTAATGCAATTACAAGGAAAAAACCTCGCCGAATTGCGCAGGGCGCAACCGCGAGGAGCTTTTTCACTCTCTACTACATTACGTCTTGGTCTTCAAATTTTGAAAGCTATAGAAAGTATTCATCAAGTGGGATTTTTGCACAGAGATATTAAACCTGTAAGTATACATATTTATACATCCTGTGTTAATTGTATACATCAGATTATCTGTACTTTAACTGAACCACATATTAGAATTACATAGTTGTAAAAAATATTAATATTTTGTTTTACAGTCAAATTTTTCAATTGGCCGTCATCCTTACAACTCCAGGCTAGTATACATGTTAGATTTCGGTTTAGCTCGACAATTTACAACCAGTACGGGAGAGGTGCGACCGCCTCGTGCTGCCGCAGGATTTAGAGGAACCGTCCGATATGCGTCAGTCAATGCACACAAAAATAAAGAGATGGGCCGACACGATGATTTATGGTCATTATTTTATATGCTAGTCGAATTTGTTAACGGACAACTGCCATGGCGAAAAATAAAAGATAAAGAACAAGTAAGTCGGAAAAATTTTAATACGATTGTGATACGGAAACAGTTTTGTATATAATTAGAAACATTGAAATATTTGTAAAATCTTGTATAGGTGGGTCTCATGAAAGAGAAATATGATCATCGATTACTTTTAAAGCATCTCCCATCTGATCTACGAGTCTTTCTAGAACATATTCAGGTAAAATATCCGATATGATTTCTACTAGTTACATGACAAATCTTCAACTTTAACAACTAATAACAAAACTCGTGCTTTCGTAGAGTTTGGAATATGCAGATAAACCAGATTATGGTATGTTAGCTGGTCTGTTTGAACGATGTATGAAACGTAGAGGTGTAAAGCCAAACGACCCCTATGATTGGGAAAGGCCATTAATAGCTAATGAAGGTTTATCAACTACTAGATCATTACCTACAGTAGCTGTACCACCTCCTCTTACTACAGCTACTACTCTTAATCAACCTCCGACTACAAATGTCGATACGAATAATCAAGAGAATGTGGAACCGGATAACAGAAAGGAGTTGGATGTAAGAAATATAAAAATCTCAAATATTCTTATCGTATGTATGTGTGTGTATGTGTGTACACACACACACACACACACACACACACACATATACACACATGTGTATTTTGTATATTTGGCACAGGCACAATTGGATTATGAAAGTATATACAGAAGAAACAGGCAACGTGGAGTAGAAGGTTCTCCAGTGCCATTTGCAGCAGCTATTAGCAATCATGGTCGGGATAAAAATTGCAATGCCACAATACCAACGACAGATAATACGCATCAGCAAGTCGCCCAACAAACTATACCACCTTTGCCAACTCAAGGTTTGTATAATTTACTTAGATCGCGATGTTTCTTTTATCTTTATTACATAATAATTATTACGTAGGATCTCCCAAAAAACGTCGTGCAGTTTCGATGGCCGTAGAATCTCAAGTTCCTACGCCAGTAGAAAAGCAGGTGGATAATGAAGGGGATGCGTTGATGGCTTCCGCACGTTCTGCATCCGAAGTTCCTCGCCTTAAAACAGTAACAAATGCAACAGCGCCACTTAGGAAATCGGCAAGCGGTGCTACGTTGCCTGCTACGCTCGCTCGTTTGCGCATCGCTACGCCAGAGGGAACGTCCGCTGAATTGCCGAGCCCTCGTATACAAACGGAAGTCGACGCTTCCTATTGCTCTTACGATGTAACTAATACTAAATACGTTGGAAATCAAAGTCCAGTGAGTATACGATTGTTAGTTAACTTGGCAGATTTGTATTTACATTACAACTGATGGTAACACAAGTTTTATATTTGAATGTTTTCAGGTAACTGAACAAAGAGAACCTCTCAGAAGAGAACCCAGAAGGAGAGCAGACAGTCGACAACAAGTAAGAAGCGGACGTTCAGCGGTACGTGACTGTTCTATTACGCAATTTGCGCAAATAGACGATGACAACGTATCCGCCTTGCAACAAGTAACCAAAGGTGGCGGAGGATTAACTCTGGCCTCACAATGGAAGTCACAATTTGACGATTCCGAAGAGACTGATAACGAATGGAAGGGTGAAAATTTACAAAGCCCTGAACACAAAGGGGCAAATGTTCCATCCATACCACAAGTAAACAAAATTTTACTTATTACATAATAAAAAGTTTAAACAAGCAAAAGCGTAGCGTGTTATACGAAAGTACTCTAACAATGCTCCAAATTTAAACAAGTTTACATTTGCAGTCCACAGGTATCATCGAGAGCTCACAACAATTGGATACAAAATCTATCGCGGCTCAATCAAATGCCTCAAATGTATGTCAACAGCAGTCTTTAATGCCCACAGCATTATCTAAAATAAGCGAAGATTCTCCAAGACCAGCGATGCCACATAGATGTTTAAATATCGCGGGTATCGAAAAGTATCCAGAACTGCAAGGAGCACTTCCGCGAGCTTGGAGCGTTCCGGTTTTAGCACCACACATTCGAGCTTATCTCGAAGCTCCGTTGGTTCGTATTGTGTTCTATAATGAATCGTAACCGATTGCTTTTTTCCTCTCTTCATAAACTTCTAAATTTCAATGGTAATAGGTTCAGCAAGCGGCATTTGATGATTTGCTGTATGAAGTCGATGTTATGAGGAATGTAGCCACTCGATACGATGAACCAAGACAAACCGTACCATCCAGAAGATTTAGTTTACCAGCGGTAGCTTTCTCTCCTTCCGATGTAATATTTTACAATAGAGAAGAAGAGGAAGAAGCAGTAGCAGGTAGATTGGAAATCAGAGTGGTAGACGCAACTGGTGGTGCTACAATTGTGCAAACTAGCGCTGACAGGGAACCATTACAAAGTACGTGATCATTTTTTTTTTTTTCTTCACAAATCTGTTATCGATTGAATGAATAAATGCATTAGTCAATTGTAATTGATTTTGCACTTATAATGCATAAATATTAATATTTACTTGAATTTATAGAAAAATTAACAAATGGCACGGCAGGTAGTCCAGCTAGTCCTAATCCAGGACCGGAAGAACCATCGATATATTACGACGCTACTGAAAATCGACCGATTGCAAACGCAAGTTTGCAAAAAGAATCGATTAATGTCACTACTGCCTCGACTACTGTACAAAATGCAGTACCGCTTCGTGATAATAAGGACAATAAAGAGAAGGAAACATCTAGTAGGACGTACATCGCTCATAGTAAAATACCGGTTCCTGTTAAAAGTCCAAGATGTTCGCTATCTGAATCAACGCCCGAGACTAACACCCCGAATACCAAGGCAGGAACTGGAAGTGACATAGAAAAATTACCCGTGCCCGCGACCGCAACTAAGGAAAAAGAAAATAGTTAGTAAAACTAATATAATATAGAAAACGTACTTTAATAATGTCATATATTTATAATATAGCTATATTTAGTTGTTTATGATGTGCAAGATTGTGATAAGAATTGACAAGACATACATTGTTCTTAAAAATTTTGTTAAAAAAAAGCAATGTATCGCTGAAGATACATACTGAAAAAGCTACGCTTTAAATGCTTTAATTTGTTACTATGTACTATATACTTTATTTAATAATCTTAAAGATTGTTTATTTACACTGTTATCATTGTTATTAGTTAAAATTTCTGGTGAAATTTTAATATAACTCCAATATTTATAATAAAGAAATTTACTATTATATTTCGAAAAAATTTTATCTGGAAAAAAATGATTATAGTAGAAAACTATTTTTTTTTAAGTTATTTTTTGTCTTAAAAGAGTTTGCTTTACATCAATCTCATCGTGAATGAGTCTTCTACAAATTATTCATTCATATTTTCTCAAAACAAGAAATAATGTTTCGTAACTGTACAAAATATTATTATGTAATAATAAAACGTATGCATGAATTTTAAATATCCCTAAAGAATTCAACCGTTGTGTAGAAATATTTTTGACAAATGAAATAGCATTAATTTAGAAAATAATTTCTATTTAAAAAATAAGAATGTATATATGTGTGTGTGTATATATACGTGAAATTAATTTGATATGTTGCTTCCTCTCCGTACTAACGTTCGCAAATTTTAGCTGTCAGAGGTAAAGCATTGACAGCACATACGGAAGCGCCAGCACATTGTCGTCGCATGCCATTATCTGACGCTAGACCAATCATGTCACCTTTAACTTCAGCCAGCTCAGCCGAAGATGAAAATTTAACTGGATGTACACCCGCTTTGCGCCGCCGAAGACAAAGTGAAAAATATGTGACAGACGCTAGTCAGCTGAATCTGCAGTTCCAAAGACCGCAACATAGAACGAGACCGCAATCTGAAGTATTGCCGAGACTTTCTCCCAGGGGAGTACCTTCGCATCTTCTACGGGAGCCTGGTAAAAAATCTGAAGAGAGCAGTGAAAGTGATTCTAATAGCAGTGGACCGCCAAAATCTTCTCGTCAACCACCACCACCGCCTACGTCGTTGCCACCTCACATAGCAGAAAATAATGCTAGGTGAATATACTTGCAGCACACATATATCTGACTTATATAAATAGTTGATGGTTGGAAATTCTCGATGTATCATTTCCTGAATTTGATGTCACTACGTAATTAAAACTAATGATATTTCTCTCACATAATTTCTTTTCTGTGATTATAGATGTAAAATTTTCTATAATTATAGATGCCGCCGTTATTGGCCAATACCAGACGCACCGGTTGCTAGCAGGGAATCGTGAGATTTGATATTCAAAATGACAAGTAGCCTCAGTTTATGTTAGGATCGAGAAGGCTTTTACTGCTCAACCATTTGAGAATGTGATATCATTTGGGACACCGAAAATACAGCAATTTTTCTGATAAATACATCATCGGATACATAAAAATTTTAGCAAAAATGCATATCTATATATCTACAAAGATATAGAGCATAACTATTCATTTAGCGTGCGAAAATGTAACTATCTGTGAATGCATATTCATATAATGCCGCTTTAATTAACTGCTAAACTTTTTGAGCACAAGTTCTTCAAAAGAAGTCTTTCTTATTACTTTTGAGGCATGTGCTCAATAAGTTTCACTGAATTGAAAATTATATATGAGATTGTTTTCAGTGTACAAGCAGTGCAATAATTTGGTGATTCCCGATAGTCGCTTTATTTAAAGACTATATTTTTTTTCTTTATTTATAACACTTGTTATACTTATGTTACAATATAAACCTATCCATCCAGTATCTTTAAATTTTTACGTACAGTGTTATATATTTCTTTTATACATATACACACATATATATATATATATATATATATATATATATCAGTTGGATTTGCATAACTTGATATAGCCATAGTATATATTTTGTATGTGTTACCAGAATTTTATGCTTTTATTAAATTTAATAGAATTTTCTTTACACATAAGTATCGATTGCACTTATCTTCATAATTATATAATAAAATACCCTATAGAGACAGGTTTTATAAAATTTTATAATTTTGTTAGTGATAACAGCAAAGTTATATAAACACATTTTTTGTTACAATAATATAATTATTACAACTACTGTTGTACACTGAAACACATTTATTTGTTGAAATAATACAAATATTTTATATCTTAAAGGAATAAGTGCTCGATAATTTAATTAAAATTATACTCATCCGATTTATGAGAATGCTTTAAAACTTTGAATTATTAGTAATTTAGAATTGCTATCTTGCAATGAGCATAAATCATGTAATAATGAATATAACGAGTTTTGTGAATGATATAAGAAAGCATGAATAATAAGTATTATTGCAAGTAGCATTGCAAGAGAAAGACGAGTTTAACAAAGTGGCTTTAGAGTATTTATAAAATTCGGGCCAGTCGTACTAGTCTCCTTAATAGCCCATTATTAAAGTCAACAACATAATTTTTTTTTTCCATATATACAAGATGTTTCAAAACAATCGAAAGTCCTTTTAAAACAGATCCTTTGGCTAATTAGGAATTGATTTTTCCTTAGAGTAAAAAGACATAAAAGAAAATAATCACATTTATTACAACTTGTCAATTTATTATATATGTATATATATATATTTTATTAAAATTAAAATTAAAATTCCATGAAAATGTATTTTTTTATATGTGAAATTAGTTTTGCTATTTGTTTCTTGAAAATTTAGGTTTCATAAAGCTTTCTTTGTTTTGTTCAATTGCTTAACACGAAAATTATTGTTGTGACAATATTTTCGTTAAGAATAAAAGTTGACTATAAATTAGCTGAAAAATGTCATTGAAAGAACTCTCAACGCTTTTGAGATATCCTGTAAATATATATATATGATCTCAGCTTCCTTGTACTATCTTTCATCTACAGATCTTTAAATTAATTTGAAATTAAAAAGAAGTTTTAATTCTTAAATTGTAAATAATTAAAAATTCAGGGATTTTCTCAAATTAGCTTCAGGGATGTAAATATATATACATATACATATACATAATAAGTATATAAGTAAAATAATAAATTTAAATTAAACTGAAAATATTTAGGATTATTATGAAATTATATTATATTAATTTTATTTTCTTAGAAAGTAATATATATATATATATATATATATATATATATATGAACAGTTATTATAAATTGCCTTTATTTTTATTATTAAAAATATTTAAAATTGAATGTTAAAAAGTCATAACATTTTTGTTAAGAAAAATGCATCCCAAATTTATCAGGGAATCTATAGATGAAAGGATATGCAGAGAATTTGGGAACTGTGTATATGAGTATACGCGTCTGGGTGCGAATCGAAGAGATGTGTATGCATGTGAGAAACATTTGTAATAGGAATTTTCAAATAATGTTTATACCAAACGATGTAATAAATACAGGTTCCTTTATTCACTAATGTAGCATACAATATATACATATATTACACATGTAATATGTGTATATATGTATATGCATATATATTCCAAGATGGGATATAGAATGCCATAACTATGTATGAAGAGAGAGGTGTCAGATGAGACATAATCGTGACAGATATTTAAATATTTCTAATGCACATAATATGACAAAAAATTAATTTAAGCACGGATGCTTTGCGAGTTTTCTTATATAATGAATCTTGAATGAAGTCTAGTGATGCATAAAACTAGTCATAGTAGAATAATCCATAATGTGCTATTGTTAAATCCAATTTTAAATATAGAGTCATGTCACCTTGTATAAAATAGGAGCATTATTCTGTGCAATGATTATAATAAGATCAAGTATAGGAAGTGTTTTCCGGTATTGGCGAAAAGTGGAGACAACATAGTTTCTTACGAAATGTAACATTATTTTTTTTTTATTTTTTTTTTTTTTAGTAGATACAAAAATATTAATCTTCCTCGAAATTTTTGTTAGAAAAGGATGTCGAGAGTCAAGGGTTCATGGTCAAGGGAGTCGAGAGAAATTATTTGACCATTTTTCGTCAATTCTATATGTAAACACATAATATAATAATTTATAAATTAACAAGTTTTTAATCGTTTTGTTCAGCGGAACATAACGCGCAACAAGAAAGATTATATTAATAGAAGGTTTACCATTGACTTATTATTGCTTATTAATTATGAGGCAATATCTTTTCTTCGTGTAAATGTATACGAAGTGCGGATACACGACGTAGATTGAATAGACATACAAGGATCAAAATCAATGAATTTTGGATATTATTAATGATAGCGTTATTATATATATAAGAAAAATATAAAAAAAATGTTTTCAAGCAAGTACATAGACTTGTAAAGTATTATTTGGATACATGTCTAATTGAATTTATAAGTCAACTGGTTTTTTTTTCTCCAGAAGAAGGAACATGAGGGAAAAAAGATATAATATCTTCTTTCCTAATTTATGTAAATAAATGGCATGTATGCATATATATGTAGATATAGCTTATGACAGATGCATATATACATATATGCATATAGATACAAGTATATGTATTTTATGGATATTCAGATGTAACATACAATGATTAAACAAAAATTTACAATAGATATTCAACAAATTTGATAGATTAACTCATTAAAGCCCACGCTTTCTTGCAAGGTCTGTGTGAATCTCTCTTATCTTGATTTACTGGATAAAGCAATATATTCTCTTCAGCAATTGGAAACTTTACGTAGAGGTCTTATTTATTTTCAAAATAACTGAAAAGTAACAATTATAATAACTAAAATTATAATTAAACTTTAATGAGTTAATTTAAAATTGAATCATAATCGATATAAAGACAGATAGTAATAATACTGGATATCACTGGGAAGTATTTGAAAGGTAGATGATTCAAAAGAATCCTTTTCGTTGTGAAAGTTACGAGATGCTCTTAATTATCATAACAATTGCCAATATTAAATATCGTTATAATTAAGTACGAAATTCTACTAAAATCTATTTGAAATTAACTGAGAAATAAAGTTATTTAGGATATTTTAGTCATGAATCTTAAATATAATAAAATCATTAGAATTTTGATCATTAAAGATATTTCATTGAAACTTTTAATACAGAAACAATGATTTCAAATTAGTAAAAAAAAAATCTATCATTAAAATATTTTCCGGTCGGACAGGATATTCTGTATATGAGAATTGTCATAAAAATTATAATGGATCGGTATTCTTAATCGAATTTGACAGAGTGCGATCTTCAAATTCTATAAAGAATATTATTCTATGTTACGTTTATTTTATTTTTTCTTAATATCGTTTGTATTATCTTAACAATGTTTCATATAAATTTAATCCAGAATTTTGTATTCTATTACACTGTATTCTACTTGACTTTTGGACCTTAAATGTAACTATATGTACGAGTATATTTTCTGTCCCTGAAAGATGGAAACGTATCATTCCATCCATGATTCTGTATTATAACATACACATTATAAAATAGAAGACACGATAATCGTTTCTATCTTTATCATGTACATGTATCCGCAAATCGTTGAGAGATTTCGAGGACATGATCTTTTCTGCTGTAATATGTAACTAATTTTTTGCGGACAATTTAATACGTATTATTGTGGCCACTTTATTGAAAGAGTGAGTCATGTACAGTTAAGTAATAAATATAACAAAAATTGGCTGTAACGAACACCGCTAGAAAATGAAATACCATATTGTCATATAAGCAGTTCAATTAGCTGAAACTTTACTTCAGCAATTTGAACTTAGGAAAGCTCTTCCCCTCCCTATACAGTACACTATTTTAAAATTTTATTGTAATGATCTTTTATGAAAAATGCGTACTGTGAATTTGGTACAAATAAATATCGAAGCGTTTCAACACACATAATACACATAAAGCAGTTCATGTCTCTGTGACATAATATTTTGTAATTGTGTCACAAAGTGCAGCTAAACGGACAGAGTTATTTAGAAACATTGACTCATTTCATTATCGGCAATTTGAACCGATAATTATAGCAAAGTGGATTAAGAGAAATTCCAGCGTATTATATGAAACTTTATATATAGATAGAAATAAATGAAAAAAAAAAAAATTTATAGGATAACGAAAATGTGCGAGCGTTTAAACTTCCTGGTATCGCTGCAGAGTAAATAAAATCTATCTATTCTATTGCAATCCAAGTTTTTTTTAGATACATTTATGGTAGAATTTGATACTTTTCACAATATTTTTTGCGAGTGACACATAAAAAATTAAGTGAATCAAACAGTCGAAAACTTAAGCAGTAGCAAATCAAACATTGATTTTCTTATTGCCCACGTTTTCCTGCTTCAATCTTTTTCTGTGTCCTTAGTCCACGCTATTTCTCAAATTGTTTTCGTATTATTTCCAGTATTGTCATCAAATCATTACTTGCTTTTTTGTTTTTGTGAAATATGATAAATACTTTTGTCTCGTCACTTCTTTATGTAATTTTATACAAACGCGAGAGTAGCATTCGACTCAGGATTCACTTTCTCGAAGTAAGAAGAAACAAAAGCGATATTTGCAATACGTCGTTTTTATTTGTTATTAAAGTTTCTCGAGATGTGTGTGTATACATATATATGTATACATATACATATATATGTACACTATAGTATATTAATTAATAGTGATATCTTTGCGCGTGTGTATTTCGTAATAACTACAATTTTTTCTAATTTATACATGAAACGTTTGGTATCTTTCGAGGGTACAAGATGAAATCAGAATATCGACATCTATAATATCACAATAATTAACTGCGATTATGTTGGTATTATTTCAGCTTTACACAATAGCGGCAATCATAGAAAATACAGAGATACTAATTATATTTAATTGTTATCAAGTATTGGAATATATTCTTGGACTTACCTAAAACGAAAATATAAAAAATTGTTCCTTATTACTAATGTGCTCGCGGGAAATGAGTGCCTTACGGTATAATTCACACGAGCATATTCTTGGCATACAAGCATGATTTTTTTTTTAAACTTTACCATGGCATATTTGCACCATTCAACTTAGATCAGCTAAAGCTCAAGTAGTTTTCTACAATAATGACTCGATTTTGAACGAAGTTTGCTCAATGCGCTCGTCTCACATTTGATCCCAATACTGTTATCAGTATCAAAGACTCGCCGATACTAACAAATGGGATATTTTAAGAGTATTAACGAACTCCACTTTTTGAATGCGCTATGAGCCATTGTAACGTAATATCAATATTGTCTTTTTCTTTACACGAAATACTGTAGCAACAGATCTCACGGTCCTGAATCGCAGACAAGTTCCTAGAAAATATATCGTTATATGTATATACATACATGTATTCCTATATCACTAAAATATTATGCAACTAAGCATATAACTTACATTCGTTCTATAAGCCCGTTCTCATCCAATGCATGAGGTAGATCCCTTTTATTACCAAGAACCAATACTGGTATTCCAGACAATTGTGGTTTATCCAACAAATTGTGTAATTCGTTGCGGCTTGCCTCAATCTTTTCCGAATCGGCTGCATCCACCATGTAAACGATGGCGTTTACTCCTCTACAATATCTCTCCCACATAGATCTAAACCTTGGTTGACCACCAATGTCCCATACTTTTATAGTGACATTGCCTTTGGTTATTTTACGCATGTTAAAGCCTACAGTCGGTATCATATCTTCGCTAAATTGCCCAGACTAAATGTACAAAAGAGAAGAATTGTCCTTATTGTCCTGTTTGCTTGTGTTTAACAACAATGACGTGTACTATTATATTATTAATAATTCTGATAATATAGGAATTACAATTTTTATACTTCAATATTCTGATTAAAATAAAGTTGCAAAACGACAATGTTCAAATTCCGCATAAACACAAATTTATTTAGCAATTTGTTTCGTCGAAAAAAAAATGCAAGTTGTAAGCACAGTGCAGAAATAATTAAAAGTTTTGTTATACATTCGCGATATGGTAGCAATCTGATTTCCATGAAAAAAAGAGTGAGAGAAAAACTGAAAGAGAGAAAACGCGAGAGAAGAGTCGAGAAATAAATAGCGATACTTTAATGACCATCACAGTCGGTTGCGATTACGTATCGACGATCTTATGTTAAATCATTTGACATATAAGGGCGTATACGGAGAAGGTATACGTTACGGTAACCGAGACGGAGTTACTTCGAAGGGATTATTGAATCTAACCAAGACGTGTTACGAGAGAGAGAAAGAGAGAGAGAGATGCCGCAATACGCAGAGTATTGCAGGTCCTTTCGTGGATCTCGTCTCTCGTCGATATCACGACACCTAATCGTTGGCAAGGACGACTCGCGCGCGAGATAAATAGAGGAAATCCATGACTCACGTACCGCTATGACATTCACAAAGGTAGTCTTTCCACTGTACTGCAGACCGACGAGAGTGAGTTCCATCTCTTCCTTCCAGAAGAGAGACTTGAACCAGTCTAAGATCCGATTGATGAGAGCCAGCATATTGAGTCCCGTGCGGGCAAATCCAGCTCCGACGAGAGGTTAAAGTGAAAAACTTCTTCAAAATATACGGCCGCTCGACTATCTTTTGACGTATAGATCTCGCTGTATTCGCCGTTAGGATACGTCAGACCAGTGCTCCCAGATGGAGAGACCAAATATCACGCGTGCGCAATAATGCGAGCATTAGCAGACGCGCGCGGCGAGCTGCTCCAACTACTTTGGAGTTTCGAAGAGCAATGACACTTCTTTTTTTTTTAGAATATCGAAAATTAAAGAGACTGTGTGCCTTCTCTGTGACGCGCGTAGCAACACGTTACTCTCTCTCTCTCTCTCTCTCTCTCTCTGTCGTATTTGTACTTTTCTTATAATCTCTTAACAGCTGTCATAATTGTTTACGATATAGGGCAGCACTGACACCGAGCAACCTGCGCAGATGCGTGGATAATCTTTTTTTTATTGTTATCACCCTTATGGACTTCCCACTAACTCGAATGAGTAAAACAGAGTAAAATGTAATGAACACGACAGGATGTCGTACCATAGAGAATGATTAAGAGTTGGTTTATAACAGCCGTTACCGTTAAAAAATTCACCAATTATAGTCAACTATTCTTCTATAAATCGACCCTGATTGGCCAATTTCTTACGGCAGAGAGGAACCTGAGAGGTGCCACGGCGGCCTTTTTCTTATAACGCTAAAATTCTCGGCGCACTAACGACGCACATGCATTTAGGCCGAAATATGAACTAAAATTACATCCATTTTGCGACACTGTCGATAAAAATGATTCAAGTCTGTGCTAAAATCATGTAGTGGGGGTACTCCCACCATATAATTTTAGCACAGACTTGAACCATTTTTATCGACAGTATCGCAAAATGGATGTAATTTTAGTTTATATTTCGACCTAAATGGATGTGCGTCGTTAGTGCGCCGGAAATTTTAGCGTTATAAGAAAAAGACCGCCGTGGCATCTCTCAGGTTCCTCTCTGCTTACGGCAACGGCTATTATAAACCAATCCTAAGCCTCGAGAGTAGCCATGCCCACGATTTAGCTGATACGACGCCACCTCTACAACGTGGACATACACTACGATGTCAATGTACATACAACTGAGCGCGCATACACAATTTCAAATTTTTCCCATTCCAACTGCTTCCGCGCGACCGATTGATTCGTCCCGTCGCACCGTACTGACGATAATTTACGAGAATACAAGGAATGGGGAATGGGGACGAGACGCGAATACCGAATTGTAGAGGCAAATAAACAATAGATTGAGACGAGTACAGATTGACTCACCGTTCGCCGATAGTCGCTTCGTCCAGCTCCGAGCTCCGTCTCGGCCGCAACTCTCGAACGTTCTCTGATCTTCTCTCTCCAAGATTCTCCTCCTCTTGATTCACTTGACTTATCGACACGAACGCGTGTGAGTCTCCGTTCTTGGCATTCCCGGTGCTCACACGTGACGAAAACTCGGGATACGAGGAAACGGAGAAGATGCGAAAGACAATTGAACGCGACACGCGACACGACGACACGATCAGACACGACTCCCCGCCATCCGCACATCGTATGTATACATACACTCGTATCCCGGCGGGGCGGGCGGCAGCGGCGCAGCAGCGCAGGCGCGGCTGCCGCCGCTACGCGGTGCCACGTAGTACTACGCAATACAGTAACGTTCGGGCAGGCAGCGGTCAACAGCGGTAGGTCAAGCAGAACGGCTCGTAGTCGTTACGTGTCGCGGCGCATTTCAACTTCGGCTGTGTTCCGATATTAACTGCCAGTACTGAAAATGTATAGTATATGTGACGTGAACTATAAATTTTCAGTACTGCCAGTAAAAACGGAACACAGCCTTGGTCGCAACTTCGTCCTCGTCGTCCCGTACGAGTTTCGAGAGTGCCGTGTGGAGTGTCCGGAGTGTCGAACTTTCGTTAAGGATCCGTCGTGTTGGATACGAGGCATGGTGTACGAAACGAAGTCGTGTCGCGTCGCGTTCAGTCGTGTTTCGCATCTTCTCCGTTCCCTCGTATCCCGAATTTCCGAAGCGCGTGAATCACGACGAATCGTCTTGAGGATCGTCCTTGGATCTTCAAGTTCTCCAACGTACATTCGAGAGCTGTGGCCGAGACGGAGCTGGGGGTCTATTCTCGAAAAATATCGCATACGAAAATATTAGGAAATTTTATAATATATGTAACGTATACTATATAGTATTTTTGTATATTTTTGTATGCAATATTTTTTGAGAATAGGCCCCCTGGAACGACTAGCGACGAATGGTGAGTCAATCTGTACTCGTATCTGCATTTATTCGCCTCTAGAATTCGTAGTACATTCGCGCCTCGTTCCTATTGCATTCGCGTAAATTATCGTCGGTACGATGCAACGAAGCGAATAGATCGGTCGTGTGGGTCGCGTGAAAACGAATCAGCGAATTAGGACAGTAACGATTTCAAGTTGACTTCCAAGTTCGTATACGCGCGTTCGGCGTTCGGCGTTTGGCGCTCCCGGGCCTTCGCCAAGTGTGCCAACAACGATCGGGCGACGTGCTTTCGTCGGATCTTATTAAACGACGACGTCAGATTACATACACATTAGTATATACACGCGATACTCGAACGGTAAAGTGGATCGACCAATCACAGTCAAACGTTTTTCTCGCTCTAACCTACTTTCTCTCAACAATACGTGATTGCGATTGGTCCATTTGCTCATCGTTTACCGTTGGATGGTTTTTGGGTGTTCCTAGCTTAACACTCGACAATCGAGTGGTTCCTCTCGAGCATCTCGAGAGAAAATTTTGGCAGACAGGAAAAAATAACTCGGATCCTCGGACGTGGTTGACGTAGCGACTCCGACGTGCTCCGACGTGCTCCGACGTGCTCCGAAGTAGCGACAAGGGCTCCTCGTGAAAGAATGTCCCATCAAACGGGAATCAAGGGTAATTATACATTTCTTCGCGCGTAGCGTAATTGGCATCTCCACGATGAAGATTAATTGCAGCGAATCGATAAGAGTCTTTTCGATTCTAATTGTCAACCTTTTCTTAGCAACTTCATAATGAGTAATTTATTTTAGCCAATGACGCATTGAAGAAGTTATTCGCAAAATGCCGTGACGGAAAAATACGAGTACTAAAAATTTCGATAGAGAATGGTAAGTTACGAGAGAATGGTAGCAAACAATTTTTTTTATCAAACTTTATCTGCATGCATTTGTTCTACTGTAAGATTTAAAGATAAAAGTACAAAAGCATCTGGCATCTTTGATATTTATTTTTCCATTTTTCAGAGGAACTGACTCCAGCATCTAGTTTGAAACCACTTAACAAATGGCAAGACGATTATGATAAAATGATCAAGCCACTGATTATGGAAAATCAACCAGCCTATATCCTTTATAGACTGGACACCAAGTCACCAGATTCTGGTTACGATTGGTTATTTATATCTTGGTCTCCAGACACAGCACCAGTGCGGCAGAAAATGCTTTACGCTTCTACTAAGGCTACTCTGAAGCAGGAATTTGGTACAGCTTTGATAAAAGAAGAATTACATGGCACTGTTCCAGAAGATATTACATTAGATGGCTATTATAAGTATAAGAGAAATGATACAGCACCTGTACCTTTGACAACAGCAGAGGAAGAATTAGCCGAATTGAAGAAGACCACGGCAACTACGGATTATAGCGTCGAAACGAGACATCAGACACTGAGCGGTGTGGCCTTTCCAGTAACGGATGAAGCCAAACGAGCCATTGCTGAACTGGGTAAAGGAATTCATGAATACATTCAATTGAAAATTGAATTGGAGGAAGAAAAGATACATTTAGTCACAGCTTGTGATATTTCATTGGATAAATTACCTACTAAAGTTCCATCTGATGCTGCTAGATATCATCTTTATAATTTCAAACATACTCACGAAGGAGATTACACTGAAAGCATAGGTAAGTGATAAGTAATATATACTATTATTGCATATACCCTAGTATAGTATAAGAAATCATTTTTTTAAATTTCTCTTTTCAGTTTTCATATATAGCATGCCAGGATATAATTGCAGTATTAAAGAAAGGATGTTATATTCCTCGTGCAAAGCACCTCTGCTTGACCTTATCCAGTCTCTAGGAGTAACTATAATAAAAAAGGTTAGTACTTCTAATATCTCAAAAATTCATTACATTGCTTTGATTCTGATCCATTTTATGTAAATATTTTTCTTTATTCGTTTTAAGTTTAAGAGAGTCATATTTCAAATAAATGTATTTTTTAAATACTAAAAGTTTAAAAATTAACATTACATGTATATGTTCTGTGATATATTAATTATGAATACAGATTTAGCATATACTTGATTTGTATTTTGTTTTTAAAGTCTGATATACTTTGAATGGAAATTTATATATCCATCTATATACATATACATACATACGTACGTATGTATATGTGTGTGTGTGTGTGTGTGTGTGTGTGTGTGCGTGTGTGTGTGTGTGTGTATGTATGTATGTATGCATGTATGTATGTATATATGATTGTTGCTCTTCTAATTCATTTAATTCTACTACATATTATTATTTATTATTCTATTATTAAAAGATACTTGAATATGTATACATATATATAACTGCCATCTCTGTATTATATAACTGCGATCCTAGTTGGAAGTAAATAGTGGAGAGGAGTTGGCAGATAAATTGGAAGATCCTCCAAGCATAAAAGACACAGCTGCAATAACTCCTGCAACTCCGTCAACACCTTGTGCCCCTACTCAATTCATACCAGAGAAAAAATCAAAACAGAAACGATCTTGTGTCTTGAGCTAAAACTGGCTTAAAGCTTTTGTCTCTGCCATTGATATTGCTTCTTGTTAATTGAAATGTTTATGATGTTTTGTACATCAAATATCTTCCTTTACGAATTCCAGAATTGTGATAATATGATATATTGGCATAGGATATGTCATTTAAAATAAAGTAATGGGTTTCCAATGTTTCATGTTAGAGCAAATTATCTAGTTATATGTATAAATATATGTTACGAGTTAATTTACAAGTAGCAGAAAATGTAATGCATCATGCAAAAGAATAGTAATCTGTGTTGTTTATCAGCATTTAGAATTAATTTATCAAAGTGATACATAAATCTAAGTAGCAAAACAAAGTAGACCAGATGGTGTATTTTTCTAAATTTTAAAAGCAAAATTATCATGTGGAAGGCTTTCTGCAAAATGCTATTATACCTATTAATAATAAGTGTGACATGCCTATGATACAGACAACCCCATATAGTTCATGTTGTTTCATATGTATACTGTAGGAAATTATTCATTTGACATATGAAGAATAGTGCCGAGATGGAATTAGATTACTTTGACATTGAAAGCTAAGCCTCATTTTTTTAATTTTTATATCTAATATGAGTATTATGTCATGTGATAGCAATTATGCGAAATGTGTATGTAATTACATACAGAACCTAACACATTCTATTCAAAGAGTTCCTCTTCATTCCAATAACTTTATACATACATATATATATTTTACATGCAATATTCCTATATGTAAAATATTAATTTTCCTAGAAAAAAAAACTATGTATTGTATTAAGTGCTGAATTAGTTGCTAGTCTTATAAAGGTGATATGTGTTTTTAAGTACTTTTTAAATGAAATTTGAAGGCTTGGCTTTTAAACTCATTCAAATGTTTATATAGGACTTGACAATGTAATATTTTTAATATTGATCTGTGGTAACTTGCATATACTATAATATATGTGATGAGTAGAGAGTTAGGAAAAACTCCATTTTTGTGCTTTAGGTAGATAGATATAAGAAAAGAGAGAAAGAGCTAAAGCCATTCACCTAACTTCTCTATATATTTTCAATATGATAATAATGTAGTAAACGAGTGATAAATATGCAAACGCCACATTAATGTGGATATATTTTCTTCGCACATTATTATTTCAGCTACAAAATAGTGATAACACTAGTTATTTTACATATAAAATTTTATATCATGTTCTATACTATTGTAAATGCTACAAAATATTAGAATCTACAAATATGTGTATATGATGTAAGACTGATCTTGATGAGTCCTATCAGCTGTTACTACATGTTAAATATTTCATTTAAAATCACTGAACAATTTCTATTTAATCATTTACTATTTTTACATTGAAATCTTGACAAATTATGCTATATTCAAGATATATTGAAATCATTATAATGTATTAATCACAATAATTTATTATTTAAATAATATATAGTTTCTGAAAATTTTCTAAAATATTTAAATAAACGTGTAATTTACAGCAGATAGGATTACAATTCGATAACCAGCAACAAATTATATGAGAGGCATTCTATTTTTTGTGATCTGTATTTTTTTAACACTTGTAGCTTTTTATAAACTTTTTAAATGTTTTAATCTAAAATACGCGTGCGGAAAAATGATTAATAAAAACAGCTGGGTTTATACTTGTGCTATGAAAATAATTTTTGAGCTAAATTCTTGTATTCTTTCCTTCCAAACACAGCTAACATTTTTTAATATTAATTTGGTTTTATATGATGTTTCAAAGAAATTTACAATCCTAATTATACTATATCTCTTATTTTTAATGAATGTTATATGTAATAATTAACTAGTCCAATTAATCTAAAGCAGAAAAGGAAAGAGAACAGTTTTTGGCTCATATTTGCATAAATATATTTAAATCAATTCTTGTATTATACTGAAAACTAATTAAACATATGTATACTCTATTTTTTTAAATCGTGACCCACAATGTTGCCTAGTATATTTTTAAGTAAATGTCATATCAGGCCTATTCTGTAACTCTTTAATTTTTTCTTAGCTCTGAACTTTTCAATTATATCTAGAAACTCATTGAAATCAAGAAAATTGTATATCTTGCCAATATTGAATATACTGGAAATAATAAAGCATTATGCGACTTATAAACTCACAATTTTGGTGTTTCTTTTTATATTATATCCAGTATTATATACATTTATACTAGGTACTTTGTAATAGAATTATTAAGGACCGCTTAGGTATGTATATTGCTATATTGCTAAGGATGACTTGGCGATACACTCCTTAAATGGGTATGTAATAATTTTTAAGATTTGAAGGCATGTATTTTGTTACAACCTACAGAATAGGCCTGCTATATAATCTAGTCATATCATTCAATTTATTTTTTTTCTTTTTCTGTTTCTATAGTAGTGAATCTTTTATATATAACTATATTCATGGTTCTGTTGATGTATATTATTTTCTAATTTTTAAATCTATTAGTCATACATTATACAATATCTTATTATAATTTCTCTTTACAATTTAATTGCATAGCTTGAAATAACTGCTGGAGAGGAACTTACCGAAGAATTTTTTCAAGAGGAGTTACATCCAAAAATCAGTTTACATCAGCCGAAATTCGCTAAACCCAAGGGTCCACCAAACAGAGGTGCTAAGCGTATAACCAAAGTTCAGGAGTTAGCACCTTCCGGACAAGAAAATTAAAAGAAAGCTTTACAAGGTTAATAACGTTGAAATAAAAACAGAACATGATAGTAACCTGTTTAAATATATTTTTGTGCATCTCATTTTTATTATGAAATATGCATGAATCTTATCTCATTTAGTTTAATTAAAGAGATATTAATTACATTTATTTTGGCCTATTCTGTAAATATATATTTAAAATTTTTTTAAATATAAATTATTTATTTTATTGTTTGATCTCTACGTCAATTTATACATACGTATGTACGTACATGCATACATACATACATATATATATATATACACACACACACACACACACACACACACACATTATATATGTGCATATTTATATGTATGTATATAATTTACATCAAACTTTGCACTTACTGTGATAAATTATGTGTAAAATTAATTCATATATATATATATATATATATATATATATATATATATGTGTGTGTGTGTGTGTGTGTGTTAAATATTTTTGGATCATTTTGCATCTTGCAAAATTTTGATGGCAAATTAATAAAAATTTCAAACACACATGTGTCTTTCTATTTACAATATTTATTTATATAATTATGGGTTTATTATTTC
The DNA here is from genome assembly GCF_016802725.1 of Solenopsis invicta. Classification (NCBI taxonomy): domain Eukaryota; kingdom Metazoa; phylum Arthropoda; class Insecta; order Hymenoptera; family Formicidae; genus Solenopsis; species Solenopsis invicta. Next base: position 10,831,899 of record NC_052678.1, read on the forward strand.
TTTGCTTCCAACATCTTTTTGTTGAATATTCTGTAGTTTTCTATTTTCTTCATACATTTTTTGTATTTCTGGTAATTCAGATTTCATACATTCTTTTATTCTCTCTTGCATCTTACTAGAATTATTAAACATGTATTAATAATGTATTAAAATATATAGTTAATTGTTACAACTTATATACTTAGCAGTATAGCACAATATATTTAAATATAGTTGTAATGGAATAAGATTTATATATATATATATATATATATATATATATATATAAAATTTAATATTTAAATTATAAAATTATAAAATGAATATTACTCGACTTACTCATTTCTCGATTTTATCCACTCATGTTGTGCATCTAATACTTGATCTATAGTTACTCCTGATAACTTGAGAATAATGACTGATATACCACCACATATTCCACCTAATACAGTACCAAGTCCAGTGCCAACAAGTGTCGCTCGAAGTCCCAAATTTATTTTAAATAATAATCCTGTTATGGAACCACCCAACATATAATTTTCTACAGCTAGCTTACCCCGATATGCTGTTGTGCACGTTGTTATGGAACTGTAAAAGAAAATTATAGCTTACAGTCCCCCTTTCTCTCTTCTCAAGTTTTAAAACAAAAGTATGCTCACCTAAAAATAAAACAAAATATTCCAAGTTTTGCTCCTAATCTTGCACCCTTCTTTAAAAAATTTGTAGCAACTTGCTGTTGCAGACTCCATTTTGCATCAAAATGACTTGTAAACTTTGTTGCTTCGTTAGTTGTAATGAAATGATCTACTGTATTCTTTGTTGCACTCATACCACCTACAGCTAAACCAATTGCAAAACCTGATAGAGTTATATTTATGATAGATTGCAATTCTTTTGTAAACAAGCCACTTTCACTAAAAAATGAAATTGTAATAATCATTACACAAAAATGTATGTTTTATGTATGCAAGTGAAGCAGAAAGAGATTTTACAGTTGGAATAATAAGATTTATAGTTAATATAATAAGATACATACTCCACTGAAAATATTTTTTTTACTCTGTCCCAACCCAGTTCATCATCTAATGGTTTCATTATTGCATTCACAGGCTTGTCATATTGATTATTCTTTTGAAATGGATATATGGACATTAACAATGGACTTCTGATTAATATGCGTATCATTTTAAGTTCTGAATAACTTGTTACTAAATATATTTGTATAGTTACATATAGTAAACATTGATAAATCTGAAACAATTTTTGACAACATTGAAAATTTGAAAGTTTATGCAAATATTTTAAACGTAGCAATGTAATATAATAAGAAGAACAGAACAAAATTAAGCAAGAGATAAAATACAAAAATTATTATTTCCTTTAACCTTCTAGTCCAGTTTCCTTCGCTTGGCTGCACTACGGTTCCCTAGTGCAACACTCGCTACACTCCTGATAGCAGACGAACTAAAGCTCATTCCACATGAAATGCACAGCTCTAGAAGAAAGAATGAAAAAGACTGCGAATAGCCATCCCGGCCTTTCTCGTGGAACCACCGAAATTGCCGTATAATAATGAATGTTATTTGTATTTTTTTACTCAAAAATAGGGCTTTGAAGTAAAAACATAACGTAAGACCCTTTGGACCAATAAGCATGCAACATATAGTTGCCATATTGATTAACATAAAATTCTCATTGGTCTAACAATCTTATGCTGTTTAAACAATACTATTTATTTTTTATGTAAAATGCTTTTTAAATCCATTCTACCATATAATTCACATCAAATTTTGCACTTATACTTTGGTGACGCTATTTTCGACCGTTCTATAAAAAAGGCCGTTCTCAGAGGTTTTTTCTGATCTACACACACACCACCATACACACACACACACACATATATATAAATTTTTTTTGGACGCATCATATGAACTTACCTTAACAATACATTGGTCAAACATATACGTCAAGTATGGAGTGGTTATGCGTGTCATTGTCCATTGATGACAGTTCTCTCTCCAAAATTTCTCTCTCCAGGATTATTATAATGAAAATAGAATTATTATAATGACAAGCGTAAAAATATGAACGGTACAACAAAATGTCAATGTGCTTTATACCCAACTATCTAGTAAAGGTAAATCGTTAAAGTAAAATGTCGTTTTACATTGAACAAGTAATTGCTTTTTCCGTAGATGAAATCGTTACAATGATTTTTGGGAAAGAGAAACGTTAAATTTTTGTTGTATACAACGAATGCGTATATGACATTTGTTGAACATACCTGAAAATAAAATTTTTATTTTGTTTCTTGTGATATCTATAAAATTTCTTTTGACGTGTCAACGCAGTTTTATTATATGTTTTAAGGAACTGGATGAATGATCGTAGGACAAGTATTATATTCCAATCATTTTAATAATTAAATTATTTTAATTATTTTATGTTAAAATGTATAGGTTATGATAAATGAGGTAGCCAAAGTATAGAGATAGATTTATGCTGAATAGTGAAACTATAATAGTGTAATAAATTTTTAGAATTTTCTTCTCTAATTTGTAAAAGATTAAATAATTACATTCATTATGTGGTACATTTATTATATATATACAAATTTTGTGGTTATTAAATATATTAAATATATTTTTTTATTGTTTCAGTACTATAAATAATAGTTTCTAATTAAATAGTTAAAAGAAAACAACATCATGGAGGAAAATGAAATGTATAATGCTACAGTCTCATCTTTCCTTGGGATTGAATCAGCATTTTGGAATTATTCTGAACATGTCATTCTGGATGATCTTAAAATGGATAGCCACTTTATATGGTTGCTATGTTCTCTAGTATCTGCCATATCCTGGATTGTTTATATCACTTATTATAATAGTAGAGTGGCTGGTTATATATTGACAAAGTTGTTAAATCGATTTGTTATTAGAGACGGATATGTTAAAGTTGGTAAGAATGCATATTATAATTAACAAAAAATTGACAAATTATTTCAAGATATTTATTTCCCTTTTACTTTGCTTACAGGATCTTTCACACTAAGTGCTTTAAGTGGGAAAATAATGTTTAGGGACATAGTTTATATAACAACAGATTATAGTTTTAGAATTCAAGACGGCTGGCTCATATTTAGGTGGTGGAGAAGCTATGTTCCTAAAGATGTATCAGAAGGTATTTTTCTTAACGGTTTAATGTAATAATTTCTATAAATTTTGTAATCAAAGTAAAATAAAATTTTTTATATTGTAGATCTTTCACATTCTGACACACGATTATCAGTTATGTTAAATGGCTTTGAGTTACACGTTTACAATCGCTGTCAACTTTATGCACAATTAGAGAAAACTTTTGGTCTCACGCCACAAATGTTTGCTAATGAAGAAAGCCATAATATGAACAGTGACGATCTGGATGGAGAGTCTGTAAATAATGCAGCTAATGAAAGTCGTCATTCACAAATTAATCCAATGGATGTATCTCGTCACGTGGATAATATCAGAAAAAAGGAAGCTCATGTGATTGCACGTACTTGGAGAGACTTGATACCAGTCATAAAATTAGATATTTGCACAGTCAGTAACAAGAAGTTTCTATTTGACCTTAATTCTATTTTATACTTGTTTACAGATAAACTTGTAACATTTGCAATGTGTTTCTTCCCTTTTTTTTTTTAGGGAAGATTGGTATTTGGTAATCGTTTAGTACCAACCACGTTATCGATAACAGTAGAAGAAGCACATTTTGTATATTCTACAAAACCAGCAGCATCTAGGCACGATCATTTTATGCATTTCACCAAATGTAAGGCTGAAAACTTTAAAGTTATTTTGGCTCCTAGCCCAAAGTACACTGGAATGGTTGACGATCCACCCAGATACATGGGAGAAGGCTTTGTTGTTCTAAGTTCAAATAATATGGAAGTTTATTATTATATGGACGAATCTGGCGTTGTACCGGAACATCCTGAAATGATACAACTGGTGAATGGAGACATGGTTGAGGCAATGCCTCCTATATGGGGCATTGATATTAAGTGTGGCAAGGGTACAGATTTTAGTTATGGTCCTTGGGCTGATAGGCAACGAGAGCATTTATTTAAATTCTTTTTTCCCAATGATTACCAACCATTGAAAATTACAAAATTGCCTAAACCAGGAGATAAAAGACAAGTTCAATCGTTTGACATTAGATTGTCCACATTGAATGAGGCAACAATAGATATATTATTTAGCAAAAATAGAGAAACGAATGCTGTTCACGTTAACGTAGGGCCAGGATCATATTTAGAAATTACAATGCCATGGATAGTATTACAAGATGGTTATACTACAAAGATAACGGGTCAGCTTCTACATTTGGAAGCTACATCTAGTCTACAGTATCGGAGTCTAGTTGAAAGTGAAACCTTGGAATTTGGAGTAAAGTGTCATTATCCCATTAAATGGAACGATCATCAAGAATGGACGTTGAATTTAACTGGATGCAAAGCAACCGCTAATTTAGTTTATTCGCATAAAGACTTTTTTCAAGATATGATCAATGATTGGGCGAGTAAAGCGAGACCTGATATTCTACATTTTGTTCCATATACTTGGAAATTTAGTTTACTTTTGAAAGAATTTGAATTGATCACTCTCTGCAATGAATACAATTGGATCGATTGCTCGTCTCAGAACCAAGAGAATGCGCACATTGCTTTTTGCGGAGAGCTTTTCGATCTCTCGTTTGATCTTCCATTTGTAGACTTTTTACCTGTCACAATACCCTTGCGTTTCTGGATTCAAGGAGAAAGCGTTGATCTTTTGTTCTATTTGCCGGAAGTTAATACCAATCGTGTTATTTTATTAGCATTAGATAAAAATGCAAAAATCATGACGCGCGATGGATCTCATAAGCATTTGCACGAGTTGAATGGAGGCAAGAAATGGAGAAACTTTTGTCAAAAGGAATCAGGCTGGGTTGACTGCTGGTCTGTGCCGATTGTGGCGTTAAGTATTAATTATACTTATCATCTGTGTCCACCTTTAGGTCCTACTCCACAAGCTAATATAACTACTCCAGAAAAAGAAGAAATTCTCTTATCTCCTATGCGAATACCTAAATGCAGAAAATCGCCAGGCTTGCAGTGGGCAAGAAGTGGTGCACAAAAATTTGATCCGCAGTCCATAACACCTGATAAAGTTAGCATAGAACTGGAAATCGGACCATCTATACTGATTTTATATGGATCTTTGCTAAAGAACTTCATGCACTTGAAGGAAAATTTATTTGGAGATTATCAAATGTTTACCGATATGCAACAAAGTAGAAACACTTCGACAACTGTAAATGCAGAAAGAAATAAAGATAAAGATGTACAAAACAGCAGTATTGAGGCATCTATGGAAGATGAAGAAATAAAATCTAAACCATTTGATCCGAGAGATTATAGACCATTAGAAGTGACTGTTGGCGTTACTATGCACGACATTCAAGCCCATTTAATAAAGAATTGCAATGAAAATGATCCACCATGTCCAGTAATACTTTTAGAACGTTTTGGATTTGAAATGAGGAAGGGTTACAAAGAAACGCAACTTCAATTATTGCTTTCTCCTGCTATTGCTTTAGTTACAGACAACATAACAAGATCGCATAAAGAACATCATTTAAATCAGGGGCATTTGATGTTGAGTGCATTGCAAGTTAGAGGTCATGCTATGTTTAGTAATGAAGGAAGAAGTTTGGATCAAGAAACATTGGAATATGCATGGTTGATCGAAGTGCAATTGGGTAAATTAAGCGGAAAGATTACTTCTCCTCAATTACATCATTTTGTTACATCATTAGAGACTTTCTTATTAATGGCAAAAAGTACCGAGAACAGTTTACGTCCGCCCAATTTACCTTTCCAATGCCACCATGGTCTCGCGCCACTACAATGTCCAGAGAGCGATATCGATAAGCATTATAGGTATATCTTTTGTTTTTTTACAATAAAAAAGATATAGGATTATTGATATACATTGCCTCCATTACTGTTATCATTATTATCATTATCATTATTACTGTTATTTTCAAGTGAAATCTTATATTACAGGTGTCCAAGTTCCGAAGACATTAAGTATAGAATGACGAGAATGTCCATAGATGCTGTTGATTTATACCTACAAGAAGCGGGTACTGCCATACAATTTTGGATATCTCCGATTCGCGTTGCTACTTGTAATCTTCATGGACATCAAGTAAAGTCGGGCGTTACCGCTGTTTTACCTACAATATCTATCCGGCAGTTTGTGTCTGCTGCAGATTATTTTGCAAATACAAGTAATACTAATACAACTGGTAGCGGTAGATCACATAATAACGCAAGCAGCCGAATGTCAGGTATTTTTCTACTGCTTACTGTAAAAAACTTTTTTAAAAAACTTTACTTTGTGAGAAATCAAATGGTGTTTGAATTTTTAATAAAAAAAAATTTAATATATTTCTTATATGTGTAACAGGTGATGGTTCAGATATATGGCTTGAGGTAGGATCAATATCTTTGGGTCCAGTTGTTCTAGAAGCCGCGATTTCTCTTCCAACTCCAGAACACAATTTACACTTAGTACAAAATAAATATTTAAAAATGCACGATGAAGTCACAAAACGTTTGTGGTTTCTATGGCCACAAGAAAGTGGAATAAAAGCAACGAAATGTGGTTGTATAGGAGGATGCGTATTCTTTGGCAATAACCGGAATGGACCAAGATTTTTCAAACCAAGCTACCATGATCTTCAGGATGGTATTAATATTGCTGCCTATAGGTAGATATTTATTTTTACATATTGAATATGCTTGACGATTAATTCAGCAACTTATCGTAATAGTACGTTCTTCTTATTTTGAATATAAATTGTTTTTATTCATAGAATTCATGAACCTGGTAAAGAGAAAGGGTTTGGACAGTCTATTTTGCATGATGGGCAACTGATATTTCATACACCACCATACAGCTTACAGGATATATCTTTGCAAGATGTATGTTATCCAATGACAGGATTGAAAGTAACAGTCAGTCAGGATGGTTCACAAACTCTGAAGAAAAGTATTGAACGTCCAAGGTCTGTGACCGATCATAATAAAGAAGAAAATAATAGTACAAAATTAAACGTTGCGTCTGCAAGTCCACTAATATCCAGTGGAGATAGGAAATCGTTGGACAGAAGATTTTCTTATACATCGATGCGGTAATCTTTGGAATTTGCGGCGGTTTTTTAATTATTTAAATATTTTTAGATATTTAAACAATTAAACAATTATTTTATGTTTTGACATTGCATGATTTAATCTAAAAATTATATCTTGTTTTTTGTAATCTGTATATGTCTTTCTCTCTCTCTCTCTCTCTCTCTCTCTCTATATATATATATATATATATATATATATATATATATATGTATATATGTATGTATGTATGTATGTATGTATGTATGTACGTATGTACGTATGTACGTACGTACGTACGTACGTACGTACGTATGTATGTATGTATTATTAACAATATTAAAGTAGTATTATTTACTGCATAAATGATTGAATTAAAAAATAGTTTATGTAAAAGTTATCTAAAGATATAATTTTACAAAAACTTATAAAATCTTTATTTAAAGGTAATTATATGATTTTGTTGCAGTGGACCGAATGCGAAAGATGTACCCTATTCTCGTTTGATTGACGCTAGTCCTGTAGCACAATTACCTCAAAAATTAGATTCTGATTCTAAATTAAATGCAGAACGCAGTAAATCCATCTTAAGCGTACCAGAAATTGAAACTGTGCCCAAAAGTAGCGTATCCGATTCCAAATTGGCTGTAGATTACTTTACTACATCAGAGAATATTGAAACACTTGAATCAAGCAGTCCACAATCTTTACCTACAGTTTCAACTGAATTTAATCTCTCTACTTCTACACAATCGACTACAAGAGAAGGTGAAGGAGTGAATGTATCGGATTCTCATTATTCGTTATATGCAAGAACAAATTCAGAAGAACGATTAAAGCAAGAGGTAGAATATACAAAATAATTTATCTGTGCAAAAAATTTTTGCTACTTTATTTATTACAATCACTTTACGTTTACAGGTACAACGTACAGTATCAATGTCGTCTGAAAATCATTCGGAAGCATTTTATTCGGCCGATGAAGATATGAGTCATGGATTAAGTGGAAGTCGAACGTCTAGTTTACGTCAATCCATTGTCGGTTCTGGCAGTATTTTAAACCGCAATGACAGTATAAAGAAAAAATTTTCATCGGACTTATCTATTGTTGAGAGCTCGGCTAATGTAAATATCTCGACGGATAAAGCGCATACATTAGAAAGAGCAAAAACACAAATATTAAATACAAAAAGGAGTCCTAGGATCAATAGAAATACTAGTTTTCAAAATGAAGTTGATCAAACTGAAAACTGCGGTTTGCAAGATTCGTCAGATAGCCATTCGGTATCATCTACCAGTTTTATTTCTGCCGTATCTTCACAAGAAGATGTTACACTTGTAAATTTGCACATGCAAGTGAATAAACCGATCGTAGATTCACCATTATTGATGTCGAGTTATGTCAGCCATCTAACACAGGTATTTTTGTATTAGCATGAATTTAATTTTGTGTGTGTGTGTGTGTGTGTGTGTGTGTGTGTGTGTGTGTGTATAAAAGCTAATAATTAATATCTAATTTGGTACCGCGCGTATAACTACTTATACATAATAAAAAAATGTTAGGTTCGTTGTTCAAACTGGAATCAATCGTCATTACCTTGTGGTGGTGATGCATTTACTACTCCTGTATTTCAACGTGCAGAGGATGGTAGATTAGTTTATATTGGTGGACGATATATACCAAAACTTGAAACTGTCACAGAAGGTTTTACATCATTGAAAATGGTAACACGTTCCGACGGTTCGCCTGTCGCAAGTTCATCCAACAAAACGCCTACACATCCTTATTTGTGGGACGATGTAACTTTAAATCAAACGGAAGGTACAATATTATTATTATTGTATTATTAATTGTATGTTTAAATATAGTTTCAAGAAAAAAGTCAGAGATTTTATATGCAATTAGGTGAAGAAGATAATGCGATGCATAATGAGGAGGAATTATTAGCAATATTGCACGAAACCGGACTACGCACAACGGTTATTGTCAAATTTAAAGGCGATGTCGATATTATGCTAAGTCCCATGGTTTTAGAATCACTTCAACGATTTATTGACAGTATTATACCAACTTTGGCTAGTTTACATCCATTGACAATCTTAAATCATCTTCACAACGAATGTATAAGCAAAGTAGAGGATGCAAATATTTTAAAACAGGATCAAAGTTTATCGTATTGGAGTCAAGTCCAAACTAGTTCAAAACGCTCTACTGCAGAAAGGAATCTTAAAAATGGGCAAGGTGATAATAAATGTTAGTTTTTGATATATTTTTTGTATAAATGAAATTGGTTTGTATTAAAAATTTCTTTTATTTTTAATAGGCAAAATTGCACTACAGACAAATGTCTATGAAGAAAGTATTACGACGCAAATACAAGGCAGTATTATTTTACCAAAGGTAACAATAATTTTACAATAAATAAATTTTCAACGAATTTCTCATGTACATATTCTTTATATTTAAAATCTTTTCAGTTGAATTTAACATTATTACAAGCATCTGTCGTTGAAGAAATTATTTCGTTCTCTGCATTAGAAAATATTCGAGATTTGACGTGTGTATCACTGTTCGCTATTTGTCTCGATGATGTCACTGCGAGATTTTATCTAGGAAAACAAGCTCGAGAAGTTGTTCAAACTTTTCATAAACCAGCTGCATTACCGAATCAGAAGAAGGTAAACAAAATCAGTAAAGCATTTTTATCTGGACATCAAACGACTGCAGTAGTGGCTGATGTGGGAGGAGAAACGGTATACATAGAAACGTCGGAGAAGCAGCAAGAAGAAATTATAGTAACTTTAAATATCGGTATATATATATATATATATATATAAATAAATAAATAGATGTATATGCTCACGCACATATTCTGTGCATTATAAAATTTTACTTTTTGATAGGCAAAGCACATTCTCAATTAAGAAGGTTAAGAAATGAGTCTTCGATATTAAAGGATGCAGTGATAACTGCTATACCTGCTCATTATTCGAAAGTATTATTTACCTGCACAAGAATGACCTCGCCATTAAAATGTATTGATTATTATTTACATTATCTGATGGATGAAAAAGAAAAGCAGAATGTATGTAGATTTGTTTCTTAATATTATTTCAATAACAATGCCTGTAATACTTTACACATATTTTAGAGACAGACTGGACCACCGCAAGCTACTGAAGAATTTACCATGGGATGTGGAGAAGACAGATTAGGATTTATTATGTTTGAATGTGGTTTTGAAGGAATTAAATTAAAAGTGGTAAAGAGATCTCAGTTTGAAAAAGGAGAAAACGGTGACGGTGACAAAAAAAATGAGACTGAAGTATTTTGCACAGACAGTGTTAAAAGCCAAGACGAATTAGATAACAATGCCGCTGGTAAAAAAAAATTATGATTTACGTGATATCACATTAATATTACATTTACTTAGTTTATTTTACTTTTAGCATCAGCAGCAACTACTGCAGAAGCAGAAACAAAACCGATAAATGCTGGCACTCAAATGAATATGAGCGCTACATGCACCAGTCTTACATCAAAAGTGACAAACGGCAATACTGTATCGTGCGTTATTGAATTAAAAACGGTATGGTTTAACTTTGCTGCGCCTCCACGTACTCCAATAACGAGAAAAATCGATTACACAAGATTAGATTGGAATTTACTCAGTACGGCATCTCCTGCGATAAATGCATGGATGAATCCCAGTAACAAATTCGCAATCCGTATTGTTCATATGTTTAGAACAATGTACCGAAGATCCACCGCAATTGTTGCTTGTCTTATGGCAGAAGCGTTAGACGTACAAGGGCTACATATGCCTCTGAAAGTATGTAATTTTGATGTACGATAAAAAAAAGTATTTTTTCTTGATTTTTTTAAATACTAATATTGATTTTTTTGCATACAGAGTCGTTACGGAAGATTAACACCTTTAGCAAAAACATTGCAGGAAGATCCTTCTTGTCAATTATGTACTATATTACAAAATTACGTTTTATTATCTGAAATCATAAATATTGAAGCTAATTTAAAAGAATCTGATTTACCGCTTCTTTCTACACTCCGACAGGTAATAATCATTAAAATAATTGACATGTGATGTATGTTTTTATCAAATATAATTTATATGAAATTTGTATCTTTATTTTATAAATTTTATATTTTTTTACATTATAGGGCGTCATTGTATTAAGCAGACAATGGAAAAATGTACTTTATACGCCGTTATTACTGGAACATAATTACAAAACTAAACACGTTAAACCGTTAAACGTTACGTTTGCTGTGTCAGATCCTGACGAGGTAAAATATTTTTTATTATACGTAGGTAAATATACATATAATGATTATGATTTGAGCCTTAGTATTGATGTTTTTTTTTTTGTAATATTGACAAAAAGAAGAAAAAACTTTACATTTATATGAATATTAAAAAATTCTAAGATTTAATAATTTAATAATAATAATTTGTATAATTTTTATATATTTTGTATCCTATCATAATATCTGAGATAGCCAAAATTTGTTAATAGAAAAAGCATAATTTGCTAGGAACTTCTTCTTTCAGCAAGTAAATAAGACAGAAGTGGAGGAAGAATTCAATGTAAAAAGGAGTAAGAATTCTTCAATAAAGAATAATTTTACAGAATTTGTTCAATACGCAAAATATAACAAAAGTAGTTTTATATATATATTTTTTTTATGAAATATTTAAATTTTCAATGCTTTAAAATTTTTCTTGCAAAATTGTTATTAAATAATAGCTAAAAAATATATGTGTTTGTGTGCGTGCGTGCGTGCGTGCGTGTGTGTGTACACACACACACACACACACACACACACACACACACACACACACATATGTATGCTTTTAACAAACTATATGTTCAATGCAGAGCAATTTTATGTGTTTTATATATCTTGATATACATTTATAGGTGCAGGTGCAGTAATGCTTGCAAGATCTATATGTGGTTATCTAATAAATTATATATATGAAACAGCTTAAAAATATTCTTATAAGATTTCTATATATTAAACATTCTTTTATATTACATTGTGTTATTTTATAAAATCAGCTTTAAAACGCTTTTAAAACAATTTAAAAAGTTATATTATGAAAAAATAAAAAAAGTTGATGTACAATAACTACATGTTAATGTCAGCCAATAAATTTTATGCAAAATTATTTTATGTTTTAATAGAATTTGGCTTTGTTAGAGGTACTAAAAAATTATTTTGGAGTCTTGAGTTTGCTAATACTTATAGGAGAATCTGTTGACGGATGGGGAGGGTAGTGCAGGAGATGTTGATGATCAGGAAGTGACAGATGAATGTGCTATGCTCATCCACACGGACCACATGCATAAACATACACATATCAAAGGTGGACAAGATAAAACGTCAGGTATTACAAATTACACAGTGTACATTACACAGTAGCACATTTTCTTTTTTTTTTTTACTGATAATGACAAAATATTTAAAATAGAAAATAATTTTTATAATAATTGAATTATTAAAATAATGTGTATAATAATGGGAACGATTTATTTGTACATATCTGTATATTATTTATTGTAGTACGCTTTATAAACACAAACTATAACGTAAAGAAAAAGTATATGTTTTGTAAAAAATGGAATATATTAATCGCAGAATATGTATCCGTCATTAAGATTCTATCAGAAATCATTTTGCTTTTAATGCTTTTACTAATCCTGTGTATATAAATGCTTATATATGTTCGCCTATAAAAGCCTCTTTTCCTATTGCTCTAAAATTTTGTTCTTTAGTAATCGATTAGCTTTTTAGTTCCGTAATTAACAAACATAATATTACCTTATACAAATGCCTTGGCTTCATGTGGAAATGACTAGGTATATGTGGTGATGGTTTAACGGTTCCTGTAAGCTCTCCTCGCGGGAAAGATACGACCCCTATAGCAACACCGGTTCCAGGCCCGGATTCATTTTCCTCTCCTTCTCCACCTGTAGCTCTTCCAAAGAGAGGAAAAGCATTACAACCAACGCAAGTGCCTGCTAGTACACGTGCAAGTATCGTTTTCCCCTTACTCACCAGTGGTGGGTTATTCAGTCAAACACGAGAACTAAATAACATAAGTAAGTGGATAGTGAATGAATTGTTTCATTTTCTTAATAGCTAGTACTTAATTAGCAATTTTTGTTCATCTTTGAGATAGCAGTTGGAATAATAATAACAACATTTAAACTTTTGTACATGATCTCATTTCTTTTGCATATAATTATCATTGTGCAATTTTGTACATCTTTTTAGTGTACTTTACTTTTTTATTAATGTACTCCTAGAGTATTCATTTTCTTTAAACGTTCTTGAGAACTTTTATTATCGCTGCATCTTTATTTACCCTTTTATAGTTAATCTTTTAATTATTTTCATTAATAATTCTATCTATATATGTATATATGTTTTTGTATGTATTTGTGTATGTATGTGTATACATATGTATTATTTCCATACCAGGTTACGGAACATTGAGAGAAGAGAAGACTCCACAAATTCATATCTCACATTCACATCAACTTGGTTCCAATCCTAGCATCTATTCTGGAGGCATAGGCCATGGTAGTCAACATAGTACTGGCAGTTTAGACCAAATTACGTCTCCTACAAGTCATATTACTAAACCTATAAATACTGGAGAAGATTTATATAGCTGGATGGCAAAACAACAAGAATTTATAAAGGATAACGATAAAGGAAATTTAAAAGGGAATTGGGTAAGTCTAGACACTGTATCATACCTATATAGTTTTTTAATATTAAAATATAAGAAATGTGTTTGTGAGAATGTGAAATTTGTATATGTTAAAAATTTGCGTATTTTAATTTTTATTCTTACTTATGTAGGTCTTTCGTACAGAACAAAAATCTATAAAGGTACATTTAATAAGGCGCAATTTTTGTCACTCTGTAACAGATATGTCGTTCCAATGTATGAGATATTGAGTAAAAATTCTTTTTTAGGATTCAAAAATTAATACTATGACCACCGATGACACTGAAGATTCCGATATACAGAGTGGTGCTTTCTTATATCCAATGAAAGATTCTCTAAGATTATTGGATGCACATTTGATTTTTGAACCACTTTTGTCATCCTTATCGGTTATGCCACAACAAATGTTATCCGTTATTGGATCAGGAAATGTAAATAATATGTCCTCCTTAGATTCGTTAGGATCAAATTTATCTCTTGTAGGCAGTATGGATACCATGCGCATTGACATAGTCGTGAGTGAATTTGGAAAAGTAACAGATAAGAAAAAAAGTAAGTTTAAAAATTATGAAAACAAACTTTCTGGATATATAGGATGATACATTACTTAAGCAATATATTTTTATTTTATAGATAATAAATCCCAGTCGAGAAAAGGAGCTAACTCGAAATTTTATCTTGATATACCGCCAGAAACGCCAGCATTTTTATGCGAAAGAATTGGCGTGGATATTGATATTAAAAAAATGGCTGATATGACAGTAGATGATATGATACAAAAGCAAAATGTTCTATATATATCTAGAGGTCAATTGAAGAAACATACTAGCACAGTGGTTAATATTAGTTTGAATATTCGTTACATAAGCCAGCAAGTAAACATGCCTCTTCTTAGATTATTACATCAAATAAGTAACATGTATCAAAATGTTAAAGAGACACAGATGGAATTAAAGGAGCAACAGCCTGAAGGAAAACGCAACACTAACTTAATCGTTAATGACAATGTCGCGAAAAATGGCTCATCGTCAAGTAAATATATTATATTTTATTAATTAATTAAATAATTATATGTACAATTTATATTGCAACAAGCACTACTAGAATGATATTCTTCTAGCATCTGATCTACAAGAACAGTTCCTCCCTGTGGGAGGTAAAAAAGCCGAAGCACCGTTGCTTCGCAGCAGTTTCGAACCGAATCAATCGAAAGCGTTACTAGGTGCGACTGTACGATCTCGGCCGCAAAGTTTCGCACAAAAATTACGAAGCACTGGCAAAAGTGTAAAGGGCTATATTAATTTAAGCGACGGCGTTATTACGCCCAGTTTTGGAGCAAGCCCTAGCGGATCTGGTTTAGATAAATTCACGGATACATGTAAAGATAGCACACACTTAACGCCACGATGCTGGAAAACTATATACTATCTTCTGGATTTGTACGCAACTCGCCCGGAAACTAAGACGATTACCCATCGATTTTCGATACCTGCAGATGCAGCGGAGCATTATAAAAGCGGAAGGAAGTACGAAATCTTAAATGAAACCAAAGATGTTGATATTGAGAAAGGGCTGAATGCGGAGAACAGTTCAACGCCAATTCCTCCATCGAGAGAGTTAAGTAAGTATAGAATATTATAATAGAATTTTTAATTTATTTGCTTTATCTTTTCAGTTTTAATAATCGAACGCTATTTACAGACATTGTAACAGGCGAAAGAACAAGGCTAATTATTTTTGGCGTCGTACGAATTCATAGAACCAGATTACTGGCTACTTTAAGTGGCTTAAAACTCGAGGCAGAAATTACTAGCCTACACGCCAGTCTAACTTGCCGTAAGAAATCGCGACCCGCAAGTTTAGAGTGCAGTATGACTGGACAAATTGGAAGAACCATGATTGTTTTACTGGAAGGCGTTGCCCCTAGTCAACAAACAGTCGTAAAAGTTACCGTTGGAAAATCCCAAGCTCTATATTCCAGCATTACGAGGCGCCAAAAGGATAAAAATAGCGGTTTATTGACTGTTGGCGCTGTAAATATCGATATACCGCAGCATCCTGTAGCATTGCATGGAATGATGACCAGAGGTAGCAAACAATTGTCGTCAACATTGCAGGTATATATTAATCTTGCAATAATAACATTGAAATTCTCAAGAGAAACATATTTAAAGAGAGAAATCATACTTGCTCTAGGAATTAAGAGTTACTAGAACTTCATCGAGAATGTCGCGGGGACAACAACAAGACGATGTAGACGCTATTCCCGGTAGTCCGCATCATTACGCGCCGGCTCCTTCGATAGACGTAGAAAAGCCACAGGCTGTGTCTGGTCTTTTAGAGCCTATTGTTATGCAATTTCACATAATACTTCAAAGTCTAAGCATAAC
Organism: Solenopsis invicta; assembly: GCF_016802725.1. Taxonomy (NCBI): domain Eukaryota; kingdom Metazoa; phylum Arthropoda; class Insecta; order Hymenoptera; family Formicidae; genus Solenopsis; species Solenopsis invicta. Next base: position 10,848,236 of record NC_052678.1, read on the forward strand.
TGCGGCATTATTACCATCTCTTCAAGCTCAGTATAAGATGGACCAGGTGAATAGTTCTGGTATAACGGGCAGCAAGGCTAAATTTACTATAGACTTGCCTCATCATAATCTAAGTTTCACGACGAAATTGCAAGTGACAGAAGCGAACTTACCACCTGAAGCGAGTATTGAATTACCTAAAGTGCATGTTTCGGCCGAATACATTCAAGATGGTAGCAGCAATTTGAATGATAGTAAATTAGCAGGTAAATAATATATGAATCGTAGATAGTATTTTTATGTTTAAATAATTGTGTTTTTAATAAAAGTATGTTTTGGAGATGGTGTTGTATTAAGACAAGGTAGCTACTTGAGTGCGACTGCGGATATCGGAATATTTGAGCACTCTTTGACGACAGATCTTTTAAATCATTTGGTATTTGTACAAAAGGTATTTATGAAAGAAGTAAACGAGGTAGTACAGAAAGTTTATGGAGGCGAAAAACCAGTACCTTTGTGGCTCGAAGACGACGAATCAACTAACTCTACTTTGAAACGAATTTTATTTTCACTGATTATACGTATTAAGGTAATGAATTTTTTTAATAAAAGCTTTTATATTATATATTTATTGATTCTGCTTTGTTGGAGATCTGCAATTAGTTTGTTATTAATTTATAATAATTGTTGCTCAATCTAAAAAAAAAATGCATTGTTACAAAGAGAATATTATTTTATTTATTTTTTCTTTTCAGAGAATTCAATTGACTGCAACAACTCCGACAAATTCGGCAGTGCGGTTAGAAACCGGTGCCGTGGAATTCCAATTATCTAACAGAGTGCAAAATGTTTCTGGAGCTACTCAACCTAATCCTTATATGAAATTATTTGGCAAAGCACAAGTTGATATTAATTTAAGTCTGGGACAATTACTGAAAAATGTATTATTTGAAGAAGCCGAGCCTGAATTTCAACAATTTGCTTTCTTTAATACTAGAATAGGACTACGAAATGCATTTCAAGAGGAAATGGCTCAGGGTGAAGATAAGGAAGTAGTTTTAATTACTCTTAAACGTCCACTAATCTATATACAACCGATAGCTATCGATAAAGCTATACTCGTTTGGTTAAATTACAAAAATGCATATGAATACTGGAATGAGAAACGATCTAATTTGAACAAGGAGGTATTAACTGCTACTCAGCAAGTATTTGAAAAAGTTCCATTCGGACAACTAACGAGTCAGCTCAGCGCGCCTCATCTTGGAACATTATTTTTGCAATTAACAGTCGATGATATGGGCATATGTATACCACTTAATCCCTTACCACCAAATAATTGGAGATTAAACAGAGGTCTTTATGATGGAGAATCGCGAGGTGCTGTTGTAGTAACACTTGAAAATACAAGCATATCCGCCTGTAGTAGCGGTAGTTTAGTTAGTAAAGGAAGGTACGCATATGTGCCCATGATTTTTTTACTTATATACTCTTGATATTTATGTCTTACATTTCAAATTATATTTTTCTCATTAGATTCGTAGGATTATGCTTGAGATTTGCAGAAGACTTTGAAACATCTTTGGACGATTGGAAACCAGATATGACCGATAGTAATATAATGAATTTATGTGTTGTATCGGAAGGCACTTACGAAGTGTGTAGTAGGACTATCGCTCAAAAACAAGATAAATCTGGTACGATTTATATATTTAATAAAAATAAAAATAATTTTTAAAAGTACATAAATAATTATACATACTTTCTTTTTGATATAAAATTTTGGGAAAGTAATTATTTTTTTTTTTAGATAATGCTAAATGGATTTTAAATGTTCAATGGCAAATGGAAGGAGTTGATATTCATCTCGATGTTAATGTAGGACAACAATTGTCAGCTCTTGGACATACATTAACAATGCTAACTGGTTCTGAAGAAGAAGATGACATTCACGTTCCTCCAGATTATGACAGCGACGATGGAGATCAACCAGAAAATAGCACTAGCCAGGTTAAGAAAAAAGTATGGTTTAGTTAATTTTATTTTATTTTATTTATTTTTTATCATTTATGCACGGCTTTTGTGCATTGTGTTTAAGTAAGTAATGTATAATAAAAAACACATTTTATATAGTATGTGTATAAAGCTACTTATATATAAAGTTTAAATTAGAGCTTGATAGTAAAGCGAGCACGTATTAATCAAGATTGTTTGTAATACCTGTAAATCTGATTATTTAAAAATATCTCAATATTGAATTAGGGTAGCGACATCTGTTACTTAAAATTATATGCATTTATAGGAAAGCATATTAATAAAAAAATCGAAAAATTGGACGGACAGTCTCCCAGCATTTATCTTCGATCCTACACTCGATGCAAAGAAGAGATCACAACTAATAGAGAAAGAGATGAACGAACAAGCGAAAATTATAAACGATTTGCGATCATTGGGCGCTTCGCACGGAACAATTGAGCAGGAAATGAAACGTCTACATGAATTAGAAGCGATGGTATTTAAAGACTTTAGAAGGTATGTTATGAAATGATTTCTTTCTTTACAATTACACATTTTGACTTGTGAAATGTGCTTTCCAGGGATATGATACAAAAGTTAAGAAGACAATCAGTGAAAGCTTCTGGTATTAAGGGTAAATTAGGTCTTGGTAACAAACCGAATACGTATCGTTCAAGATCGTTTATCGTACCCTCACCCACACCTGAACATCATTTAGAAAGTCCAGAAGATATGAATACGGAAATTAATTCAGCAAATTCAGCTAGTTATGAAAGTAGTCCTAGAAGCGGTCCTAGTCGGTACGCATTTGTGTATTAATATTAGATGATTCTATAAAACTTTTTTTAAGTAATTTTAAGTAAAATTTTCTATACGTACATTTATACAATATATAATAATTAAAAATGATTTGTTATATAGGTCAGCTTCCCTGCGAGTTAGAGGACTCGGCGGACCACGAGTTACTTTTAGTGATACACATACAATGTGCAGGTATAATTGAAATTATATTAGCAATCAAAAATATAAATTAATTATTATAATCTTTATCAGGCAATCATCTCTACCCAGTGCTAGTTCTGACTTGAGTTTACCGGAGGGAGAATTAGAATGGCCAGAGACTATTGAAATAGAAGGAGAACGAGTTGAATTGAGAAAAAAGAATAGAGATATCAGTTGTACATCTAGTTATGACAGCATGGAAGGAAAGTATGTATTCTTAGTAATTTAGATAAATGTATATATTAATGAAATACTTTTTTCAAGCATATTACGTTACCCTTTGTTTGCAGTGCACCATTACTTGATTCATTTGGAAAAGAGCAAGCTTCATCGACATCTTCTCCATTTATTACATCTCAAAAAACTCAAGAGCCTAATATAGATTTTGAACTTGACGTCAAAGTTTTAATTAACAGTGGAAAATGCGTATTACATACAAAAGATCCAGGAAAAGAAGATGAAATTAAACTGTAAATGATACATATTCTAATTTTAATTTACACTCATTGCTTTAAAGAAAGAAAAAACCGATGAATTTACATAAATTTATTGTATATTAAATTTTTTAACTTAATGTTTTCTAAAATATAATTTTTATATGACAAATATATCTTTTTTTTCTTTACAGATTGAGTAGAATGAAGAAAGAGAGATCATGTTCTGGTGGTACATTTGAATTTCAACCTGGCAGTCCCAGTAGTAGCAGAAAACATTTAAATAGCAAAGAGAAGCCGTCAACAGCTAGTACGTCTCGATTGAAATATCTGCAGCATACAAGTGTACCCTTAGTAGATTTAACAATTTTTCATATTCCTGGTTTGGATGTTAAGGTAAAATTTAGCGTTTTATTTATCTGATTATATATATATATATATATTTTTTTTTTTTTTTTTAACAGTAATATAAAGAAAAAGCTATTTTGCAGGTTCATTACGAATCCAAAACTCTTCCAGAAGAATCATTATCTCCACGTGTATCTGCTGAGAACAGTCTATTAAATCCAATTACAATGACAGTGCTTAGAAGATCTAGTACTAAAAAAGCTAGCCTGTTTGCTTGGATGACTCTTCAAAGCATTCCAGAGGAAACTATTATTAGTCCTCATATCCTTGAATTTTTAGAACAAACTTTAGAGCCAATTCCGAGTAAGAATAATTTTCAGAGTAATGTACAAACAAATGCTGGCTTTCTCTTAGAAAATACAGAAAATACATCATGGGCTGCGACTGCTGCAAATAGCAATTATGTTTATGCCAGTTTCCCCGTTGATGTTATAGTATATTTTCATATGCAACCATCTACATTTAGGTATATAAAGCATTATATGAATATTTATATTTAAGTTTTTAATTTTAAGAAATATTTATTAATAAATTTTTAATTTTTTGTAGATTTTCGTGTTTGCCAGTTTCACGAGTAGAATGTATGCTACAATTACCATCCCTTGATATCGTATTTTCATCGAAACGTGCTGAAGAAGAATTAATAGAATTTCGAGAGTTTAAATCGCAAACAACAGGCAAAGAAATAGGTTCTGCTATCGGAGGATTATCCGTCACAGGTTGTTTAGCGGATTTTTCCGTTTATATTTTTCATCCATATGGCGGCGGGAAGAAAACAGGATTAAAAGAAGCACAATGGTCACCTTTATCTGATAGCGAGAGAAAAGATTCGTTGAGCATCAACGTCGAATTTGTAAAATTTCATTTGTCAAGAAGCAGAAAATTGAATTTTCAAAGTGAGCAACTTAAAAAGCTTTCGGATACCAGTCGTGCCGTTATACGATTTTCAAGTATGTATATAATACAAATCTAAATGTCAAGTATTTAAAGTTTATTCATTAATTTAGATACATATTTAACGATTGTTTTAATAAATTTTATATAATATTAATTTTCAGCCATTATTGATATTGGATCTGCCTCATTTAAATATGACATGCGTCGATTAACAGAAATTTTAGCATTTCCAAAGGCTTGGTATCGACGTAGCATAGTAAGACGCTTGTTTCTAGGAGATTTAAGTTCGGGTACCGCATATTCCGAAGGGGATGGAAGTCCCCCGTTAAATCAGGAGGAAGCAGTTATGGGTAGCTCTTTATTGAAACATTACGATAGGCATGATCCACTATCGAAAAGCGCATCTGAAAGAAGTCCTATATTAAATAGAGAAAAATTGAAATTAACTTTGGAAAATGATATGCCAAGACCCGTGCGATTGAAAGGTATCTGCTTTCGCAATATCCATAGTTAGGAAAAGTAAACTTAAAACTTACATGTTACTTTTGTATCAGATATTGGAAGAGGCTGGAGCTTTACTACAGACAAACAAGTATCATCCGAAGTCAAATTAAGAGAATCCGCGTGGGAGACATTGGTGTTATTTGCAGTGAATTTTACACGCCTAAACGTACATATGAATATGGGTAACGTAATGGGCAATGTTAGCTGGATGACGAAGGATTTCAGATCAGATGGAAGACTGTCTATTGGCAGTACAGGACATAAAAATTTGTACATAGGCATTGGTTTAGGAGGATCGAGTTTAGATGCGAAAGGTGGTATAGTTGGTGGGACAATTGAATTAAGTAGAATTGATACTTACAGTAAGTTTTTTTAATAATTACATTTGCGTACATTAATAAGCTATCATAGAGTTTAATCTGTCATTCCTTTTCTTTGCGCATTGTCACATAGTACACATTCGAGAAGAACCTGGAATAGAACCTGATCATACAGTGGGGTTGAAATTATTTGCGTTAGAATTACGATTAGATTATATGGGAACGAGTGTGCTAATGTCTCGAGTGTCTTCGTTGGATGTTACTCTTAGAGATGAATGGAAGATTAATCGTAGCAGCAGTGGTGATGCTTTCATGCCAACGCGAAGGTCTGGTTTAATTTTAATAAAGTTGAATGTATTGCTCCAATGACATAAGCAAGCAAATACAGTGTTATATCTTGTTAAAGTTAAATATTATAAAGTGACACATATAAAATATATATATAAATGTTTATACAGGCCCGCTATCATTTTTATGCATGGTGACTTGGGTTGGGATCAATTACAAATTATGATCAGTAAATCAACAACAGCCGATTTGTTGAAAATGTTTTACAAACTAGATGAGTTTTTCAGTCAACAATTTAAGAGCAGCAAACGAGTATTTAGTTCGTTACAACCCAAGCATCAAAGAATGAATAATAGTAGTATTAAGAAAAGGAGAGAACAAAAGAAGAGATCTGCTGTTGACGGTAAATTCAAATTATTATTATTTGTAAGCTGTCGTAATAAAAATTATGGTGCTAATTAAATTTATTGCAGGAGGTCCATGGAGCTTAAACCAAGCTGCGATATCAGATGCTAGACATCATAGACATTGGCAAAGAGTATTAATTCAAGTAGCTGGTCTTCAATTAGGAAGCTTGAGATTTTCTTTACCATCGACTGGTACCGTCCTTGGTGGTACAATGGAACTTCACGGTTGTAATATTAGCTTAGCGTGTTTCCATGGAATTAATTTTAAAAGTAAAAGCTGGGCTTTGTTCTCGTTAAAAGAGCCGTGTATAAGTTTCGCTACAGAAGCTCAAGAAATCCCGAGTGTTGAAAGTAATTAACATTAAATAGTCATTATGCTATTTTTATCTCAATAGACTATGATAAATTTATTTATTATTTTTTGTCTTTTTACATAGCGCCTAACACGTACGACGTTCACGTCGTACAAACGTTAACCATCAGTCTCGGTCATCAACAGGAACAACACGCAAGGCATCATTCCATGGCAACCGTGTGTAGATTAAGTCGAAGCGTTTTATTTCCACCGCAATTTAAATCTCTACAAGAATGGTTTCATTATGCATTTGCTAGTAGTGAGATCGATGGTATGTATCAAATATAAAAGAAATTTTATTATTATTTTTTGTTTCTATAAAATTATATATTTATTTAATTTTCTCTTTCGTTACGTAGCGGTAGACAGATTTCCATGTGTCGAGAGAGATAGAGTAGACAGTACATCGGACGGTAGTACTGCATCACGCGGGAGGAGCACGTCCGCGACGTCTGGCAAGCTGCAAGAACACTCGCACACACGGGAAGTGATATTCGCCTTGCCTTCGTTGCAGTTGCATCTAAAAACTGAACATTTACAAACCGCTAGAACACCAGACGTTATAGGTATGTAAATTGAAAAAAAAATTTTATTTTTAAATGATTATTGTATAATTATTTTAATATATGTCTATGTAATGTCAATCGCTTGTCTTTATACAAATTAAACATCATACAACTTTTTATGAGATATAAAAATAAGCTAAATACGAGGATGTGCAATAGATATTCTAACGGTACTAATATGTACAGTGGTTTTCCTTATAAATGTTATGAAATTATATTAGTAAACATACTATTGGTACAATTCCTTTTATATTAAGTGATACAAAGTACAAAGTCTAATATTACATGTCTTTCCACTGTGCTAATTATTCTGCAATTGGTTCTTTCGTATATTTTTAGGACTTCCTAAGCATATTTTATATAGTAAGTATAGAATGACGTTTATTATGTTTGGAATGATAAAAAGTGATAGAATTCTGTTGGTTACGCTTTATATGCTTAAAGAAATGCTTAAGCGATATTTATATGTTGGTACAATCTTGTTTAATAAGTTTTCTGAAATTTGAAAAGTACATAATACATAATACAATGACAAACAAATTAAAATTTACATTTTTTTTTAATGGCTTAAGCTATAATTAAGCATAGTATTGCCAATATAATATAATGAAGAGCATTTACTTATTTAAAAACTTTCATAATTATTTAATATAAACAATTAGTATAAGATGCTTAAATGAGCATGCAAAATTAATTTTGTTACTTAGATTTATTTAAAAATATCTATGATATTATTTCATTAGTATAACTTTAAGATAATGTAGTATGTGTAAAAACATTCAATCTTAAAAATTGTTATTAAAATATTCTGATTCATATTCTAAAATATGTTCTATTATTCTGATTTGCAGGCGAAAAACCGTTGGTTGAATGCAGTTTCATAACAGAATTTGAAGATCATATATTTGTTACCGTTGATGCTGAAGCCTTTTTCTTCCTACATGATCTTATTACGTCATATGTGAAAGAAAAGGAAAGAGTGGTAAGAACTTTATTGAAAGTATATTTGAAATAATTTTAAATTTGAATCTTACTTATTTAGGAAAAAGTACTTTATTCTTCTAATATTTTCTATATTGTAGCACACAATGCAGAATATGGGCGCGAGAGCGCACAGTCCTGATCCACAAGAAAGAAAAAATATAAGCACAGGTACAATTAACATATCTAGCCTACCTGTTACTTCCGAGGACGAGAAGAAACGCAAACAATTTGATCCGGCTGAAATGTTTATAAAAGATTGGCGATCATATAGATGTAAAACATGGCACTTGGAACCAACAGTAAGGTAAGTTATTTCTGAAGCTTAGTGTGTGTCTCTTTGTGTCGAAACTATTTAACAGATAATACTGTTACGAATTTCTATCAAGGCTACTCTCGTGGGCCGGCAAAAGTATAGAACCTTATGGAATAGATTATATTCTTCAAAAGTTGGGATTTTCTCATGCACGTACGACGATACCAAAATGGATACAACGAGGATTTATGGACCCTCTAGATAAATTACTTGCCATTCTTATGTTAAGAATGGTACTAGCCGTTCGTGAAGAACCATCAGATGAACAAAAAGAATATAAAAGAGAAAAATAATACCAAATTAACTTTTTTTAATAACATATGATCTCGTGATATATATCACAATGCAATAACTGATGAGAAAGACATAATACCCATTAGTGTTGTTACTTAAAATGCGATAAAGTTTTTGCATCAAGTAACACACCTATGTATAAATTTGTTTTATTGTTTGTTTAAAGTAGTTAGGTTGAAGTTCTGAAGTAGTTGATATTAGTAATATAATTGGAAAAAGAACCATAGTGGTTGATAATAATCGTTCTTGGTAAAGAACTTATATTTATAAAACTGTTCAGATGTATGTGCTACGATATGTTTCCGTGTATGTATGTATGTATGTATGTATGTATGTATATATATATATATATATATATATATATATATATATTTGTAAGTATAATGAATAAAACGTAACGACATGTATCCAAACAACTTTATATTACTATATATAATGCATGTATAATTTTTTTACTAGACATTAATTTTTATCTTAATTGAGAGGGAGAGAAAGAGAGAAAGAACATTGTATTATTTTAATTAATCTTAACCATATTCTTATAGAATATTTTACGATTTTCCGACAAGAATTGCGCCGCAATGTATAATTAACATTCATATTTGATTTGACTACTTGTCTTCCTATTTTTTGAATTGCTAAATGTCATAATTATACATTCAATCTATAGAACTCAGAATTTATTCAAAAACAATTTTTATATGCATTTAAGTACGTAAAAAATATATACAGCTTTTATTTTTAATGTATAGGACAATGTGGAGCCGAATTTAATGTGATTATGATATTTTATCATGTGTAATGATACGTATTGAATTTGTAATTTATATTTAATTTTATAATATGAATTGTACATATTCTTCTTAAATACTCAGACTAAGATGAAAAATGTGCGTGATCTGTGATTTTTCTATATTTGTTTTATATATTGTGTATAGGCTGTTTATTAGGACTTTTTTATAAAATTTGTTCGAAAGTAACTTCTTGAGATGATTTAAATATGTACAAGTAGATTTATTACGCGCTTTAACGATCATTATCGACCAGAAAAAGGTTCTCTGGAACAATTTATTACTTAAATAATGTAAAAAGTTTTATATTGACACATGTACATACATAAAAGTAATTCTATTTATTCAGCACTATTGCACGTATATAAATAATCTGACAGATAGATATGTATCCTCTTTAAGGATTTCAATATTCGATTCAAGAACTCAGTAGATTGTTCCAATAAGAAATATACTATATACATTTTCGTATAACACACACGCTATATGCATTCATCGAATATTTATAAAATTCTTTATCAAATATAAAATCAAGAATATATTCGCATAATCTTTCAAAGATCTTTTCATAGCTTCAATGTATTGAATATGTATTTTGTTGATGCTGGAATAAATGTGCGTTTATAAATATTTTTATATTTAAATTTATTTTTATATTATAATGATATATATCTACATATAATGAGATATATTATTTGTATATTATTTGGAATAACATCTTAAAATATCTATTATTATTATAATTAATTTATTTCTTTTTTTCTGCATAATTAAATGAAAAATTAAATAAAGGTTAAAATATACATATCTTTTTCAATACTTTTTTCCTAAAAATTGAAGTTATTAGAATTACAATTTAGTAAGAAATAAACCGATTTCTAAATCAGATTTAGTTCACATAAGTTTTTCTCAAAATAAATTGTTATAATAATTGATAATTTTTAGTGTACTGTAAAGTTAGAAATATTTTAATGATTTTACTGTTCCAAATTTAAGTTCTTTATTTAATTAAGTGTATAATTCTCACGTATTATAATTTATCTGGAAATAACGATTGGATATCGTTATTTTAGTATATCATATATACTAAAATAATAATAATGTGTGTGTGTGTGTGTGTGTGTGTGTGTGTGTGTGTGTGTGTGTGTGTGTACACACACACATGCGCGCGAGTGCGTGCATATGTATATATAACTCATGTGTAATTCTTAATAAAATAATAAAAATAATAAATCACAATGTAATTATGAATATAAATTTATTACTCGCAGAATACGCAAGTCAAGACTTAAAAATACTTTTACTTATGTATGAGATATTTTTTACTGATATACATAATTATATAATACATCTATATCTATGTTTTATAATATATATTATAGCTTCGCATACATGAGATACAAAAATCATAATGAGATAACAGCTTATATTACAATTAATGCATGATAATGAGATTAAATAACAATAAAAAAGATATAGACATAAAGAAAAATTTTAAATATATCAATGCATGTGTGCAGATTGAAAACACAGAATTCTCATAGTATAATAACAATCTTTTCCATGTCTTCATTTTTTCTTTTTCGTGTGCAAATATAATATAATATACCCTGGAATTATCTAAAAGAATAAATTTTGAAAATGTTATATTGCAACAACATAAGCTGAATCAATAAATAAAATTTGTAGATAATATCATTTAGCAACACCATATTATTCTGTTATATCGATAGTTAAACGTATATTATATATTACTGTACAATAAAGTGTAGTTTATACAATTTATATATATATATATATATATATATATATATATATATATATATATATATATATATATATATAACAATATATATTAATAATTATCCAAATTCCAGTTTTTCTACAATACATCACAAGTTTGTGCACTGAGCTCTGAGTACATAGTACAGATAATCAATTGATATTATAAATTATCAAATTTCTGTATAAGCTACTTTTCGTTATACAGAATATATGTGGACGGTAAGGATGTTTACATAATATATATATTTAAATTGCTTGAGATTGCTCGTCATTTGCTTTTGACAATATTGTACGAGTCATATTGTAATAATAAAAGTCACCAATGATATATTGCTGTATATCATTGATGTAAAATCATTTTTAAATTAAAAACTGGATGTTGTAACTTATTATATAAAATTAAAATTAGCACGCATAATTAGGAATATTTCATTAATAACTTTCTTTTACTAAACTATTCATGCGTGTATATTTATTTGTGTTTTTAGCACAAATGTAGCAAATATGTGCGTGTACATGACTCTATTATTAAACATTTACTGTACAATATTTTTAGGAACTCGCACAATTCTATAATATCATTTAATATAAACAAATAGTATAGCAAACAAAAATATTAAAACATTTGTTGTCTCGATGATTTTCACATTATTCCTTGTGAGAAAGAAATACTCAAATTAAAAATAACTTATTAAAAATCAACGATAACTTGTCTCCTTATTTGAATATAACAATATTATATAACATATTATAATATTAAATATTTAATGTTGTTTGTACATAATCGTGAAGTGAAATTAATTATATAGCTGATATGACTATTTACAATTTAAACACTATAATGCTTTTTGCGTGACATTATATTTTGATAATAAGCTTATTCAACTTCACAAATATTTAAAATGTTAATAGTTTCAATAGTTTCATATGTTGCGTTTTATACAATCAATAAATCAGTATAAAAAATTAAAAAGTGAACTACGTAAAAGATATATACTAGGAGTGTAGAAATATATGCTCATAATTAGATCTTGAGTATAAGTTTCATAGGAAACTGTTAATAAATTAGAAGATGTAGTACGTCGATTGGGTATAAAACTGACAATACATAAATGTATTATATTTTATATTACATTATAGCAAATATTTCCTTGTTTTATTTTATAAATTATATCATTTATTTAATGATCTATGATTCGTTGATATCAAATATCACTGAGAGAAAATAGTATTAATTGGACTTAAAATATTAAAACAAAAAAAGGTAAGACATATCATGCTAATACAAATTTATAAATATATTTAGAAATAATACACCCATCAACCACTACTTATTTGTTCGTCATTGTTACCAACTCTATAAGTGAAAAAGATAATTGTGTATGTGTGTGTGTGTGTGTGTGTGTGTGTGTGTGTGTGGGGGGGGGAGGGTGTATATCTCTTCATACATTACCTAAAGGAATTTCTTGCACAATACGTGTTACATTGCTATAATTGTAATTTATGTATACTTCATGTTAGTAAATATTTCACTATGCGATATGATGTATATAAAATACAAGAGTATAACTGTAAACTACGAAAGCAGAGGACAGATTACAAAGGCACAAAGGCTTCATATAGAGTGGAGAAATCTAACTTTTGTCAGATAATTGGAAACTTATCGGGTTTTTTTATAAATTATACTGTACAAGGAGAGAATATTCATTGCTCTTCGCAGTCTCGATAAAAGTGCAATGTAAACTCCAAATAGTCGACATCATGTTTACTTTTGCAAATATTCTGTAATAAAATATAATACAAAAATTAAATTATATAATTTGATGTTAAAAATTTCCAACATATTAATATCTATGATGACTCGTAAATATTTCGTGAAGAATATTTCATAAATTATTGCTTCTTTACATTAAAATAATTACCTCTTGAGGTTGCATCGTAGGTATTCGAAACTTTAAAGTTTTCCTAAGATAATGAGCGACGTCAAGAGAAAAAGACTGATCACCCGATTGATTGTTACTTTCAATATACTGAGATTGTTGCTGTATAGTATAGCTCCAACCACACATCATTGTTTCATCCATACCAGGATTTGATGAAACGGGACATTGCTGCACAATTTGCCAATACCATGGCATACCACTATGAAAAGAGAGAACTGTGATTATAGCACACTATGAGAAAATGAATACACAGTTCATATACATGCATTTTAAACTTACACAAAATGTAAAGTTAAATGCGTATCTGGCATATGTTTTGACAAAGGTACAATGCAACTAATGTTATTGGGTGTATCTGGTGACGATGGGGAGCAATATCTTTGATCCAAAGACGCGTTGAAATTTTTTGCTACTATAAATAATTGTGGTCTAGGCTCTGGTGGCAATGATCCTGCGGCGTTGCTAGCGACTTCTCCCCAGTCTCCGCCACCAGTTTCTCGTCTTGCTCGTTTATGCAAGTACTTGTAATTGGTCTATAAGATACGCATATGTTTAATCATATAATTTATTTTCTTTGTTACGTCTTAGCCAGTGTGATAATTAAAAAAAAAATCCATACCTCTTTCACAAGAGTTTGAGTGCTGGGATCGGATGGACTAATACCATTTTGAAAACCCTTACTTAATTTTCGTTTCTCTTCGTGTGGCATGCTTAATGGCTGTTCCAAGTGATCTGCTAAAAATAATAGAATAAATTTTATCATATTATATGTTTTCAAATTATAAAAAAAAACATAAACGATTCATGTGTGTGCTTATTTTAATCTCAGAGAGAAACAGAGATATAAAACTTACAAATGGATTTCTTCTCAGGTGGATGATCAGGCTGAGGATCTTCTAATTGATGAATCTCAGCTGTGCAACAATATACCTGAAACATTGCATTTATATTTTATTTAATAAATGTATATTTTTATGTACATTAGACATAGATACGTACTTGCGCGCGTGCGTACACACACACACACACACAAATTTGTAAATAATATCAATAAGTTTTTAAGTACCTGACATGGACCTTCGAGCTCAGTAAAATGTGCGAGACATTCTTCAGGTCTTCCTAAAGGGATTGGACCTTTATTAGCAGATGAAGAATCTATATCCGAGCTTTGATCGTTTTCATCCACATTGCTAGGAACAGCACCCGCGCCATTTCTACTAAGCCAATTTCCCGGGAATTCGCTAAAATGTATTATTAACATAATATTTTTAACAAATCTGTATAAATGTAGAAAATATTTTTTTCTTTTCGTGATATCGTTAAAAAAAATGTGTATTTTACTGACTTATTTTTTTCATGTTTAGATTGGGGACCCGGATGGCTCATCGGATACCAGGTTATTTCCTGGGAGTACAGTTGTTGCTTCGTGTGCGGAGGTGGTGTGGTAAGGGAATTACTTTTAATAGATAATCCTCCGTCTAATTCCCTCGTGTAAGACTCTTGTTTAGTATAGAAAGGAGATAATGTCCTATGTAACAATGAATTGTATCGATGCTCATAATTAGAAGTAGTAGACATTGTCGGTGGATGAGCCGGACCAATAGCTAACATTCCATTGCTCGCCATGGCGGACCATTCAACGCTACTGCGTTTTTGGTATTCTAAGAAATATAATGTTGCCATTGCAACTAGACTGAAAATCATAATATAATAAATGAGCTAATGTTCAAGAAAGAAAGAAACAGAATCTACAATAGGATTAAAATGGAAATAAAGCTAAAGAGATAATTACCAAAATGCCATGATGAGAATAAGTATAACAATAATAATTTGAATAAATTTATTACTGCAAAGAAGTTCTTCCTCTCTTTCGAGCCGTTTTGTCTTTCCGTGTAAAGATGACTTGTTATTAATAGATGATGAATATTTATTGCCTGATATACTGGATACTGTGCTGATAGAACTCTTTAGACTATCACCTCTCTTCAATTTCGCTAGTCGTTTATTTATCCTTTCTAATTGATCTATTCTCGTTTCTAGACTATCCGTCACCTGTGAATAAATTAATTATAATTAAGTAAAAGATTAAATCCTGTATAAAATACTATACGAGGAATGATAAAAAAAAAAAAATGTTTACCTTGCATAATTCCTTGACAGCACCGACATTCTCCATAAATATTCTCTCCTTATTTACCACCAAAAAATTTTCAATTCTCTGACCATTTGGCAGAACTATATCACCCGCCGGTAACACCGCTTCCGGTAGAATTTGCTGAACCTCTTGCGCTATGACGCCAGTATCTTCTTGTTTGATGTCTAGACCCGAATGTTGCGCAAATTCCGGAGCGTATCGATAACGGACAACGCGTAATTGTTGTACGTTCCGTAGTTGTTCGCGCGTATCCACTTCTTGAACGCTTTGCTTCGCTCTTACATCGCTGGGTTGAACGATATGCCCGGTTACCTATATGATAAATTTAAAAATATATATCGGTACACGATTTATTATGTAACATTATATTCAATTAAACTGTCAGCGATATAAACATTACACATATAATTAAATGAGAAAGTCGCACACCTTCATATTGCCATGTACAACAAGAGCTTCGTCCGGTCTGTCGGTATTAATTCCAACCCTGCCGGCATGGTATACGCTATCTGGAGCTGCTCCTCTCTGCCATCCACCTTCGGCACCTACGCCAGTGCCTTCTGATTCAAACTGTCCTGGATTACTCGCCTATAATGCAACGAATGAGAATTTAATCTCAAGCGAGAACCCCAAAATTATTCCACTATTAATTTTACATACTCTGACAATTATACGTTCCGATGCGTGAGCCACTACTTGATAACTGGCTTGGTCTGCTGTATGAGCGTGCAATCCGACAACCAAATGGAAATATCTCTGATCCGGATTTGGTTTTCCCTTCTTACGCATATTATTGCTCGTAGTTTCGCTAAAGTGCAAACGTCCGACCGTCACCTTTGTAACACGTTCACCGCCTAATTCGACTCTGTAACACGACATCTATAGTATAATTCGACTGTAATTACATTATCAATTTTTATATATTGCATCGATGTATAAACTCACGTTACAGGATGGAATGGTTTCTTGCTTCTGTCGCTCTGACTTTGTTCGACTCTGATCGTTTGCGACGGAGATTCCACTTTAACTCCATAGAAGTGTAATTGAAAACCGCTTATCTTTTTTAGGCCTTCGCCAGTCCTAACAAATACGGCCTCTCCTTGAAGCTGCGCGTGACATGTTATCTAAAAGTGTAACGTACATTAGTAAGGATTTATATATAATTTTAACGACACACATATCGTTGTATTTAGATTTAGAAGGAAACAACTGTTTCCGCAATTGTAAGCCCGCAATATATGCTTTGTTTTATAATTATCTTTACAATTATAATTGTTCTTATACCTGAAAGTGATTTTTCTTCTGACAAACAAATGCATCGTCCGAATTACTAAAATTAAATCCTTTGTCGGCATCCACTCTATAATGTGGTACTGGTAACTCTTTAAGATTATGGTCGCAAAGAACGTGCCAAGATGTTTGCTGGAAAGGATGGAACCGAATACATTGATAACTAGCGTCGATGTAATTACTGTCAGCGACTTCGTCGCCGTCCAGCACTGCGCTACTGCTGCTACAACTGTGCTCCACGGTACCCAGTTCGGGTTCCTGAAAAACGGCAGTCGCAAATAATAATCAAGGTAAATAAATAGGGGAAAAGAAAAAAACAATCAAAACTCAAAAGTACCTGTTTGACATGTATAAGGCCATCTTGGCTGAGTTTCCTCTTTTTTGGAGCCGATTGCAGAGAGGAGTATAGCGTATTAATGCCAGCCGGACTGTGTTCATGCGATAACGGCACTAAAGGCGGCCCTATCTGAGGCTGCGTCGAAAGGTTTGACGCTCCCGATGTAAGATGGGACGTCAGAACCGGCGTTAACAATAGAGGATCCGTTGTTGTCGCGGGCAACGTTCTCGGAGAAGGTGGCAGCAAATTAGGAGGGTACTGATGATTGTTCTGATGATGCAAAAGTATCTCTTGCAGAGCTGCTTTCTGATCTATAATTACATGCAATTGTAGATTGTAATTTTCTTGTAAAATGTTTTTACGTAAGCGTATTTAAACTCACGTGGAGAATGCACATGTTGAGTGTCATTATGTCCCGGCGGTGAGTACGGTGGCTCACTTCCGCTATCCGGTGGACTTTCCGGTAGCGCGTGTCTGAAAAACAACGTTTTAGATTTTCATCGAGTCATTAAATTGCTACAATAGATGTGTCGCTTTTTTTACTAGATTTTTCTGTGTCATGTTTATTCCAATATAATTTAAAAACTTTTTAAAATAATTTAAAATTATTTAAAAAAGTGAGAATTTGATAGAATCAGTGTAAATTTATTCTTCATTTTAATTTTGTAAACCAACGAAGCGTTTCTCTTCTTGGCAATTTCTTTTTGTCTTCAGACGCTGAAGGAAAATAATCAAGTATTCTTTATTTTGTGCCTAAGATGCGGCAAGTGAAAGTTATTTTATGTAAATTTTCGTGAGTAAAGATTATGATCTCGTCCTCTTTCATCACAAGCTTGGTGAAACTGCAGTTTGTACAATTAATTAATTAATTTTTCAAAGTCCGACACTTACGGGTGAACATACGCCTGCGGATCTTTGTAGCCGCCATTGTTGGGTACCACCGTCGTGGTACCGGAAGCGCACGCTATCGAAACTGGATGAGTCTGAGTCATCTGCGGCGAAGGTAGACGCGGCGGTGGTTGCTGCTGTTGAGCGACCGACTGCGACGTGGGTGCCTCGATTCGGCCACCGTGAGACACCGCTCCACCTCCATTTTCATTGTGGGCAAGGGTGTCCGCGAAATATCTAAATACAGAACGGCACGGGAATAATCCTTTTTAACAACGTTTCCGTTTTTCTTTTTCTTTCTTTTTTCTATTTATTACTTCTCTTATGGAATATCCGTAGAGTACTATTTGATATTTAGAGATATCTCATGTAAACTGTAAAGATGCAGAAGACACTTTGATAATACGTGTACGCCAAGTCAGCACCTTTTTTATTGATCTTTCGAGAGCTATGCACGTCGAGACCGTGACTGCACGTTTTGAATTTGCAAAACACGAGATATCGTTATCGTCTGAATCACAGTTCGACATACAGCGGTAAATAATGCTTCGCGCGCGCGCGCGCGCGCGCGCGCATTGAGTTTCTCAAATCGCAGAATTCGCGAGAGTTTAAGTATATCCATGATATATCCGCGCGAGATGCTATTATGCAGTTTCGAAGTAAGGAAGATTCACAACGATATGCGTGTGTCTATGAATTTTCCTCGAATTCTTGATTAAAAGCTTGATTAAAGGCAATCAGGAACGTTCGTTCGATAACAATCCGCGCAATCTCTATCGATCACGTTAAAAAAAATCATGCAAAATACCTGTTCCTTTTTGATTGCGTAAACCGTAATTATACTATCAATCGAATGGAAATTTCTGATTCTTTAAATATAAATTATGACTATTATTATCTTTCGTTGCATATGGTTTTTATCAATATCTCGCGCATTATTTTATATTGTTTCGTAAGTAATGCAACTAGAATCAAGAAATTAATTAATTAATTAATTAATTAATTAATGATTAAATAAATAATTTCTACGCAGTGGATCTCCTTTCTCTGTAAACTGACAATTCTGTATATAAAACCACTTTGCTTTTGCATCGCTACTATGAATTTTCTCCGCTTATCTAACTCTAACTCTAATTTTTTTTTTTTTTTTTTTTAAATAACGTATCTATTGCGTATTGATCATGATGTATGCACGTGAACACATTGAAATACATATGGTACCACAACAGTAATAAATAAGCGAGAGAGTGAGAGAAATATAGAAATTAGAAATAAAACAATAAAAAAATATTCAGGATAAAGTAGATCTCATCCTCGAATTTAAGATGGGAAAAGTCGGAAAAATATATAAAGGTAAGAAAAGAGATTTAATGTAAATGAAGATTTGGATAAACGGTATGTGTGTCGCTCGAACGTGAATAAAATTTTTGTTCTTTTTTTTTTCCTCGATTAATCCGGCGGTCGCCGCTGTGCGATGATCTCGACGAGAGCCTTTTAATGGAAGACGAGTGCTGGAAGTCGAATTAGCAGGGTTAACGCAGTGTGCACGCTGTGATTCCATCAATTCCGTTCCGTCTGCCTCTGTCATTATATCATTACACCTCTGCGGTCGTTATCTGCGTGAATATCTGTCTGCGGGCTGAGTATATACGTACGCGTACGTACGACTGTGTGCGTATAAAGAATGGCTGGATGCGTTTCCTGGTGTACGCGATTACGTCAGTATGCACGGTCAGGTCCGGAATAAGATGTTTTCGTGCCCGAAGCCAAATGTGAGGTTGAGAACGTTATTCTTATTTGTTTCAGGTGCCAAGTAGAATCAACGTGAAGCGATACAATGAAATAAAATGATTTTATAGTGATACTAGTTATTTATTACCAACATATGTACACAATCGTATTGTGTCATCATATAATTGACGATTGTAAGCAATCGTATGTCACTGGCTATTATCAAATACGAATGTTACTTGTTCTGAAAACGTGAACTGCAGACAAAATAGCCATATCAAAAGTAAACAGTCGTCTAAAATCGTATCGCTGTGATTTGGAGTGTTATTCGGATAGATATACCAAAAGGTATTGATCCAAGAAGCAATTTTTACTTTATTATTACTTTATTCAGAATATTAAATTCGTACGCGTCAATGTGTCTATGCGGCATCTATCAAGGTCAACGTGTTGCATCGACATTCACTGATTAACGATATGCGGTAATGTACACGTATATCTTAATATACGTTCATTTATTTTTATTTTTCTATATCTCTTTTTAAATAGGATTATACAATCTATATTTATCGCAATTTATTCATACGACTGTAATATTAATTTTTTAGAGTCTTAACAAATTTCTTACTCCTTACGAACTCCTTACTAAATCATATATACTTTTCAAACTCATTCTTTAATCTTTATACGTATATATCAAACTTTTATCAGCTTTTTCTCTTTCTTTTACCTGTGGGTAGAACGTTGACAAACTTTTACCATTTATAAATAATTTCATACATATTTTCTCTATTAACATTATTGTCTTTTGTGGCAAGAAAGATTTATATATATATATATATATATATATATATATATATATATATATATATATATATTTTTTTTTTTTTTAATTGTACATTTTATCGTATCCATTGTTTTACAAGCACATAGAAAAATGTTAAAATATGTCATGCAAGGTTATGCGAACTAATAAAATACAAGTATTGTCAAAACATAGTTATCATTCCTATGATAATCACCGTGACAGAGTAGCCTGAATACATAGTGTCGAGATGGAGCAATTTAGAAATTTAGTCTGATACATGGTGTCGTTCGCAGGAAACGCGTGCTCGTGCTGGACGACGAAAGCGTATTATCTAAATTCGTTAATTATCATAATTTGAGAAGGCGCCTATGCAGCAGCGTCGAAAGTATCACGCAATGGAATTTTATATACTTTGCGTTATACATATTTTGCGAAATTATTTACAAATTTATAGATAAATAAAAAAATTGTTAAAAATACGCTTTCGGATTTTGATATAATTCATATAAATGACAAGCGGAGGACCGTAATGCATGATTGAAAAGAAAGATTCATTAATGTAACTTTAACGAACAGATATATTAATGTAAAGTGATAAATTGGCATTCAGCATTCTGAGAAACAACAATTCAAGTTTTACGATCATTGCGCTGGAGACACGCATTACGCACGTGTGACGAACACGCGCGTTGTAGGCGTTAACCATGGCTTCCAAATGTGGTTAAACTTCGTCACCAGACAGAACGCTTTAACATTCGAGATCAAATTTCTCGTATAATCGGAGAATTTTCTTTTTTTTACAGATTCAAGATGCGCGATATATATATATATATATATTTCGTTATTACGAAATCAAAATAAATAACGAGCGTATAGACATGCAAAGTTAATATTCTTTCAACTCACGTCGCAGGTTGTTCACTGTCGCTATTGATAAAGTCCTCCAACTGCGAAAAATCCAAAGCTTCGTTGTCTATCCCCCCGACGAAATCGCCACGACCTAAGAAAAAGGTAAAAAATTTTGTATTAAGATAACAATAAATTTCTTTTTATTATAAACGCATATCACTATTTCTAATTGCGGTCGATGAGCACGAGAGTTTATCCGTTTCGATAACATATATCCATGCTACAATATTAATTGTAAGTATACAAGTTCATAAGGTGTAATTGCGAATATATGATAAAATTGTTGCTATGCGCCTATTTCAACATACAACTTCTGTCATCGTCATTTGTTGCATCACAAGTTGCGAGAGAATCTCTCGTGTGAGAGATACATCTACGTGGGAAAGAGATTTCAAATAAGGCACATTGTAAGTTACCGTCCCTGATAGTTTTTAGTGAGGGAGAAAGCTGATTTATTGAATGGACACGAACAAATTTCACGGATGATTGCGACTCGAAGACGATGCAGTTGAATGAACAAAGCGTCAACGGACGAGGGAAAACAACGATTCGCGCGAACAACAGCCGAATTTCTTGCAACAGTTCCTCTAAATTCCACGTACAGCGTTGAAATGGCCGTTTTTAGTTTTTAGACACAGTCGTAGGAAACGATTTACCAGATTTTACAATTTTCTTTTACAATTCTTCAATGGGAATTTATTTTTTTTTTTTTTTATGCGGGACTAGAAAAGAAATTCGTCAACTGCTTGACAAAGTTTAAAAACCACAAATCGACTCACTGGTCTTCCCAATCAACATTGATATTCTCGATCCTGTTTTGAAATGTAGAAAGACGCAGGCATGTACTTCGTATATACTTAAGCGCTTAAGACTACAAGCAAAGCGTTGTAATACGTTACTTCCGGTCAAACATTCATAAACGTTTGAGCGTTGGGAGCTGAGAGTAAGGACACTTTTCAAGTGAATAACGAGACGTAACATCGCGTCGTATCGCCCCGAAAGTTTTTCCTCCATGAGGTAGAACAATATTATTTGTCAACAGCCAATGTTACGCAATGTAAAACTTTTGGAGAGTCACATTGTTATTTTTAATTGTTACATAAAGAGAGTAATCGTAGTAACAGCAGTAATTTACTCTGTATAGGGTAAAATATTATCATATGCAAAAAAATTTTTTTTAATATATTATAAAAATGATAAAACATTATAACTGTATCTATATTTTAGATGCATTTCTATTTAGATTGAAAAATATCGATAATAAATGTAGATAACATCAAATGGCAAAAATAATTTGATTACAAATTTATATTACGAGAGTTAAATTGAAAATAACAGCATTCCCTTTGAGCAAGTGTTTCGAGCTGTCTTAAAATCCTATAACTTTTCTTAAAAGAATAACTTGCAAGTATCTCTCTCTGCTATTGACCGCAATAAAAGCTACCATTTTTAAATAATCAGGCAAATGAAGTCTAGGATGTGCATGGCGCCTAGCGTTTATGGAAAGAGTTGGAGGGGTAAGTTACAAAGGTGGACGAGTCGTTGCCAGCCAACCCTTTATCGAGGTATCGACCAAACACCGCCCCCCTGAGTAGGTATAGTTGGCCGTTTAAATCTGAATATCATTACACCAAATATGCACTATGCGCGTAGTTGGAAATGATCAAAAACCATCGAATAATATTATATTGTAAAAAGCGTAATACAATTTTTCAATATAGCCACAAAGTACAATATTTCTATTTAAATATCGTCTTTATTTGTTTGTACCAACATATTAGCAATATGCTAGTATGTAAATAAAAAAATTGTTCCGAAACGATGCTTCCGAAAAATGCTTCATCAAATGACTTAATTACTATTTTGTTCACAGTAAATTAATATTAATTGCAAATTCGCGATAAGACAAAAAAATGTAACTTTCACCGAACGTAATTACATTATCTTCTCGCCGCGTCATGTAAAGGAATATTAATTTCAGTTGCAGCAAAATCTCCAATCGCGGAAAACAATCGTGTAATAATTGTGCTTATTCCAATCAAGTCCCGAATGATGTAAAAAGGCTTATGCATAAAGATGTATGTTAGGCTTTCGACCTCTCTGTATCTGCTGACGACCACTTTCTCCGGCAAAGCAAATAGAAATGCATCGCCGGACAGCGCGACTCGTCTATGAAAATTGGCCGGCTTTCATCCTTCGCAACAGAGAATATAGATGAATATAGAAATGTTTATAACCGACTGCTGTAATCCACACGACGCGACGGGACGCGACGGGACGCGACGGGATGCGACGCGACGCGACGATATAGAAAGTAATAGATAGTAACTAACGCATGCATCGTATTATTCTTGCGACACGTGTATCGCCGCGATCATATCGTAAACATTTAAACGGAGGAAGTTAATCGAAGGAAGTTACTCGGTTGTCGATTTCACCCCCGTTAATCGTAGGGTTGGTTACACGGCGGCAGCTGCCGTGCCGCGTAAGCGCAGTGCAAATCCGGCAGAGTCCCACCTGAGGTCTGAACGATTAGCAGCGGGTGCAGCATTCTTTTTCACGGTCATTAAGAGGTCTCGAGAGGGTCGATGGGTCCGAACAAGTTGCGGACAGGTGTTAAACTGCTGTTCACCATCACGAACTCGTGATCATCATCGATATTTTACAATATATAACTGTGACAACATAATTATGCTCACAACATAAAAATAATATAAAATAATATTGTATTAAACAACACAGATAGCACCGACAAACAAACGTAATTGATCAAGTTAGGACTTGGTCCGGCGTAATATCACAACTTTCTTTCCATTCAAAACATTCTACTTCAAAAAATAATTTGTTCATATTTATTATAGAATTAATCAATCAACACGATACGTGACGTTGTGACTAGTAACGATAACAAGGTTTCAATTAACAATATAACATTTATAGAATCTGTTTTATTTAATAAAAAGTTTTAAAATCAAATCTTGAAAATGAAAATAAAGTTGACACTATTTCCGACACTTTTTCCTTATATATAAGGAAAAGTAGCATTAATACATTTACTTCATCAAACATTTCTTTGAAAACAAATATAAACCATTTTTTCCTGATGAAGAGAAATCAAAAATATTGTCAATTATTGTGATACAATTCTAAAGTTTCTATTTTTCAATTTTACCTCATAAGATTGTATTGTTTTATTGATCTACGATCTCGTAAAATTAAGATGATTAATCGAATTTCACATTTGCTCGAAAAAACAAAATCTATATAAATATCGTGTCTGTAACATTCTATAAAATACAAAAAAGTACTTGTCACAATTTATACAAATTATGCAATAACGTTTGATTACCTGTCACGCCGAGCAATCGACGAGCGCTAACTTGATTGATAATATTAGAGTCTTCATGATGTTCGTTTGGATGATTTCGTCCATTTTGATCGTTAGATTGATGCTGAAGTGCCCACGAAAATTCCATAACGACGAGAATATTTTAATAAACTTGGATCACTCTCGAAAAATTGTCTGGGACATCAAACTAAAACGACACTTCATCGCTATAAAATTTATAAGGCAAAAAATTAAATAAACTTGCGATATTTAATCTACAAAATAAATATCACTTGGTATGTAATTTGTTCAGATATCTCACGAGTCTTTACATTTTACGTAACACTCCATAATTATTCTTCCACGAAAAAATTTCGATTACACGATAGATTATTAAAAATTCGTTTGTCATCAATTCGTAATAGGACACTGCGGAATAGTGACGATATTTTTAGATATAATCGAAACGAAGCTAACGTCGAATCTTTCTCTCTTCAACAGTTTGTCAGTCTATCGTAAAAATGAAAAAAAAAAAAAAACATAGGTCGTTCGTAGTCCTGGTTTTCTAGTTGGGCAACGAAACACAACAGTCCACGATAGTTGACGACTTAATCGCGAGTCTCCTCCATAGGAGGGCTCCAGTACCTCCACCATATTCCAAGTATAGAGGGGATTTCCTCTTTGACTGTGGAGGGCGGTGCTTATTTCAGACTGAAAGGGGTGGTTATACGCAGCCCCTTTCTTCGATATGTACTATCGTACATAAGACGTCGTGATACGAATTCGAAGATTAATGTTTCTCTTATAAATTGCAATTAATGTTTTTCTTTATTCGCTATAAATTTAGATATCGATTATCAATTAACCAAGACCTGATATTTAAATCGAGTATCTACCAAAAGATGATCGAATAACTTCTCACGCACGATTGAAATAATATAAATTAGCTTACTCTAAATTTATCCGCAGATTTAATTTAAAATTATAAACTGTGTCAATTTACAGTGAATAAATTTTCGATATAACTGTTTCTTTCTCTCGTCTCTATGATTGTCGTACATTCAATAATACGAAAAAATAGAAATTATGTAATTAAGAAATAATTTGTCAAAAAATAATTGTTAAAATTCTTGTTTACTTGAATAATTGTGAATTTTACAGAAATTATGTAAGAAATTTTTAAGATTTAATTTTACGATCGAGCAAAGTGAGGAAAAATATCTGTAATTTTGTCACAGCTCAACTGACCAATATGAAATTAAGGCAGGAAATTGTACTAAAGTTTTTGCCAATTGTTCACAGTGTTTCGAGTCTTGTTTGAATTGAATAGATCGCCTCTTTGTACACATCATCTCTTTATCGATTAACGTACGATCGACGTACGATGACTCGAACACATAATCGCTGGAACGTATGTTGTGCGCGCGCGTATGTGCAGTAATAGTACATGAAACATTAAACAATTAACGAGAAGCTCGTAGGTCCAATTATTCTATCAGAATTCTTTCGTTAAACACCTGCTGTTCCGACGAGCACGCCCGTCACTTCTCTACTGAGCGAGAGAGCGTGAATCCATTTCTCGTCGCGTGCGTAAATGTTCACGGGTGCGTGTAATCGGCATCGCGCATTAAGTGCCCGCCCGCGTTGCGTTGTATCAACCCTCCGTTTATATTACCATTAACACGGGACCGGGACCGGGCAAACCGAACGAGCATTTCCCAGGCTTGGTTTTCAGGCCGGCACGCCTCAAACCCATCGCAAAAAGGGCGACGGTAGTGGACGGCGGCAAACCGATAATATGCAAATATTTGCTTCTGGTTAAACGGCCGTTTACTTATTCATTGCTCACCTGAACGCTACGTTTATTCTCTATCAATTCTCTCGTCCGTAAAAAGAATAATTACTTTTGTAAATCTTTCAATTTGCGTTGCTTCATCATCTCCTAGCTCCATTATGCGCTCCGCGCATGGTTTTTAAAGCATGCATGGTATCTAGTCTGTGTGTGTGTGTGTGTGTGTGTGTGTGTGTGTGTATCACCCATTATAAATGTTGCGCCAAGATATGTAGAACGAGAGTGATCGGCAATTACAAGCAGTATGTCACTGACAATTAATTATCTGATTATCTCGGCTTACATATTACAAAAGTTCCAATATGTTCCAACTGCCTGTCGCAAGGAGAAAAAAAAATATAAAAATCTGTGACATTAATATTCTTTCTATCATTAAAAAAAAAAAAAAAAAATTACAACTGTTATATTACATATTGCTGCACTTGCTGCGAAGATGATGCAAAATATTTTATAATCGTTATACTAACTTGATAACTTGATAAATACAAGGATATCCAATTAATTCATATACGCCTAGCCGGATCTTCCTTAAAAATACGTTGTTTAATTTTATCACGTGATCACGCGTGTAATTGTATTACAATTACAGAAACCTGCGAAGCTGCGCTAGCAACATTCTCATTATGCCTTACAGCGCTAATGGAATTTGCATACAAGCAGCATTGTCGGTTCTTCGTGCTGATTCAATTGTTCACTTTATCATCGGATTCTTATCGGAATTACAAATAGTACGGCATTTTTTCCGCAAGGTTGATTTATTGCAACAAAAAGGGATATTTAAGTGTAGGTACACTGTTAAATTATTGTTTAAAATAAAATAATAACGCACGTTATCAGTGCAATGATATACATACAATACGATTTAACCTTATACCTTTATTCGATATAACGATACAAATAAAATATATTTTGAAAGAAACTTTACAGTGATAATTTTTGTAAAAAAAGACTCAAGACTGCAAACATTGGTTTTATTCACTAGATATACCTAATTATTATTAATTAAGCTAGGTCTGTACATCGCGCAAGTTTCGTGCGCGCAATTATCGTGGTCTAATTTCAGGCCAGTACAATGAAGCAATTAACCGATGTAAGTGTCAAAATGATTTATGATACATATAACTGTAGAACAATGAGTGTAAGTAAGAAATGGAGAAATATGAAATTTTTTACTTTCCAATCAAAAGTTTTTCAACAGCTATTCAGCTCGACTATCTTACGATAGACATCACTAACACTGTGGTTGTCGGAGATATCTGTATTACATGCGCGCATCAAAGCCATGATTTCTGAAGTACTACTCTCTCGTCGACTCGCGGACTCGCGGACTCGCGGACTCGCGCATCGGTTCAAGGAAAATCTCGAAGGATAGTAAAAGTATGCAGCTGGTGCTTTAGCGATTCGAGCTCGACGTCAAACGCCACGTTTCTCCACGATTCAGACCCTTTAATTTACATACATCTAAAGATTTTTCATCAATTTCTTTTTTTATTTGCACAATTATTTCGGCATGCTAAAAGCTTTAAACATTTTACTCTTTACTTTGACTAAACACATTAATAAATATAAATTATAAATGTAAAATATCTGTTAAAATGTTAAAAATTCCAGTCTTTTAGACTAGCATTCTCCGTAATGTGAGCATTGATGATGAGTGTTTATTCATAATTTTGGTATATTTGATGCATGCGTTCCGCACGAGTTTGCGACGTCGACAACCATAATTGGATACTCCGGCGTCGATGCGAATTATTTAAAGTTTCACTTTAAATTTGTACAGTGTGAATTGTTACGTTAGCCACACCTATACCTTTCACCTGACGCGTTAGCTTGAACGCGTGAACAAACTTGCTCGATACACCCTGATATTTACTTGATCGCGTTTAGAAATCCGCAAATTGTAAGGCGGTGATGAGATATTATGAAACGCATTCTTACGTATCGAAAAAGCAAATTAAAAAAATCAGAGAGAATCAATTTCTTTTTTTTTTTTTTTGCAAAATATAGACAAACGTACGCGCAACTCTAGAAATCTTACACAGTTAGTAGTATTGCCAGAATTTTCATTGTACATCGAAATATCGATATCTACCCCCTATACATTATACGCTGCTGCTTAAATTTGATTTTGGGAGGATCTTTGAACCCTAGCAATATTTTTAAACTTGTGAGAAATATCGAATCGTTTTGCTATTCGAGTTATAGATTTTCCAATACGTAACTTTTTGGAAATAAATTCAATATTTACTATCGGGGGGCGCGAACGATAAGATTCGCGTAGGGAATTCTCGCGTGTGCTCGTGCATTTAACCCAAACGCCTGACCTCATCCACACATCGCTCATCCGTGACACGCTCGCCTACGAACGCGAATGTTATTGCCAAAGCAATAAATATGGTAATGTGTCTAACGTGGGCGTGCGTACGTATGTATATACGTATGTATATCCACGGAATAAAACAGATGCGTCCGAGCACTTGGATCGCCTAGAAGAGATTATTGGTTCGCGCATATATATTATGTTATATGTATATATATTATAAATCGGTCTGTATTTCAAGACGGGAGCAGGATGTGGGGGAGAGGAGAAGAGGGAAAAAGGACCGAGAACGAGGACGAGCGAGAAAAGTTGGCGTGACTCGAGCGGAAGACACGACATCGGGACATCAGCAGAAAACGGCCGGGCCGGGGCCATGTTTCTCCCGTAATAGCCACGTTCCACGGTTCCCTACCTCGTCGTGATCGTGAGCATGTTGAATCGTGTCTCATTGTATGTCACTGATATTCAGCTCGAAGCGTATCGTTTTGTTACCGTATAATAGTCTCCTTGGAGAATTCGCAAGCATCGTCTCCGCGGGATCGATAAACCCGCGGAATTTTTCTAGAGGACTGAAATGGGACATTTCTAATTTGCAGGACAAAAGTTGAATAAAATTTTGGCTTCGAGTTCTTTATTTTAACGCTTTATAATTTCCTGCGGGCTTAAGCGCGACGCGCGCGCGTCACACGACGAGTGCGTCGAACGCGTAACGAATAATTCAATCAAGTATTATAATCTTCGTAGTACACAATGTAGAGAGAAAAGTCGCTTGATTCCCACAGTGATACGCCCCCTGAACTTTAGCTCATGGAATTCATCGGCTTTCACTAGTTGCGCCACTTTACGATGATACAAATAATATGCATTTTGCTCGCGATTGACGTTGGAATTAAACGTAAAACTCTCCAATTATAATACAATAATATAATTGGATAACTTTAACAATTATTTCTGATGTCCCTGATCAATTTCTTCTTCAAGAATCGTTGCAAGATTAAAATGCACCGATAATTTCATCAAGCATGTACATAAGTGTATCTGCAGATATGCGCTTTCCATTGTTAGAAATTTCCAAAAGAGACAGATCGTTGAATCATTACAATTTATTACCGCAAGATTCATACATTTTTCTCGATATGGCTCATTACTTGAATGATGTAGCGCTTAAAGATCATTGGTGAGGAGAATTAAAAGAAAAAGTTGCTAATGGAAAGGATTATCACTTATCACTTCCTTCGATTTTTGTAACCAGCCCGTTCTACATATAGAACGTTTGTACGTTGAATGATCGTGTCGGTAACGGCTGCGAGCAAGTCGCAAAGTAGTCCACACATCCTCTCTCTTGCATTATAAACAATCTCCCATGAAAATCTAGAGCAACTGGTGTAGTAAAGTCCACGACGATCGTCTGAACGTACATCGAGGACCATTACCCCTTACAAATGAAGACATTATCGCAATTCCAACTTACAATAGATCAAATCAATTTAATAACGATACGATACATATCTATGTATAGTATGACAACATTACCAATGACACTGATTACAATATCGTAAAAAAACGTATTTGTTACAAGTGTTATTACATTAATACATTTGAGATAATGTGGAAATATTACAGCGATTCTTAAATAAAAACTCTGCTAACGTATTAAACATATTATTTGACTTGATAATTTGTATATTTCTATAGTTAATCTACTCACTAGCAAAAAGAAAAGATGCATGTCTGAAAACAAAGCCCGAAAGTAGTCGTTAATTATTATAGAAATCTTCATTACGTAACTCTTGATTTATGAATTCTAAAAAAGAAATCTCGGGGAAATACAATTTGTCTGTCGAAATTATTACTAACACTTTTTTGTTAATTGCCATAGTTTCATGCTCGATAAAACTTTGAACGGTTCGAATTCAGCTTTTGCTCTTGATGATGGCATCGTAAAAACTTTATCGGCAATAATTTTATTGTCGCGGAAAATTGTTAAAAGTTAAAATAGTCATTCATTCAAGTCTTTACAAAAATGTGACCAAAGGTATTTATTTAAAAATTGAAATATGAATATAAAAAATATTCTAGATATCATTAGTCATACCGATAACGTCACTACTAACCGATAAACATTCGCTTTAATTCGTAAAAGTTAAATTGATTCGGATTGCTTGCTAATTTACTAATTAAATATCGCGTAACAAAATACTTTTTTAAATATACTTTATTTCTTTTTTTTTCTAATGTTTAAAAATTATTCTTTTATGTTTAAGCATATCTCATGTTTACAAGTAATTGCAAATAAAAATAAAAATAAAGAAAGTTTATGCGAGCACTTGCGATTTAATAAGAAAAATATTAATGATATTAGCTGTATGTCATGCACATTCTTCGCTTCGTAATGCCTGAAGAAAACATGTGTAAGTGGTCGGGGATAGTGAGGTCTACCAGAATCAAAGGGTCTTGCCATCGATTAAACAAATCGCCCCATTATGTCCTGGACACGTGCCTATGTTTACGATGTTCGCGATATGTTTACTTCCCCTTTTTAAGAACTGAAACGTCTGTGTGGATTACTTAGTACATTTTACGATTAAACTGTAATTTGATATAATTTACACCGTTACAGCTATGCCATAATATTGAATAAAATGGTTATAAAAATGCTCTCTCTACATATAAAAATATTTGTCTTGAGTATATTTTTGTATTATATTGAGGGGTTTCTATTAAATATTTGTAATCTTTCAATTCATTTTATACATTTTATTGTTAATCCATTTGGCATTAATTAATTGTATTAAAATATATTTTACATTAATTTTATTTATAAAAATATTTTATTAATATTTTATAAGACATTAAAAACTCCTTGCATTCTTCTCAACATTCCGTTTAAGAGTTCTTTTCAAAAAGAGAAATACTTATTTCTTAATTGATGTACTTGAAAGTAATACGCGACAATTTTTTGAAAAAAATTTATACGAATCGCGAAGGAGGGAGGGAGGGAAGGAGGGAGGGGGAGAGGGAGAGGGATTGATGTTTCAACAACAACGGTACACGTTAACAAAGGCAAGAATAACGCCTGGTAAATAGTCTCTCCTCCTTGACGTTGCAAGAAGAGCGCGCATGCTCGAGCTTTTCGCGAAAGGCGGACCCGCGAAGCTTTCCATCGACCAAT
This sequence comes from Solenopsis invicta, assembly GCF_016802725.1. NCBI lineage: Eukaryota > Metazoa > Arthropoda > Insecta > Hymenoptera > Formicidae > Solenopsis > Solenopsis invicta. The sequence continues at coordinate 10,880,312 of NC_052678.1, forward strand.
GTGCTTTCGTGGGTGGCACAGAACGTCCTACGGCTTGCGCGCCACTTTCCTGAACGGCCATGCTATACGCGATGAAATCTCATAATTCATCCGCGAAGCTTCAACTATCGCCGATAAGCTCGCGGCGATCGAACTCGGCGGCTTTCATTATCGTTTTATTTAAGCTCGTTGCGAGCGCTCGTAGTCGAAAATAAATTTTAGGTCGCGATCGATGGTAGAACCCGACGAAACTCGAATCTCCTCGATACAATCGCGAACAATTGCAACGAAGGATGGCGGCGAACGCGAAGAGACGCTGAGAGAGAGAAAGAAAGAGAAAAGCCCGCAGCAGGCGAATTTGATCGAGCAAGAGCGAGAGAGATATTTTCTTTCTTTTCTTTTTGTCAAAAAGAATATCGTTGATAAATTGCGTCATGTAAGAGCGACACCCATCCCCCCCTCCTGAGAGAGTTTCTCTCTTCAAGATACGAAAACCTTGCGCGTTGCCTCGCCAAAGCGTAAGTAAGTAGTAAGTAGTAAATTGGTTCTCCTGACAACACACCGTTTGTTGCAATTTGCGCCTGCTATTATTATATCGAGCGTAATAAGCTACAACTTATAAACCACTCGTTACTATTTATAAACGGATCGGATGAAATTGGAGCACTGTCTCCATTGTTTCGTTCATTCCAGAGTTCTCTCCGAGATACAAAAGCTACATAATAAAACGGTATACGTGAGCATTGTCCGATTAGAAACTTGACAAACGAAATTACACGTGCTTGATTTAATATTAATATTATAATGTAAGAAATCAAAATTAATTATTTATCACCGTATGACGGCACTTGACGAACGCGTTTCGTCATACGCGCGTTATTGCCTGCTCGCAAGAAGAAAAAAAAATAAAACGTTTCGAAACGCACGAATGAAATCACGTTGCGTTCCACATCTTTCTCTAGTCAATGACGTTTTATCACGTACGTGTACACAAGCCAGCGTGTCGTACACGTGAACACGTTGTCATTAAATAACTCATTTAGCGTTTGCGTTACCCCGTAACAGCCTCCGCTCGCGCGCGCGAGCAATTCTCATCAACCTTTTCGTTAAACGACGCGTCATTCTCGTTGCGTTCTAGAGAGAGAGAGAGAGAGAGAGAGAGAGAGAGAGAAAGATGAGCGTCCAACACAAAAGACGAGAGCTAGAGACGTATGTACGTGCAGTGGCTCTCGCAAGATGAAAGGAGCGCGGTTGAACGAGAGAAATGTTAGAATAGACAGGTGACTCAAAAAGTGAATGCATAGTAGCGGTACATTGGCCGCGCCGGTATAGGTTACCGTGAATTATCAAGCCATTAATTCCAAATAAACGGAAAAGCACGTTCACCACGCGACTTTCACTATCTGTCCGCGGTAGCAGAGAGAGAGAGAGAGAACAGTGGGATTGCGATAACGTCGACGGCTCGATGAGAGGAAAGAAAGAATGAGAGAGAGAAGTGTTATTAAAAGGATCGATTCGACTTGACGATCGCTGGAATTACATCGACGTCTCACGGAAAACTACTTTTTAGATCATTGAAAAATATTTGTTTCTTTGTTTCTCCACGTTGTAATAGACTAATAGAATCGGTGATTAGAAGCATCGACTATCTATGACTATAAAACTCGCGATCTGGTCCTGATGTCGCGGTGGGTGCATGGCGCTGATGGTACAAGAGTTAACTAAAACCTGTTCGAAGCATGCAGCATGCAGCATGCAGCATACACCGGCTGCACCGTGACCTCGACGAAGAGAATCAACGAGACAAGACAGGAACAGGCATTCGTGGTTCCTGGTTCGTGCCGAACCAGATACGAGATACGAGATACGAGATACGAGATACGAGATACGAGATACGAGATACGAGATACGAGATACGAGATACATTCATCTCGAAGATCGGAAGAGACATTACGTTACAACCTCTGACCTACATAAGGAACGCTACGCTGCACTCGTTACAGGTGAATGCACTCGGAGCGGCGTGGAACAGGCCGCAAATCGCCGCGCGCTACTGCATACTCACTCGAAGGAAACGCACGAGTATGGCGATGTACAGCATCATCTCTTTCAACATTTTCTTTTAATCTTTCTCTAAATTTGTATTCTGCGATCGCGCGCGATCGCGCGCGCGCGCGCGATGGCGACGGCGGCGTCCGGAAAGAACGAAAGGAAAGACATTGCAAGGAGAAATGCATCAGCGCGATGCATCAAACTGAAAGAGACGCGTAACAGGTATGCGAAGGCGATTTTTCCGCCTTCGGAGGGTAGAGGGGGTAGAGCCGAACATGTAGTCAAGGCAAAAGTAGGATAAACACCGCGGTGTGACTCTCCTCTTTTAACCCTCGGCTTTTAACAAGAGCTCTGCTAGAGACCAGAGTACTTTCGAGTTGCAATTTCAGGTTCAATTTCACGAAACTGAAATTCGCCGATAGGACATATCGAATTTTGGCGTTTCACGCCGACTCGATCGCGAGCGGTCAGGTTGTTTCCTTCGAAAACGCGCGAGGACGGTGTAGATGAATTAAGGAACGCGTAGATCGCACGCGCGCGAAAAACCTTGACATTTCGCGATAACGAGGATCTCGCGAGCGCGTCACGCGCGTTCACGCCTACGGGAGCCGCGCGGAGCGGAGCGAAGCGGAGCGGACTTTCCTCTCGACGCGTGCATTTTTATCGTCAATCTCAAATTTCGGGTGTTTCCCGTCGTATCATCGAACGATATACGCAAAGTGGCCGATTGCGCACGTTAAGCACCGCTCTGGGACGAATACGGGACAAGCAGCGAGCGTTATTTCCAGCTTTGGAGAACAGATATGATTCCAAGTCGAAGGATAAAATGGCGCGAGAGAGAGAGAGAGAGAGAGAGAGAGAAAGAGAAACGAAACGACGCAAAACACTATAGCGCAAAACACTAGAGCGCGGCGCGACCTCGCGTTTTCTCTCCCACCCTTAAGCTCCCACACGTACATCAATTTAAACGCGACGTTACGACGCGATGCGCCGCGTGTTTCGCACGCGAATTCCACGAATTGCGTTCCATTGCTTTCGATTCCAGCATCGATGGGATCGACGACAACGGACGGCGTTCGCTCCTCTTAACAATTTAAAGGATGAAAAGGCAGGCAAGCGTACGCGCGCGCTCTCTCTCTCTCTCTCTCTCTCTCTGTTTCTCGAACATTTAAAGGTCAACGTACGCTTGACGGCTCGATATCTATGGAGAACCGTACGTGTGGAGAACCGGCGGCAGCGGCGACGGGCAACGCGAACGCGACGCATGATAACGGTGTCGGTGTCAAATTCGCTTCACATTCCGTAGCTGTCATCGCGGTCGCGCGCGTATACGTCGCTTTTGATCCGCGCCTCCTCACTCCTGTTACGCGAACGAGTTGCGCGCGCGCGTTTAGAAGGATCTAGTACCGTTACGCGACACGCTCGAAAACGAGAGAGAGTACCGTGCCGCGCCGCGCGAACATCGTAGCTCCGATCAGCTCCGATTGAGGATTGAGCAAACGCTGCACGAGGATTGAGCAAACGCTGCACGGCTGCACGGCTGCACGCTTCGCGACGACGTAGCGCGTGGGAGCAGAAAGGAATAAAGCGCGCACGTTGAGAAAAAGAGAAAAGAAGGAAGAAAGAAAGAAAACTTACCGAGAATCGCCTGGAGGGTCTGCTCGTCCCCGTCCCCGATAACGTCCATGCCTCCGTCGTCGCCGCCGTAGATGGTCGTCGAAACCCTTCGTCCTCGTAGCCGCTCTGCCGGACAACCCGATCAACGGGCCCCATTCCGCGACGTTCTCGCCGCGACGAGGTCTCGTCGTACCGTCGCGACGCCGACGTCCCGCATAGCCGCGCGCGATAACCGACCTGATCCTGCACGCCGCCTCGCCGCCTGCGCGCTGCTCCAACTCCTCCTCTTCTCGCAAATTCCTCTCGACGTACACGCGCACGCACGCGCGCGCGCGCGCGAGCGCGCACTTACCTCGCTTATTCTCACGCACTACTTCCTTCTCGCTCGCGCGCCGTCGCCGTCGCCACCGCGACTACGGATGTCGATGCGCGTAATAACGCGGCACCATCGCTATTATTATGATGGATCGAGTATCGCGCGCGTTATTTGTTCCAAACAAACGCGCACACGGCGCGTTCGCGACACACTAATACGCGAGGCGCGCGCGTTCCGCTTTTGCTCGCGGGAACGCGTAGCGCGGCATTAACGATCACGACGAGAGATCGCGTCGCGTTTCCACCACCGCGTCGCGCTCTGCTCCTGCTGCGCCAGTTGCACGGAGCTATTCTACTACTCGACTACTGCGCTAATACAGCCGGAGTCGCTCGAGTCGCACGCGCGCGCGCGCGCGCGCTCGCGCGCGCTCGCTAATCCCGTGTCGCCGCGGACTGAAAGATCCGATCCTCGCTTTACGCACACACGCGCGCGCTCACACGTACACGCGTGAAACCTGTTTGTACGCAGGACCGTATCTCGGATTCTTGTAACGTTGAGATATCTCTCTTTCGAATTTCTCGTGACGGATGAACCGATGAAATTCGATTTGCAAGGAAACGTCTGTGTCAGTACGTATATACTTTTCGCACTTTCGACTGAGATTGTTAACATTTTTCCGTCGGTTTTTAACCATAGACTCATAGAACGTAGCGCGTAACGCGTCCTTGTTTATCTTCCAAGAATCGTCGGAACGCGCGGCCGCGCCGACTCGCTCTGAGAACGAGAGTGAAAAGCGAAAAAGAAGCGAACCGACGATCGAAAGACGACGAGACTTTTTTGCGAAACGGAATATTTTTGACTTTGGTTACCGGCGCAGTGCGGCGCTGCGGCAGCGATTCGAGAGTTTCGAGATTCGAGATTCGAGATTCGAGTTTCGGAGATCGATCGATCGAGAATTCGAGTCGCGAGTTTTTAATCGATCAGGCGTAAAGCGACTGCAACGACTGTAACTGCAACGAGAAACGTTGTGCTATTACTTTCCGCGCTTACCGCGTACCACGACGGCGGACGGCGACGCTCCGTTTGTTGAAATTCCTCGAATCGCGAGGTCGCTCGCGAATAAACATCGTCGGCGCGTCAGCAGCGTGTTTACACTAATGATAAACACGAAGGACGGTCCTGCGCGTCGGCTGTTTGGCACTAGCGCTCGAGACAGAGAGTCGAGCCACTCGGCAGCGGGCAGCGACTGCAGCGAGTGGCGCTGATCACGTGATCCCAACCTCGTTCGAACGATCGCGCGCGAGCGAGACGCGTGTGTGGATCGTGGATCGTGGATCGTGGATCGTGGAGCCGCGAGCGTCTGCGTCGCGCGTCGTAGACGCGTACGTCAGCGTAACGTATCGAAAGTAGGATTGTGTACGATCGTTTTCAGCATTTGACGCGCCAATTGTCGTTGAAATTTCGGCCAAGGGGAGCGAACGAAGGGACGCGCGCGCGCGACGTACGTATTTCACGCGAGTGCGAAAGTGTAACGCTTTTCATCGAGTAAAATGGCTACACCTGCGGGAAGACGAAACGCCGACGATGGAACAAGTGCCGATCGACGACGGCGATTCTCAGCGATATCGATGGGTCTGGAGCCTCTGTCGACAACTTCGTATCGGTGAGTGCGATGTACGGTAATACGAAACCATTAAACCATATAATTATTTCCAAGTGATAACGCACTTTAAGACCATGCTACAAAATAGCGTAAAACAGTAATTGGTTAAGTAAAGTAAGGCGCAGTTACTTGTTTATTTTTATCAACGTTTTTTTCTTATTCTTAAAACCTAGAAAAAGATAAAAAGAAAGTTGAACTGAGATAGAAAAACTAATTTGCATTGGTAGAAATAGACATATATTTGCACCTTACGGCTACGTTTATCTATACTAGAATGACCTTTATTACATTCTCAAATTATTTTCGGACAGGTCTTTTCGAAACAACCTTTTTTTCCAAAATAAAATGTGCCACAATGGCAATGTATGCATCAAACGCATCGTTCCTATGTTTAACAAGACGATACGATTAACTAGTTGCAAATTTCTATTGTTTAATTATTTCAAGATTTATGCTTGATTTTACTACAGTAGTATTTATTTTTAATGCATCATAAATTTAATTGCACCAGTAAACTAGGAAAATTATGAAAAGGTGCCGTGATGCAGAAATTTAATACATCAAGTAACATATCTATGCGTGGACACTATAAACATTTATTACATATAAGTACAATTGAACACCAAGGGGTTTCTAAATTATTGTTATTACTTTTGTCATTTATCATTGTTACAGTATTATTGTTATCGTTTATTATCCATTGCCTATTAATACATTTATACCAAGTCATTTTTGCGACTCTTTGCGTGTTCATAAATAATATACTTTGTCTGTCTTAAACAAATACATATTCTCTTAAATATACACACCTCTCTCTCTCTCTCTCTCTCTCTCTCTCTCTCTCTCTCTCTCTGTACAATCTATGTACACATAGTATGCACACACATGTATACTCTATACGCGCGTTTACATAAATGTACATACGTTTTTCGAGGTATGAAATCAACACGAACGAATAATAAGCGATAAGCGATAATTATGCGTATATCGATAAATTCATTAATTTCATTTACTAGCACACGTACGAAACTGCTCTCTACGTCTTTGTATGCGCGCAAAAGTCAAATACATCTCGTATCATTTAACTTTTAACTGTTAAATTTTCCTTTATCTAGACTAAGTCGAGATGGTCAAACTCCTCGACCATGCAAAACGAGTTAATCACTAACACCTCAAAATACACGTAATACAGGTATACGCCATGAATTTCGATACTATTCGGGCTGATTCTATCGAGAACTTTAGTATGTATATCGATTATTACTCTACTGTTTATTATAAATAGTCTAAAAAGTATTAGCAGCCAAAAAAGATCCTTTGTATTTAATCAATTAACAAAACGATAACTTTGTAATGATCGTTTATTGTCATGCAAATTTGCGATAATAATTCAAATTCAAATTGATTTGAATCTCTCATGTATTAATCCACTCGTGTATTAAAATCGAAAAATGTATTAGATTTTAATCAATTGGATATTAATTTTCATTTAAATTATCATCATTTGAAACATTAACATTTACACATTTCCAAAGTTAAATTTACATTTTCGAATTTTACGTAACTATTGACTGATATTGTATAATATTCAAATTCTTTTTTCATACACTTTTTATTATTCAAATGAATAAAACAGATTTATTTTTATATAAAACACAACGCGAAAATTACATTATAAATTATTTCTTCGTTATATACTCTTTTAGAATAAATATGAATTTATTTCTATAACTTGTAAAGATCTGTTATTATTAAGTTAAATTACAATATAAATAATTGTTATATCAAAACAGTCTCAATTTGATAAATAAACGAGTAAACTTGTCAGAGTGAGCGAATATACTTGTATATTTCCTGAGAATATGATTCAATTGAGAATATTGGACTTTTGCTTGGATTTATACCGATATATTCGCTTTAACAATAACGTTACACGCGGCTCGTATTTCTCTATCAAATTGACTCTTATTCAGATTTTTTTTTATCAAACCATTGTCTCTTTTCTTTTTAAATCATATTGTACTATTCGTGTTCAGTCTTAGTCAGCTAAATAAAAACAAAAATTGTTAAGGGTATTTTAAAATCATAGGAACTAAAAATACAAGACAATGTCTAGTTTTGGGTCCCATAAATTAGTAATTGTTTTAACAATTATTCACCTGTGTTGTGTGTGTGTGTGTGTGTGTGTGTGTGTGTGTGTGTGTGTGTGTGTGTGTGTGTGTGTGTGCCGGTGCGTTTGTATGTATACATGTACAGGGTGAGGCAATAACACCTTGAATATCTTTGAAGATAAATAGTTATTGCCTCACCTTGTGCGTGTGTATATGTATATACATGTACATATGTACACACGTACACACACGCACATATAATTTCACATTTAGCTCACATTTAACATTATATACATTAAAGTAATTACGATTAACTTTAGCTCTTACACGCTGGAACAGTTTAGTAAATTTTGTCATGTTTCTACTCCAACGTGATGCGTGACAATAGCAAAGATGACAATACGATACATATGTATATACATCGTATTAGTGTATCAGTTACATTATTACAGTCGCGAAACCGTTTCTATACATTTCTGTATATTTGAAATTTTATTGGAACTTATTGACTATTTCCTAATACACGAGGAATTTGTGGATAATTAAATCCAAAGTTTAGCGATCTCTTTAGATATAAATTTTATGATACGAATCGCGAATATATTATCGCCGTATTTATAGATTATTTCTAATTTGTAACTTATATAAAATAATATAACCTTGATCTTTAAGCGTACGTGCCGCACGATTTACGTCGCGCGTTATTATATATAAACATAAATACTCTTTTCATTAAGCTATTTATGATACCTCAGTTTTAAAAAGCACCTGCTTAGAAAATGCACTCCGACGGTGAACCCTTTCTTTTTTTTTTACTCTTTGAGCTCTGTGATTGATATCAATTGTCAACGATTTGTCATGGCAGTAGAAAATGGCAGCTTGTTAAACGAGTTTCAACTCGTTCGAATATTGAGATAAATATGAGAGCGTCGGTTCACAGACTACATTGAGATTCGTTAAAAATTTATATTTTTTTCGGTAAGCATATGTAGCCCTGCGCGAAGTGACATTCTCTTAGGCAATAATAAAGCCCCGTTTCATCATAAAAGAAAAAGCGAAAGAAATTCCTATTTCGATATAGCGATACATCGATCCATTCAAACGCTCGAAGTCGACGGCTTGCTGTCTAACGTCTGCTCGAAAAGATTAAGTGCTCTATGAATAAATTCATATTGTTCAGCCGTTTGTACCATCCCTCCCCTGTCGTATCTAAAATATTAAAAGTATTTGTATTTCTACACGTATTGGCGTGAAATTAGGCGTAAGACACGTCTTACCTCATCTGGCACAAAATACCCAGTACATCGACATTTTCCTCTCTCATAAGTTGATTCATCCCTATTCCTATCGCTATAAAACAGCCAGTTCGTCCTATACCCGCGCTGCAGTGGACGACCACTGGTTTTGGTAAAGCGTTTACCTCTGCGGCCATACTAACGAGCGCATCTGCAGTTTGAGGTACAGCATGGTCCGGCCATGAATCATACCTGTTGATATACAATTGATTTACAATTTAATACACAAACATTTTGTAATATACCTATTGTTAGTAAATATAATAGAGTGGAGTTTCACAGGAATGAGGCTTGTCGAAAATTATTAAATTGATTACATTTTTGGTTTTATCGCACTTATCAGCTGCGTTTTAAAGTTTGCAAAAACTGCCAGTTTAAGGGAACTTGTAAATGTATATAAATTTACCTAGGAGATTATTATTAAGCAGCAAGATTCTCTTTCCTGACCTTGGCCACACAGCGTAGTTAATTGAAATGTGACGATAAACGTTAAAATGGTTAAAATGATTTGAAAATGAATAGCGCAATAATTACCAATAGTGCTGCAAATGTCTTCTTTCTCCTTCGTGTCGAATCTCCATAGTTCTGACGGTATATCCGTTTCTCGTATCGGTATAGTTAACGATAATTGTGAAAGGTCCAGCTTGCATGCGATTATTTACGTCAAAGGGAAAATACGCTTCGCACTTTGGTTTGGACGCTTCGTACAGCCTAGTTATCATGACGATTGCAGGAACTTTTTCTGTCCAGATCATCTTCCAGAAATCTGCTATCGTGTTGGCTAATGGTCCCTGTGTCGCGATGTATCTAGCATTTTCGCCGTCGTATCCCTGTAAATTTGTTTTCTACTGTAGCTCTTTCCATTATTTTGCCCAATTTGGCTGACAATGAGAAACGATGTTTACACTGTACATGTATATTTTTACAATAACAGAGAATTAGTATTCACATACTCGGATGTAGTTGGCGTTTATGTAACCGGCGAGCGGATCGTCGGAAGAATCTGGCAGAATTACTCTTGTTTGTAGATTGGGCAAAACGGAGCTGTATCGATTCTTCACTCCCGAGCCACAAACGTCCACCTTTTCCGGTAGATTCAGTGGCACCTCCCAAAATTCTTTGTGTAACGTTGCCGTACTTTCAACAACTTTTTTTAATTGTGCTCTCGACAATACGTTTCCCGCACTTAGCAAAAACTCTTCCGTTGTACATTCTCGGGTAGGAGTAACCATATGTGGCGGACTTTCGGGAGCTGGTGCCAATTCTATGGTTAAACTTGTACTCGAACCGCGTCTTTCCAACAATCCCTTTGCTTTTATACGTATCGCTTCCGGTTTACGTTCGGGCGTTGCCAAAGACTTGAACGTCGAATACCAAGGTTATTTCCAATATAATGATTTAATAATTGTATGTGGGTGTGCGTATGCAAATTATAGATGAAAGTTGTCTTACCTCGGGTAAAGAGGTTTGAGGAATTGGTCGTACCGGATACTTGGGTGCAGATTGCTTCGCGAATGCTTCGTGAACCCATTTAGCTTCCATGGGTTCTTTAGCATCTTTAGTTGACTTGTCTGGCTGACAAATGGCACCTTCCTCGACCAGACCGTGCCGATCGCCATTTTCGTTATCTTTTTCACGCGACATTTGTTTTCGCAGCCATAACAAGATCTGTTGAAAGATTTGAAATTATTATTATACTCTCCTAGTATACGAATGATTCAATGTTAGATAAATTTTACAAATCTATCAAGCTTTTCAAATAGTCACTTGTTTTTAAAAAAGAAAGAGTACGAGTTTTCTATATTTTCTATATCGTTAAGTAAAGAAATATGATGCTTACTAGGAATGTAAAAAGAATAGTGCCAGCGATTGCACAAAGCGCTACAAAGTAAGGCAAATGCCAATCTAGCCATGATAGAGTTGTCCTGGAATGTACTTCCTTGTCCGTCTGACTATTGAGTTGGGCCACTTGGAGATCCATTCCAGCATCATCCAGTCCTGTCACGGACTGCCGGATTCTGTATTAAAAATACTTTGAGATAAAGAGAATAAATCTATTAAGATATTAATAGATATTTCGTGAAACACATTACCGGGATATACACATATTACAACTGGTACTGTGAATTTTTACACGCACGTAAGCATTACCTGTGATGGGATCTCGTAGGCATTCCCTTCGCAGAGGGCAATAAGGAGATTGGCACTAGTGTATCCTTATGCCACTTTTGTTCAGTGATTAGATAAAATTTTTCCAGAGGACTTATATTATCGCTATTGTTGATTGTTGCATCATAATAATTAACATCATTTGCATGATGATGAATCAAGGAAACACTTGTACCATCTATAATAAAAATAATAATAAAATTGCACACACGGTGATATAACTAGAAGCTTTACGATATTGTGAAACATGGTAAATACTCTATATAACATTTTCTCGTGTGTTATTTTGACAAAATGACAAAAATTTCACGTGTAATCTTAGCAGCGATGAAAGAAACGAGTTATTCTGCATTGTGAACAATAAGTAAAAGTATAACTCTTTAATTCTGATAAACATTTTAATAAAGAGAGAATTGTTAAATGAATGCAGAGAGACAGACGCAACGGAAAATGGGATAGAAACGCGAACAGATGTAAAATCGTCCATTAGTCATTTGTCAGCCATTAATTGCAGTACGCGAACATACGGATGACACGCACGCACGCACGACTATTCGCGTCATACACTATCCCGAAGTCGGAGCATCGTGAATAAATCACATCCTGTTTTCTCGTTGATGTAATAATAGCGAGCGGATATGCAATGTTTGCAAGCGAATAAGCGAGCGAGCGAGCGAACTAGCGAATGAGAAAAATTACTATTCACACTGATGTTTGATCGATACCTTTCGTCAACAGCACATTCGACAATATTGCGAGCAGCGTACGATTGACGTGTGATTTACGGGCACGATGCTCCGAGAATGAGGGTCGTGTGTACGACGATACGGCCATATTGCGGTAGAATCGAAACGAAACCAGGCAAACTCCTTGTCGGAACTAGCAGAGAGACGAGAAAGAGAGAGAGAGAGAGAGAGAGAGAGAGAGAGAGAGAGAGACGCTCCGTTTCATATGCCTTGACCTGGAGCTATACGGTTCTATTCATAGTGCTTCGCGATCGTCTCGTTCTCTCCCTCGCTCGTATAGTACGTTGAGACTGTTGGGAGTAAGCAACGGCCAATCGGAACGGCGACGGCGACGGCCCTCGTCGACCCATTGGCGCCGGCCAACCGCCGCGTGAATGTAAACGCTTGCATCGTGTTATTCACGGGTGGGTGGGAGTTGGCGTGAATGAAAGCGGAGCACGTGCGATTAATGACAGTAATGTCGCTGCTCGCATTCGTGAACGCATTCGTTTTTACGTTTACCCTAGCGAAGTTTACCCTTGCTCAACTCTCCTTACTTCTTCGAATAGCTCGAATTTGGCGAAACGAAGCCTTAGCTAGCTTTACATCGATTTTACCTTAATGAAAAGAAACGAGAAGCGAATCGTTATCCTCCCCTCCCCCCTCCCCCTACAAAGTTGCCTTCAATGAACACATTTCTTTCTCAACTCGCCGCAATATCGTGGGTAATCCATTTTAATCTCTCTACTCGTTTATCCAAAACCATTGCTCGGAAAGACTTACTTTTAATTAAGATATTACCTTCCATGTGAAATATTCCTTTTGACAACTAGTTTCAGGGATAATCGCGTGGGAAGATCAAAGTGGGTCATCCGATATATCGCTTACTATTTTCGAGCATCTGGCAAATTGGCTCGTATAAATGGAAATTACCGTATAAATAATAGATCGCCTAATGAAATAGCATCTTTGCATCGATTCATGCTCGTACTAGATGAACAATCAATATATATATACACACACACACACACACACACACACACACTTTTTATCGTTGTCTTTCACAAGTTGTCCATGTTTTTTGAATATATTTTTTTATTTCTCATTATTTAAGATTTATTGACTAAGGTTCAAATATTCTTTCGCAATTTTTCCCTTGATCTCAATGATAATAAAACATAGCCACGAATATCTTCTCAAACGTCTTACGTACGTATATTTCTCAAGAATATAACGATGATTCACGAAACCGGATGTCCATACTTGCCGTTTACGCTTGCTTAAACATCATATATTCGTTCCGTTACAAATTCATATTATTTGCATTTTATCTTTATATTTCTCTTTAACATCTTTTTAACTTGTGTAATAAAAACACATTTGTATAAATTTCCAATTTGATATTGTTTTGACACTTTTTTTTTTTACAAACAAACAACGAAATTCGATGGTTTTTACTTACCGGCTATAGTACGATAACGGCAATCGGCGATCATTGTTGTAGTAGGTAAAAATCAATAAGCACACCGGAACTGAATGTTCGGCTTCACGTGTCTCGATTTCACACGAGAAATATAAATAAACTGCTTCGTCTTCGTTTCGAGATAAAGAAGAGTGTATTTTACGACTCGTCAGAAATGAAAAATGACTCTCAAATGTCTCCGTCTAATTAAACAAAAAAAGGACAAAACGAAAAAGAGACTCGATCTCAATCGCTGCTCAATCAAGCTGACGCATTTGTAAATGACACACGGAAATAAATAGGTATACTTTCTAAACACAAACGTTAAGATCTAGTATACGGCAACGCAGATTAACGTGTTCCCCCCAAGCGACGAAAAAGTAACGAATGTCAGAGCAGCCCCTCACGCTGCCAACTGACTCGATCCCCATTCATCCTTCCATAGCTTACGAGTTTTCGTAGAGCGCACGCACCCAGAGATACATATACGTGCTTGCGTAAAATTGCGTTTACGACGATTGGTCGAAGATGGGGAAACTCGAATGTTTATGGACGAGTGGACATTTAATTATTTTTTTAACGATCAAGTGACGTGAACGTTTTTTTGGTAAGTCGACATCTGTATACGAATCTGTTAACGAATATTCAACGAATAATCATAAAAGATAATAATCGTCAAATCGAATACGCAATCGTGGCTTTTGCGAGAAAAAAAGCCGATTCGAGTTAAGAGATAAGATTTAGAGATCTATCTGCACGCAGTGCGTCATCTGCTGCATAATAATATTGCGCAAAAGACAAAAGTGTCTAGTGAAACCTGTGAAACGCTTTTGAAGATAGACGATAAGACGTCGAAACTCGAAACTCGAAACACGTAGACATGCACAACGCAGCACACTCGCATTCGCGTGCGTACGTAGACGATATATACCTTGCCGAAGCGAGTGAGAAGATCCTTTTCCTCCTTTCGAGGTAGTCTGTCACGTCTCGTTAAGACGTTGCTGTCGCGACCGACGCCGACGCCGACGGCAATGACGGCATCACCCTGCGGCGCACATCGTGGTGGACGATAAAATACGATACGTAGCTCCGCAGATAAATTGCGCGACTGCGTCGGATCGGACTCGCGTCGAACGCATCTGAATGGCGTCTGAACGGATTGCAAAATGACGGCCAACTGCATTCACCTCTTTCGCGCTGACCGCGAAGGGGATAGAGGGTGGCGCGAGGGGGATAGAGTGCAGCAGACGCGCGCATTCGTGACACGGATACGATTCACCGAGCGAGCCACCCTTCCCTCTGTAACGATACGTGGCCTCGCCCCTTGTACTCCTTGTGCACCATACGCTATACACCCCTCCAACCGTAATACAAGTACGGTTACACTTTTTCAACTTTTGCAACAACCTCGAACAATCAATCCCAATTGCCCGAATAATTGATTCAATTCTTCTTCAATTCTTTCCCCTCTTCAACTTTTGCAATGCGACTGCTGTAAATTTGTCTTTTGATCTTTCGATCTTTCGATCTTTCGATCTTTCGATCTTTCGATATCGAATGAAATTCACGTGTATCGCAATTATCGCAAACTTAAAGGACCAAATACCAAATGCCCTATTCTTAATTGCTTTCAACTCGTTTAATCATTGAATTCTCATTCAACGAGAAGCAATATTTTGCTAAGGGTGCCACGTAATCGCTACTGAAATAATCATCAAAGTTTCGTGTTTCCATTTCACCACGTGTGCATCAATCATCCTCTACTTGAACCAAGCGATATTTAATCTTTCCTCCACTATTATTTACGATATTTCCTACCTCTTGCTATTCGTTAAATTTTCCTTATCTTTATTTTTCTTCAAATCTTGGCTTTCCGCCAAATCGAAAAAGAAGACAAACAAAAAGGGAACAACAGAGCAGGATGGCAAGGTTAAGTAAGAGCAAAGAGGAGGGAGCGTTGAATGAGAACTTGCAGGTCGATGAGAGGGTGTAGAGAGAGGGAAACAAATCGGCCTTCGTAACACTCGGGAGGGTGAAGAAAGGATATAGAATGTAGGCTAGTCTCGTTGGCGAACAGCGTCCCCAATCGATACTCACGCAGCAAACTTGTACGCCCTCTCATTTTGTTAATCTTTCATTTTATTACATTTCGTTACGATTAACTAATAAATTACGTATTTAGGATGTAATTTCACAAACGAGCTAAAAAAAAGTAAAGAAAGAGAGAATCGAAACGCATTCACAATTTCTTACATTATGTTTGGCTGCAATTAATGAAAATAATTAGAATTGGACACGTGTATCTAACGTATCACGTAAGATGATACATGAACGTGATAATGACATTAATTTTGCGCACCTGTACACAGAAATCTGTAAATAAGATAGATACATGTAAAGTGTATTAAAAGTCGATTCTTTTCTAGTAAGAGAGAGAGAAATGGAGAAACGTTTAAACCTGTTAATAATTTTATTAATAAAATTATCAAATGTCTACCAATTTACTTTTAATTTGTATTATCTACTTTTAATATTTTTACTATTTACACACACGCACACATACAATCGTATCGATATGTTTGCGATGTGATAATAGTAAAGCAATTATTCGTGCAAGTTTATATAATCTAATTCAATGACTGCACACAAGAATAAAATTTGTTAATTACTTTAATCGACCGAGCCACACGTCATCCGTTTCCGGTGGAATACAGAGAGCTCGGTCTTTGTAATATTCCCAGAGATTTACTCCTTGTAAGAATCACAATTTTATGCAGTAATGTACCAAATGTCCATTTGTACCAAATTATACAGATAAATTGATATATATATATATATATATATATATATATATATATATATATATATATATGTATGTATGTATGTATGTATGTATTTATAAAATATATTTATAAAAATTTAGAGAGAAACAAAATGCTACAAACAAAGACATGAAAGGCGCTACTTTTTTGAGCGTTGCTTTTTCAAAATATTTTTTTAATTAATTCGTTTTACTGAAAAATAGATTCTTAAAACAAAATACCGCGAGGTGTTGAAATTTAAGATCGCAGATGGTTATATCATATTCGATTTCCGGTAGTTGGAGCTACAGGAAATAAAACAACCTTTGATATACACATGTTTTATTTAAGGAGATAGAATGATAATGAATGATTCATGGAAAAACTCGAAACACATGTAACCACGAGATTGAAGGAAAAAGAGATCGCCTACGCGAGTTTCGATTTACGCATTTAATGTATTTTTAACTTAACGGATTATTATGCTTCGTTAATTTTTTTACTACATTAATGAATGACTTACATCGTAATTAATATATTACAACAATGTCACTAAAATTAAATGATATTTTGTACATTATTTTTTAACAAGTGTTTCTTTGATAATTGTTTATCACAATTTTTCAATTTATAGCATTATACTATCTTCGTAACTGACAATGAGTCTAAAATTAAAATTCTATCCAAGATAAACTTTGCTCGATATAAATGAAGAGAATAAAGTTATTTATTCTATTAAAATTTAGTTTTCAAGAAACACACTTTTAATTATTTGTATTTCGACATTTTACTGTGTGAGAGAATGAAAAAGGTCTTTTATCTTTTTTGGGATATCCCGTGTTCATATATTTAAAAAAAGTTAAACTCGGAAGTTCTCATAGTAAGATTACCATATATCTGTACAATAGCAATTGTTATCACGATGAGATTTTTTCGCGTGGAATAGCGAAGAGAAATAAACGTGAATTACGAGTATCCACATATTCCACATCCTTTTGCTGGATAAAGAGAAACGTCAAAGCTGCGCATACGCAATGCGAATACCCGTACAACCTTCAATGGGCTGCCTACCCATTCGCATCCGCTCGCAGGGATTGAGCTCTTCCATTGAGCAACTTGGCTGCTTCCGCTTTCCGTTCATGCGTTTGTCTCCTCTTCTTCCCCCCCCCCTCCCCCTTTCCTTTTCCTTCTTTAGCTCGACGTTTTTTTTGTTTTTCTATTTTTTTCCGATCGTTTTTTCTCTCTTAGATGCGAGTGTTGGTACACGCTGCTCCGGCAGCGCGGTGGCAGCAGCGACCCGATTCGATGAACAATTATTACACAAAGAGCCCAGAATTTGGTATTCATCCATGTCGCAAATTGCTATTAATGTGCTTATCGGGGGGAGATATTGATCGAGTCCCGGTTTTTCAATGAACTGTACTGCCGTTGCTGGTGGCAGTACAAGGGACAAGGCGATACGCGACCCAGAGCCGTCCACGGCGACCTACTTTGAGGCTGTGACGTTGAACGGTCCATTCACCTTGCAGCTCGTTCAGAAATCAAAGCACGTGCTATCATTGGCTACTTATGAATACGCGACGGGACAATTTCTACAGAAAACCTCTCGAATGTACACGTGTACCGTGAAGTATTCAACGTTAAATATATCTACTCGCATTATTTTCTCACTCGGCATTCGAGAGAGATAGAGAAAGATAGAAATAAGACGTTTATTAAATTATTCTGCTCGTACCGTTGTTTTGTTTAAATGTCAATCCGTGGCTAACTAAAACGCGCGTTGATCGTTTCTCTTGTATCGTTAGGCAAACGCGACGAGGAGTGATGAATTTACCTGTTGAATAATTTTCAACTAAAACTTCACTAAAAAAGCGAAATTTTTTACAACACGTTGATGTTAAACGTATTCTTTAACCAAAGATTCCAAAGATAAAGATTCTTATTTTAAGAGCGATGACGTTAATGATGAAGCTATGATTATTATAGATTATTTATGATCCTAAATTGGATTATCGAGATATTTATATAACTATTCTTTCCATATTACACAATCAGCATGCTGTTGATCGCGTTATTTGTAAGAAGAGCAAATATATTGCTCTTATTGTAACTTGTAGCGTATTTTTTAGAGTGAAAAATCTCTTTTCGCGAAAAGATGAGCGTAGGGGGTTAGCTTGCCCTAGTAACCTAGTTTATCCCTGGGGGTTGAATAAACGGAGTTTCAAGCTAGATGACGTCATTCTCGACCCCATTTCCGGTTTCCCGGTGCAACCAGTTATCCAGCTGTGCCCCGTTGACCCGAAATTTCTCATGAATCGAAGGACATTCGTTCACAATGAGTCGATCTGCCGTGAATGAATTTGCCGCATCAGCATCATTGTTATCTCGAAACGAAGAAAAGAGCTCGCGCTTCGAGTGGTGAATTAATTCAATCACATATCTCGTACAGGTTAAGCAATTCTTTCATAATTCAAGTTTATACGATTATTTTCATTACGTTTGTTACAATTAACGACATGCGCAAAAACAATGCTAAAAGACTTTGAATTCTCTGAGAGATTTCAAACGCGCGAGATAACGCATATAACGATAGTCATAAATTAATAAATTATTGGCTCGCTGAATTATTTGCTCCTTCTCCCGACATTTCTTAATTCCACTTTGATCGAAATCTAAATCTGTTATGGCTTTTCCATTTTTAGGAGATCAAATCCGATGTAGAAGAGAAAATATTGTTGCATTCTGTGTTTCATTTTCAATATACTCATTTTCAATACTCTACAAGCCGATATTATTACAGTCCTGTTTTTATTTCCACATTTTCATATCTTTACAACGTTGCATTATAATTTATAAGTTTGCGACGTTGCTATAAGTTTCCACAAATAATTGTATCTTGCGTTTAAACAATTTTATTTTCGCTTTGATCTTCGTATAATTGTCCTGACCTTTAGATAATTGTCGAGTCGGCAATCGCTCTACACACGCATCAGTCTTGCGCAATCACTTGCGATTTGATAAGATATTAAGTGTCACCAACATATAAATGTCGCATGATGATGACTGGGTTTCTTAGTTTCTTCGAATAAAACGACTCGAGCAGATACAGATTGTGAATACGCAATGGAATATTTGAGCTTTAATTCGTCGAACAAGTCACTTACTTTGAAGAAACGAGATATTCTTCCTAAACCAGCGGCGAACGAAGTCCGAATTAAAGTCACGTATTCTGGAATTTGTGGAACGGATCTTCATATTTTGGAAGTATATCATTTTTACATTCTATCGTTTATATCGATATCATTTTTAGTATCGTGATTGTAGAACGTAAAACATTATAATGATTCCAAATAGTTATATTAAGTTATAGTAAAGTTTCTTAAACATAATTATTTTATTTTATCCTATTGCACCCAAAAAAATATTTTGCTGATGTAGCTAGACTTTCCCGCTATTTTTTGCTAAAAAGAATTATTTGTCACATATAACGTTTAACGATATCTTCTAGAAAATTTAGGTCTCATGAGTGTAAGATTGGCTTTAACATGATTAGGTGCCACAGACGGTGCTTTCTAAGTTCCACAACCAATTCAGATATAAATTCTATCTCTATTATTTAGATTGGTTAAATAACAAACATATGCGACATCACAAATCACAATTTGCTAATCATTTATCTACATTTTAGTTTAATTTTTTGCAGTCAAAAAATTGTGGCTGTACCTACTTGCAAGACTATTTTTTTGAGTGTACCTTTTCGATCAGCCATGATATCTCTTATTCGCAGAAAATATAATTTATGTTACAAAAATATTTTATTATAAATTACAAAAGTTACAGATAAAATTTATAAGACACAAGTTTTATTATTTAAATTATTCGAAAATTATAGGAAACTATTTAAAACTAGCAGAGAAAATATTTATGTTTTTAGTTACACACACACACACACACACAAACACAATTAATCTGAAAGCTGTTTGTTTCATTATAGTCCGATAATTGAACTTTTATAATTTGAACTAACGTAATCCGTGATAAAAAAAAGAATTAAAATTTCCTCGATTGCCTCGTATCACGATATCGACTAGCACACAAGTACACACGCCGATGTTACATGCTTCGATCTAAAAATAACGCATCTTTTAGGGAAGTTTTCCTTGTAAAGAGGATGGGCCTCTGACTCTTGGACATGAGTTTGTAGGTACTATCGATGAACTTGGATCGGAGGTAACCATCTTTAAAATTGGTCAACGTGTCGCTGTCGATCCTAACAGGGGATGCAACATATGCCATCACTGTCACAATGCAAATTATCATTTTTGTAAGCACGGTGGTATAAATAATACCATTGGTATTTTCAAAGATGGTGGATGGGCTACGCACGCGCTTGTCCCAGAAACACAGGTACGCGATACATACGGAATGCCCCAAAAAGCCCAGATATGTAACGATGAATTTTTCGCCCATTTAGCATTGATTTTTTTCTTAGCAAAAATATCTAAGCACTAATAATTTTCGTGATATAAATAAATGAGAGAAAAGTTTCTCGCATGTTAAATTAAAAAAAACCGAATACAAATAACAAATTGTTAATAAAATTTTTATTTAAGGCTGCAACACAATGAAAATTAAAATTAAAATCAAAAATTGTGATAATGATTTTGCTTAATTTTTACTTTTATTGAAAAGTCAACTCTAAATTAACAAAGAGATACATTCGTCATCTTTTTGAGATATTTTGTACATTTTGTAATTGTCCATTTTAATTATTCTACATCTTGTTTAAACTATATTCTCGCATTGTGATATCCGTATTATTTGCATGATATTGTCGATATTTACAATAGGTATATTTAATTCCGGATGAAATTGAAATGCACCAAGCAGTACTGAGTGAGCCGTTGTCGTGCATGGCTCACGGTTGGGACAAAATCAATCCTGTAACCGTAGGAAACAAGGTTCTTGTAGTAGGCGCCGGTATCATAGGTTTATTGTGGGCCTCTTTGTTTCATTTGCATGGTCTCAGAAAGACTGTCACTATCAGTGAACCGCAACAAAAACGAAAAGATCTTGCCTCCAATCTTGGTAATGTAGATAATATTAAAAATTTGGAGAAAACTCTTTCTAACAGCCCTATATATATATATTTATCATGTAAATAGGTCTTGATTATAAAGTTAAATATCCGACGGAATTGAAAGAGGAGTTTGATTTAGCTGTGGATTGTAGCGGCAATGCTCCAGCCATGGAATTGGCCATGTCTTTGTTAGGTCACGGTGGTCGCTTGTGCGTATTCGGTGTCGCTAATCCAAAAGCGAAACTATCGATTGAACCATTTCAGGTAAATCTATCGAGAATGTGATAGAGTTTGTGACAGTCTTTTACTCAAAATTCCAATTATTATGCAGATTTACAAAAAGGAGTTGAGCATCATAGGCGTGATTATAAACCCCTACAGTTTTTCCAAAGGATTAGCTTTGGTGCAATCAATGTCAGAAGAATATCTTGATTACAATAAATTGGGAATCAAGATATTTTCCTTGTCCCAATATAAAGAAGCTCTCGATGCGCTGAAGAAAGGAGACATAAGCAAGGCTGTTTTCAAATTGTGAAAGTTTATATATTATTTTATTCATATATGTATATATAATATAATATATAACGAGAAAAGACAAAAATACTTTCTTTTTATAAAATTTTATTGCTTGTTCCATACATAAATTTGGTTGAATATGTAAATGCATGGAGTTTGAAGTAATAAAATGCGATATGACACTACTGAAATGAATATCTGTATAAAACTTGATCGCTGATATTATATAGCCATGATATATATCTGACAATACACAATTGTTTACAACGTAGATAGAGATACTACAATTATTACAAGTATTACGAGTATGTATATATCATGATATCGAGTTTCAAATACAAATAACGATATTAGCAGGTATAAAATTGGAAACTTGTAAAGACGATATAAAAAACTTGCTGAGATTCTTTTGTATCCAAATTCCCTCTTTCTACTTTCTCTTATCAGATTATACAACACCTATATGATACGCCTTGTTAAAAGATACATCGCGATTATAAATGTGCAATAAGTAGAAATATGTACGTGCTTGATAAGACGCATAAAGTGTTATATTACATACGTACAAGTAATATACGTAATGTGTTCTGTAATGCGTTTTGCTTACCTTATACACATGTATAATTTTACTTCTAACATAAATTACATTTTTTTATATCACGAACAAGGCACTAACATCAACATTGTTTTCTTTGTTCATGACATTCCAAAATCTTTCGTTAACAGGATAGCTATATAATTCTACAAATCTGTATTGTCGATTTGTAACTACTAACTATAAGTAAGATAATAATGTAGTGTGTTTTGTAATATCATTACTTTTTACTTGTTCGTTTATCGTCGTTTATCAGTTGTATCGAAGTCAAGAAATTTTCATTATGCTGTTTATTAACGCCGCCGCATTACATACTACGTGGTGTGTCATCATAAATGTGTACTGGAATGTTAGTTATTTATATCTTTCCAACATTTGTATATCGTTGGGGTCTATATTCGCAAGAGTACATGAATTACTTTTTCTAGTAATTAAAATGCCAACAAGTATCATATTAGCGTGATAAATTTATGAGAATCACATCGTGTCCCTTTTCTCTGGAACATCCTATCAGACTGCATTCTCCGTTAGATTTAATATCATTTAAATAAAGTTAAAATTTCGATGTAAAAATTGAGCGGCGTAATTACGCGTACCAAGAGAAAGGGGTCAATAATAAAAATTTAAAAAAATATTAAAAAAAAACACCAATAAATTGAATATAAAGATTCCAATATAAAATTTGCATATAAATACATATACCTATATATACATATAAAAAGTTTATTCTAAAAATAAAGGTACTGTAAAAAATTGAATTTGTAAATAATGATACTAAATTTCTATCAACAACTGCATTGTGGTGACTCGACTCGTCACGATATGCGCGTTTTTCATTAATGATAAATTCTGTTGTAAATAACTATAAAAATAATTGCATGATACAAATATAGAAAGTAAGTTAGTAAAACAGTAATTGAGGCCTTTACAGTTTTGGTTTTACAGCGTTATTACAACAACAATAAAGCTGATGATTGCATAGAGCCATTTTAAGAAGTCACATTGATTCGCCGCTGCCCATTGAAGGCCCGGATAGTTAATATTTGGCGTAGAAATTTCTGTAAATATCACAAACATATGCATAAATACAGAGTGTCCCAGCTTTTTCCTTATATACTTCAACAACAGTGTGTTGTATGAACACAGAAATAAAAAAAATATTACCTAACACAGATCCGAAAATGCAGTATTAAAAGGTTTATATTTTACCCAATTTTGCACTTAACAAATGCCATCCACCCAAATGTCACAGTATAAACTTGACATCAATGTAATATTAATTTTATCATCGTAGGAATTTCACTTAACCCCTGCAGTTGCGTTGATGTATTATCTTGATTTTGTAAAATGACTTTTGTTTGATAAACTTGAGTTTCTTACATATTCCACAGTTTTGATATAAGTAATTAAACATTTTTGGACCTATGTTTATACAATATTTTTTTTATTTCTATTCACAGAACATTTATTAAAATTGATTGAGAAAATCTCGTACAGATAGCCTGTTTAAAGATAAACATAGAAACCCATTTAGGATCTACAATCGAATGCTCGATATCTGAATAACTATCAACATTACTGCAAGAATACGTATAAAACATGACTTACCTCATTGTCATTGAAATTAATATAACTAGAACTACCAAAGGTCCAGAAGAAATTGGAACTACACCGGTTCCATAATGAGCCTGACCACAAGCTGGCGGGCAAACGGGAATAATGGTTTCTGCGCAAACAAAAGAAGGAACGAATCTAATACATGCTATCTACGGAAATAAAAATCGACTTTGCTAAGGAAAGAAAAGATGTAAAAAATATACATGTTTATATAAATTGAAGATAAAAATTCATAGCGCTAAGATTACTGATGAAAATGCATTATCATGCCACAGTCAACATATCGATGAAAAGTTTTTCCATCTAATACACTTAATTGTTTCAACTATATAGACATTCTCTACAGTTGACATACAATATAGAAAAATACAAAGTTGAAAGTTATCTCTTTTCACAATATATATTGTGAATTCTCTTACCAAAAAGCTCGACTTTCGTTTCGGCAGTGCCTAATTTGTTGGCTGCGCGGCATAGGTATTCTCCGTATTGTCGCTTTTCTATGGTAATAACTCGAATCGTTGTATCAGTATATTCATCCGCGGTCGCAAAGTGTGATATGCTGTAATGCTGATTATTTGACAACTGTATGTCGTCTTTGAGCCAGATAATAGCTGGCGGAGGATACGCTTCCACGTGGCACTCCAAATCCATATCGTACTGCAAAGCTTGTCCGAGTCGAGGTCTAGGCGCTGTAATTACGGGGGCGAATTCAACTTCCACATTAATATTACGTCTGGCACCGCGTCCAACGCCATTCTCAGCGATGCAGTAATACGTTCCGCGATCCTCTTTGCGTATGGAAGATATTTTTAACGTGGTACCACTGCAATATTTTCAGATTATTTCAAATATTCTCGATTTAAGAGTACTTGGATAAATAAAGATTTATTTTCGTTATCGTACCGATAGATCGATCCTCCAGTGGGTAAAATAGCATTGTTTTCTCTACGCCACGATATCCTGGGTGTCGGATAACCATTTGCATAGCATTCCAGTAGGACGGGTTGTCCCTCGCTGACTACCAGAGATTGGGTCGAGTTGTCGCTAATTATCGGTGGTCTACGGACTTGTAATTCCACTTCTGCGCTTATAAGATTGTTTACAGATATTTGTATTCTACATTGATAGAATCCAGCGTCTGTTTCTTGTATATCTTTAATCTAAAATTTAGTCATATTAATCTCACGTTGTTAATCAACGTCTAAACAACACTGCGCACTTTTTATGATATTCTGAAATCTTACTTGCAAGTTGTAAGTAGTAGACGCTGTATCATACTTGAGAGCAAATCTACTGTCTCTAATTATCAAAGCAGTGCCGGTGGAAAGTGCCACTTGCTCGTGTACACTTTCTTTATTAACTTTTATCCACAAGACTGGATATTCCTGTGCATACTGAACGGAGCAAAGTAGTTCTACCGTTTCACCGATATCTTTAATTTGTTCCTGTGATATGTAAGATATCGTCGGCGTACGTTGAGCCGCAACTGTAACAACGTATAAATCATGTAAATATATCTTTGCCGCGTGCCAGCTACAAGCTGAAAAGCTGAAAAGCTGAAAAGCTGAAAAGCTGAATGGCCAAGCTGCGTGACTCACTGTGTATCGTCAGTAATTAACAAAAGAGAATTTTTCAGTTGTAAAATAAATATGGCGCTACTAATACGAAAAACAATCGTATTCGCTCACGATCGTCACGCACGTAATGTGCGTGCGAAATTTACGTTTAGCAAATGTTCTTACCCGTTTGTAGAAACACGCATATCAAGGCTAGAATAGCACGCATTATGACACACCCAGTACAGTACTCGAGTCTGAAACCGGAGCCCGGAGTGTTTAGCTTCTCTCTGCGATGCCTTTGCTGCTCTCGTTCTCGAACATAGAATTCTTCCTCCTTTCCTTTAAATTCAAACGAACGTTCGACTGTCGCGAACAACGCGACTGGCACAAAGAAACGCGCACAAATCTCTCTCTCTCTACACTGCGTCTACACTGCGGTCTGCGAAGCGTCAGCAGACGGGTACAGGTGTCTGTTGACTGCTGTTGATCGAGCACGAGCGTTGTAAATATGGCGAATGATGCTACGTCTTGAGTCAAGTGAGAGACGAAATCTCATTTTATTATTAATTCGAATTTCTATCGCGATTATCGATCTACCTAAATTCATTTCAAATCACGACTGATAATTACGAAATTTTTATTTATTGATTTAACGTTTTACAAATAATCTCCATATATTATTAACGCAATTCGATCATTCTCGCGATAGATTTGAACGTTTGAATATTCATTCAAATTTAAGCGTTAAAAATGCATCTTGCGAATAAAATTCTTGCGAAAGAATTACAGGAAGAAATATTTCTACTTTTTGCATTTCGATAGTTTCAGTATAATAGATTATTTTCAATCTCGATTAGCTAACTTACCGACGTTTCATTAGCTTTTTATGCTGGGAAAATTCTTTTCGAGTATTAAACATGCAAAAATAAAAACACATTTAAATCAATAACGAAAAAGAAAGAATGCGTACAAGTATGGAGTATAAAGATATTAAATGTATTTTTAAACAATTGAAATTTAAAAAAAATTTATAAATTAGTATACGTATTTTTTATGTACCCGATAACAACGAAAAAAAATTTATATTAAAATAGTTGTCAATACACATAAACAATTAACATGTCTCAATATTTTATTTAAATATATCAATTTGCAAAAATTTGATTGCAATTTACGGAGCGATCTTAGAACGCTTTTGCTCATAAACTTACGCGCACTTATTGCTTTACTAGACTCTTTATAGAAATTCTAATTGAATAATTTGCGTTTCGTTATACAGATCTAATGTAGGATAATAAATCGAAATAAAAAAAAATAATAGGTTTGCTCAAATAAACGTTCAAATTAACTCGATGACAAATCAATATCAAAGTCGTTTAAATGAAATAATTTCTAAAGTTTTATATAATAAGTAGAGAGAGAGAGAGAGAGAGAGAGAGAGAGAGAGAGAGAGAGCATTCCAACATCAGAAAGTAATCTTTGGTTTATTAATGTATGCGCGCAAGAAAATGTCGCTGTGAACGTGGGTAGATATACCAGGCGCGTTTTTATTACGTCCGCGATCTATGAAAAGCTGACGCGGCGCGGCGACGCGACGCTTCAAGTTCAAGCTTAAAAGAAGGAGTCGATGATGCGTTTAATGCGACATATGTAATACACATGTTGTGTTCATTGGGTAACCATAGCAATTCCGAAAGCCTCGACATTCCACCGTTCGACCGTTCTCACCCCCGCCGTCGCGCGTGGGTGAAATCTTCGCCCCTGAAGGCGAAGGTAATGCACACGTACGCCCTCGCGGAATGTGTGCGATCACGTAGATAAGGGACACTGACGGGGCGATACATAAGTATTGCTTCTGTTGTCCTTTGCTCAGTATATCTCATACTACCGTCGGGAAACAACTATTCACTCGGGGACGATTCATTCGTACAAATTTTTTCTCCAACGGTTCGAAACGGAAAAAAAAAGAAAGAAATCAAATAAAACATACGCGCCCGCGTACGTGGTAAACTTTACCATTCGATCTCGCGCTCCGCTCTTCTTCGTTTCAATCTAGCAGATCGGTCGTAACGGATTACGACCATCGACGCAACGATTTAAAGGCAAAATAGTGAATTAAACTTTATTGAAAAATATTTCAAACTCAAAGATATTGTGAAAGCTCGTCAAGTCGATGATGGCAGCGGATGGCAATGCGTGAATGATCGATCCAAGTGAATCTGAAAAGTAACATTCCACCTCTCGTGGAATTAAAACGTAACTAACGATCCATCATGATTCGCTATGTAAAAACGTACTCGAGAGGATTAAATGGACGAGGCTTTTTCCAAGTGTCTTCGCTCGTACCTCCGTAGATGAGGGACGTACGTCCCGAGGACAAAGGCTAACCACTAAACCCTTGATCACCGCGTGATTCTTTCTTCGAGCAAGGTTGATTCGTGCTCCTTTCATAATTAAATGACTGTTGAACGAATGCAAGGCTACCGGCAAAGCGCGATTATTTAAGCTATCGACACTGATCGATACACTCGTTTTCTCGTGATTAACTATCAGGCGCGATCGAGAAAGTTTCGTTGGAAGTGCCCGGTAATATTTCGACGGATATCTAAAGGATAGATGATTCTTTTGAGTGAATAATCGATGAATAATCGTTGGAAGAATTATCAATAGTTGTGAAACATCGTTTCCGAGAGAAAAATATGTTACTGAACCAATCGACGCTCCGAACACTGTCCATCGAAAGTCTTCCGGTCTTCGCGAATGTATGTTATTAAAAGAAACACGAAGAGTCATCAACATGGATGATAACAAGCAGCAAGTAGACGATGACAGCCAGGTATACTTAGAACCGTTCGAAAAATCGGTTTTGCATCCCGCGCACGTGAGAATATTTCTCATAGTGAGTTATCGTTTAATAATATACATATATGTATATATCAATATGTTAAGTACTACATCTTCCAAGTGTAGCACGAGCACATATACATATGTATATAAAGAAAATGAAACGAAAAAATATTGTCAACGGCTCATATAAATTTCAATAGAATAATAATTTGTATAAAAATTTGTCAAATAATAAACGGGCGAGCGAAATAGTGAGGTGTCAATATTAATTTCGCATAATTATCTATGTAATTCTATTTACATTACAAATTTGGAGAATACGTAACGAATACGCAAAATCTTGTCGAATAATTAGATTGAACAAAAAATATCGTGAGGCAGATATTGTCAGATAATTACGCGAAACTAAAGATACTTACAATTAATTAAAATTGACACCTATTTTGTTTGCTCGTTTATGTGGCCTTTAAATCAATTTTACTGAAAATAAAACAATTGATAATGCATAACGTTAACACATTTACGAGTTTGCGCTTCCGATATCTAAGTAATCCATCTGAATAAAGGCTGCACGTTTAGATGTATCTGAACGATACATCTAAACAGCTCGGATCGATATCTGCATCTGTCATCTCGTCAAGGGACTGTAAAAAAAGCTCATTATCCCAAGTCTAATTACCGGTGTAATCGACGTAATGTCCTTTTTCGCTACGTAGTACGCTAGCAGGAACTCGCGTTGGGTTTCGATGTTTAAAGGTGATTAAGATATCGATCCTCTGACCATTTTATTCTTCGTCAACTCATTTCTGTCGTTCTGTCTCTCGTTGGCATTACCGTTGAACCCATTATAAAATTAAAGCTCCGACAATAACGTTCTTCCACGCATCGCGAGGCAATAATAGACACGAATAGGGATACATATAAATTGGCGGCGGCGGCGGCGGCGGCGGCGGCGGAATAAATGATCCAGCGGAAAAACGTCTAAATAATTTGCAGCAAAACCACAATGGAAGGCCCAACAGTTGGGGCAATTTTCTTCGTCCCGATGATAACAGCCCGGTCGAGCACCAATTCAATGACGAGAAATCGAGTGGCTCCAGAACCAGCTCTCGCGCGTCCTCGGCCAGATCGACCAAGGGCTCTCACAGAGGAGTCAAGGGGGGAGTCTACGCGAATCGAGATGTCATTTACGAGCCTGACAAAAATGGCTCGCTAGCCGGCGAAACGCCGGCGAGTATCAGGAGAAAATTGTCGAGAGCCAGCGTATACCCATCCGGAACGAATCTGATCGCGCAGGATGCCTTCGGTAAGAATTAATTTAATTTAATTTAATTTAATTTAATTTAATTTAATAAATAAAACGGTGAAGCCCTGAACGCTGAACGCGCGAAGCGACTGGATCTTTCGTTATTTCGAGGCCGAAGCAAGGCGGTGTGTGCGAGGCGTTCGATAGCGTTAGGGAACACGGAACGCGATTGTCAACCCGGTTGTCTCTCTCGAACGTTGTCTTCTCGGAACTTGAAACGCGCCTACATACTACATTATACGTGAGATTGCACGTTTGCTCGACAAACATGGGAACTGCTGTAATTTTAACTCGTCCCACTTATATGGTGCTTTAATAACGGAATTTGTTAGATATTACGTATGCGATATCATCTGCACGAACATAAAAAAAAAGAAGTAAACGAGAGTGAGTCGTGGAAACCTGCGGGGTTGTCTATAACAGCGATAAAGCTATGTCAGTAAACCTCGATCAATATGCGTACGAATGTCAGCGTGTCACGAATATCGGATGTTAATAATGCAACGTTTTACTCGGCTCTAGTATTATCATCCTACGAATGTGAGCTCTAACTTCCTGGTTAACTTTTTGCTCTTTTTCGTAATAGCGTTCTACTTTTGCGAAACTATGTCGCGAAATTATAGACCCTGCGCGTTATCGTAAGGATACTTTCAAGGCGAAGTAATATAAATCTTACATCGCTCGATGACATGAAGAAAGGCTTTTTGCTTTTATATTTAATCCATTATATCAATATAATTGTCAAGCGGCATGCGGCACTTTCCTCGAAATGATGTGAAAGCCGTTAGGGCGCGGCCGACTTTAGAGTCAACTTGAAAAGAGAGTCGAAGCGCTTCACTCTTAAGCTAAAGCTAAAGCGTGTAAGCTTCACATAGCCATAAGATTACGCTAAATTCTATTTAAACTGAACAAGGTCCCAAACTCACGGCACCCGCTACTCCGGAAATCAATCCTTCGCTACCGGATACACCAGTTTCGTTGGATTTCGTCGAAGGCAACGCCGGAGATTCATTGCCGTCGAAAGATACGGGAATCGATCCCGAGCTACTTTATTTTCGGTGAGTAATTGTCTATCACGGCGATATGTCACGAGCTATTTCGGACCTTACACAATCGAGTGCCAAGACGTGTAT
This sequence comes from Solenopsis invicta, assembly GCF_016802725.1. NCBI lineage: Eukaryota > Metazoa > Arthropoda > Insecta > Hymenoptera > Formicidae > Solenopsis > Solenopsis invicta. The sequence continues at coordinate 10,911,155 of NC_052678.1, forward strand.
ACATATATGTGTATATAGATGGACGTAGGCACTTTTCTATTATTACCAACTTAATACAATTATCTAGAACGTTAGCGATTGTCTCATCATTTTTTTATCGTTACTTATGCGCGAGCGAGCCACTCGGAGAAAGAAAATGCGAAGGGTCGTTTATTTCGGAGGAATAATTTCTCTTATTTTTAGAAACTTTTTCTATAAAACATGCGTGTACGAGATAAAAAGTATTAAGTATTCTTTTCAAATTAGGCCATCTGTCGAAAGGACTTTTTTAACGTGTCACGATCAAGCGACGATTAACCGACTCGATCTAATTTTAGCGACGGTCATCGAAGAATAGACATGGTATTAGTCTATCAGGAAGAGAACGAAGGGGTCATGACCGAATTAGAAGCTCGTCGGCGAGAGCAGAGACGAGTGTTTCAACAAAATCTTTTGAAAGAAGGTCTGCAACTGGAGCTCGAGCCGAAGGAGAACTCGTTCGATGGGAAAACTAACTTTTTGAAATTACATATACCTTGGAAAGTCAAGGTGCAATACGCCGAAATAATGAGTTTAAAACTACCTACCAAGAGATTCAAAACGATTCCTATGAAAACATGGGTACGTGTTGAGGCGAGTTAAGGCGCTTTAAGGCAAGCGCGCGTTAGACGCGCGTTCTAAGCTTGTGCGTTGCGCGCGTATTATCGCGCCTAAGTGACGTATAAACACTTTTGAAAACACAGGATGCAGACGATGCCAAAGAACTATCCAAATTTTGGGCGCGATGGATGCGATGGACCAAATGGTTTCGTAAAATACATACTTGGGATACGTCGAAATATCCCGAGGAACCACATTTTTATGATTACATAGATTCCAGCGATCGTGAAGAAAGGTAAGGCCGAATAGTCGAATAGTCGTCGTCGAACGACTTATTATAACCAATTGACTAACGTTCGACAGATTTATCGTTAAGGAAAGAGATAATTGTTACACGCCTGCCCAGAGATCGTTAATAGTGATGCAAATATTATTGCGAGCGAGATACGACGAGAATCATGAGAAATCTGGTATTCGCAGGCTTTTAGCCGATGGAACGTATCTCGATTGTTTTCCTTTGCACGAGGGTCCTTATAATAAACCCATGCGCAGCGGAGAGATTCTCGATAGATACTTGTTGTACTTGATATGGGCGAGACCCTCCCAATGGTAATAGAAAATATAATACTTGGATTACTCGATGTCGAGCATCGAGTTATTTTGCCTTATTATTATCTGAAATTGTTTTCATACATTTTTAGGTATAAAAAACAGCCATTGTGGTTAATAAGAAGATACTTTGGCGAGAAAGTCGCTCTTTACTTTGCCTGGCTAGGATTCTACACGAAAAGCTTATATGCACCAGCAGTGGTAGGACTTTTATGTTTCATTTACGGTCTTTTAAGCATGGACAGCGTAGACAATGTTCCTAGCAAGGAAATATGCGATCCTAATTTAGCTGGTAAATGAATGTCCTTGATTAGAATAAAAGATAGAGAGATATCATGACATTCCGTAATGCCCGTAATATTTCTAATTTTATATTTAACGCAATATTTTAGGAAATATCACTCTATGTCCTATTTGCGATAGAGCGTGTACCTATCAAAAACTCGGCGACTCTTGTCTATTCTCAAAATTGACTTACTTATTTGACAATCCCGGGACTGTCTTCTTCGCTATTTTTATGTCTTTTTGGGGTAAGAATTGAGAAAGGGTAAAGTACTTCATCTCCAACACGTGTTCGTTCTTTAATTATATTTCGATACTGACGTAACATCTTTGACACAGCTACGACATTCCTCGAGCTATGGAAACGACGACAAGCCGTGCTCGTTTGGGAATGGGATCTTCAAAACGCCGATTACAACGAAGAGCCTAGACCTGAATTCGAGACGTCCGTTAAAACGTTTCGAATAAATCCCGTGACGAAGGAAAAAGAACCGTATTTGCCCGTGTGGTCTAAATTCATCCGAAATTTGGCTACTGGATCGATAGTATTTTTTATGGTAATTATATCACGCGCACACATTTCCACACACACACACACACACACACATACACACACACACACACACAGTGTGTCATCACAAATTATTATCGTTATATTATCTTTTGCGCAGATATGCGTAGTCCTCGGGGCGGTTTTAGGGACGATCGTATATCGCATTTCGTTGGTTGCTATCTTTTACGGTGGAGGTGGTAGTTTTTTAAAAAGGCACGCAAAGATATTCACTTCCATGACCGCTGCCCTCATTAACTTGGTGATAATCATGATACTTACGCGAATCTATCATCGGTTGGCTCGTTGGATGGTCAATATGGAAAATCCGAGAACGCAGACGGAATACGAAGCCAGTTATACGTTTAAAATCTTTTTATTCGAGTTTGTCAACTTTTACTCTTCTTTGATTTACATCGCTTTTTTTAAGGTATACCAGCATATACGACGTCAAACGGAGGACGGAGGAGGAGTTTCACATCACGAGATTCATCTCATATTTATTTATTTATTTTAGGGAAGATTTTTCGTTCATCCTGGCGATGCACAAGCGCGAGACTCAGAGTTTTATCGTATTAAAACGGACGTTTGCGATCCTGCTGGTTGCCTTTCCGAAGTCTGTATTCAACTTGCGATTATAATGGTCGGTAAACAATGCTTTAATAACATTGTCGAAATTTTATCACCGAAATTGTGGAATTGGTGGCGCAAGAGAACGCATGTCGCGGCGACGAAAGACCACGGTAGAAGATACACGTGTTGGGAGAAAGATTATCAACTTCAAGACCCGGGAAGATTAGCTTTATTCGACGAATATTTAGAAATGAGTGAGTCTGGCATTACGCGTAACGCTTCTATCAACTTCTATTTACAGATTTACATATCTGTATATACATTTTTTCTTCTTGCACTGTTTACGTAGTACTGCAGTATGGATTTGTAACATTATTCGTGGCAGCGTTCCCCTTAGCACCTCTATTCGCTTTATTGAATAATATCGCTGAGATAAGATTGGACGCGTACAAAATGGTCTCGGAGGCTCGAAGACCTTTAGCCGAGCGAGTAGAGGATATTGGTGCTTGGTTTGGTATTCTTAGGGGTGTAACTTACGTGGCGGTAGTATCAAATGTACGCACGCACCTCTCACTCGATACTCGATATTCATCGAGTCGCGCCCGCAATCTTCAATCTTACGAAATATACGTGTTTCAGGCCTTCGTTATCGCGTACACATCCGACTTTATTCCACGTAGCGTGTACGCATTCGTTTATTCGCCCCACGAAGATTTGGTGGGTTACATCGATAGCTCCCTGTCAGAATTCAATACTTCCGATTATCGCGATGATATGAAGAGCGACGTAGAAGCTAAACATCCGGAAACGTGTCAGTACAGAGGCTACAGAAACGGTCCGGATCACATCGATCCTTACGGACTTAGTCCGCAGTACTGGCATGTTTTCGCCGCGCGTCTAGCATTTGTCGTTGTCTTCGAACACTTTGTAAGTTGACAAACTCCTTCTTTTTTTATAGTAATATAACATGATAAATTTGTTGTTTCGATTAAGATAAAACTTTTTTCCTTTTAAACAGGTTTTCGCAATTACCGGTATTATGAGCTACGCAATACCAGCTGTACCACATTCTCTGACAACTCAGATACAACGCGAACAATTGATCGCTCAAGAAGAAAAATATGAAAAGGAAATAAGGGGAAAAGAGGATGAAGATGATTTACTTTCGGTTTTGAGGGAAGCCGGAAGCATCGGTAGAGGAAGCTGGGCCAGACGATTCAGTAAATTGAGCGACGCTTTAGATACTCACGCTGACATTAGGCATAGTAAACGCAGCGATAGCTCCACAGTATGGCAAGTGCCGTAAAATCGAACATTACCTTTTTATTATTGTTCATTCCACTCATAAAATTCGAGGTCATATAAGATTAATAAGGAAAAAAAGCCAAATGTTCTGTCTATTGTGTAAACATTAACTATTCTCAGTATCATTTCCAAATAACTCATAAGTACCAGTTTTATAATAAACTTACATTTGCGCTTTTCAACAATTTCGACCCTAATTATCAGATGCACTGTAAAAAACGCAGATATAAGGTAAAAGTTACAAATACTGTTACACAATATACTTTTTTATTTTACATAATGCCATATTTTTTTCCTAGAAATTATTACAATCTATATTATGTATGTATATATATATATGTATATAGAATATATTTATAATAATATACATGTATTTTCTCCCTCTTTCCCTCCTGTATATATATATATATATATATGTGTGTGTGTGTGTGTGTGTGTGTGTGTGTGTGTGTGTGTGCGCGTGCGCGCGTGTGTGCGTGTGTGTGTACATGTTTTTGTATACATGTTCATTTCGATACACATCACTTTCTTACGTCTATTACTTTAAGAGCTAAATGTCTAATTACATTAACATATTTTTTACATGAAAACTATATCACAGTTGTGTTTGAAGGAGAGATGGGAATTTAAAGGAAGCCATTCAGGTAACTGATACTGAGCGTAGTCTATTCAGTAAGATTATAAAATGTGATAAAAATACTAAGTACTATTTTAAATAGGAAAACTTGAAAATTTATCAAAAAAATTATCAAATAATCATTTAACATTTTTTTCTATTTTTGCATTTAATAATTTGGCACTAATACAAATACTTTATTTGCAATCCATCAATCTATCAGGACTCTGCACGAATTGTACTTGCCGGCCTATTTTCAACTTTACGCTTTGCCCTTGTCTCACTTCATGCTCATTCCAAATAACAATTGATACTCGGACAGCACGCAACTTTCGAAATTGTAATTTTCAAAAAAAAAGGGGGGGGGCTAACATCATACACTTTAGACTTTGTGTTATTCTACTTTTATTCTTGGTCAAATCGTTCTCGCGAATCAAAAAAGAGGATGGGCATCATTAAAACTTGGAACTCGGACAACACGCGGGTTGGTGAAATAAGAGAATTACATACATACATCTAGTCCTTAACTCTTATCAGAGCGTAGCGACCTCTCGACGTATTTCTGTGATGTGCGCTGTTTACAATTTACACAGATATACGGGACTTACAGTTTAACGGCTTTATCTAGAGAAATTCTCTTGACAAGATACCTCTCGGTGGTTTGCTATTGTCTTGCGAGAGGTAACAGTCGAATAAAATCAAATGTTTTAAATCAGTGAGATATGAACCTAACCCGAATCTTCGGCATAGAGAGTAGACGCACGACTCTCTGTACCACGATCGCTACAGGTTAGATAAGAGGATTAGCGCTAGTTGAAAATTTGCTAAAATGTGCAATTCATGTCAAACCTAATATTAGATTATGTTTTTTTGTGTGGCAAAAAATTTCAACTTTACTTACCAAATGGACTAAGCTGCGACTGAAAATATTTTTCCAATAAAGTAAAAAAATAAAATTGTGTGGAAAGAGCAACACTTAGCTAGGTCCAGGAGGGGTAAAATTAAACATGGTAGTAGGTGGACGTCCTGGTAAAGGTTTTGGTGGTAACCTCGGCGTTACTGATCCTGAAACCCAATAACATAAAAAATAAACGTCTGTGAAAATAAATATCTGTTATACACATAAATTTGTAAACGACATATTATCTCACCGTTAGGCTGCGTTGGTGGAAGTTTTGTAGGGCTAGAACTATTAAAAGACATATGTCTCCGTGGATGAATGACAGTACAGCCTGTATTTTCTAACGTGGAATTTCGACGCGTTAATATTGCCGAACTACTCGGGTTTAGCGTCGCTGGAAGTCGTGATGGTACAGGTCGCGGTGGTAACGGCGGTGGCGAAATATCATCTCTCGGAGGAAGAATTGGTGCATTTGGAGCTTGTTTTGCCTATATTTGTTCAAAACAAATTTCTTACTTTCTTGAAGAAAATCACATGATAATATCTTGTTTTTCATTAATCTTAGTGCAAAAATATTTCTACTCTAATATAATATAGAAATATGAGTTTAATATAACATATCTGTCAAAACATTCATATCCAATATAACAAGTAAGAATGAAAGTAATAAACATTGGTATTGAATAAAAATAAAAATAATTGCTTGATTTAAAAATAACATTTTTTTTTAGAAAACATTTAAATTTGCAATATTTTAAAATCTTGTTACAAGAAGATATCTCAACATTGAATTATTATAGTATTCGAAAAAAACTTTTAAACCAAATGTATCTCAGATAATTTTAAAATCTTACTTGTTGCGGCGATTCGCTGCATGAACCTTCTCGTCTGGGTTTAGGTCTGGGTGGTAAAGGTGGTGGAGGTTGGCTAGGAGGTACATTATTGGGAAACGATGGTGTTTGTATTGCACTGGGACTGCCACCTGGCAACGGTAGAGACGTTGTAGGACTTATCATGTTTATAGTGCTATTAAAGACGAAGTGAGTTTGAGGATTCGTAAAGAAATGTCCAGGAGATTGAGGGCTGCTACCCGACGAAGCGAGTGAAAGCGCCGACATGCTAGGTGGACTAGGTGATGCCGGTGGCACAGATGCTATAGAATAAACGACGAGAGTTATATTTATAATTGTAATTAATACGTGATTTAAGTATAAATGCATACCTAATAAGACAGGCACAAAAACGCTATGGTCCATTACATGTGGAATTGTGATTTGTGATCCATGTGGAGGTGTTTCCGGTAATCCGTGGGGAAACGCGTCCGCTGGAGACTCGTGTAATCTTACGCTGGATGTTACCACATGTAACGGAGCTGGTAATCTTCCGCTTCTAGCTTTGATTCCTGGCGATTTCAAGTTCAACTCTGGCCATTTACGCGGCTATTGCAAAAATTTAAGAAAATGTAAAAGACATAATAATTTTTATACACTGTATCATTGTGTTAAATAACGCTTACAAATCGTGGAGGTTGCCTGCATCCTCTTGGTTCTATTTCTAAGCTTTTATTATATAAATAATTGCTTATATCCGCGTCTTTCATATTAGGATCAAAAGGACATAGATTTTCAAGAAATTGCCTTATTCTAGACTCCACCAAAAGACAATAGGGTTGATTTTGATACTGTTGTATTTCACCAGTTATTTCTGCTACTTTTCGGCGTTTGCTAAAATTAATAAGCTCCGGACTTCCTGGTAAATAATCTGAATTTCCTTCTTCAATATGCAGAATATTAGTCAAGTACATACCTAAGAATAAAAAAATAGTTTAATTTTCTTTAATAATAAAGGACTTTGTAATACCACTTTATAATATTTACCAAAGAATGGTACGCAAGGTGGATTGATAGATCTTAGTTTCTCTTGATACTTCCGAAAATGGTCGTTATTAAGCTCTCGTGCTTCTTCCAACGCTTTTTCTAATCGTGCAGGTAATTGCTGTAAAAGTAAACTTGTAAAAAAGTAATAGTTTGTTATAAGAATTTTGATTTTAATTATGTATATGAATTGGACATACCTGAAATGTACACTTTAATCTGAAAACCGAAGCCGATCCCATAGCACTGATAACAGCTAGAACGCCGTTAAAATTATTGAGATCTTGCAGCACCATCATTACTTCGATTGCACGTGATATAATGGCTAATCTCTCGTCGAAATTTTCAGCTTCTACTATTGTCTTTTCTAACCATCTTGTAAACTATCAAATCGTAGTAAAATGAAAAAATAAAATTAACGTGACATAAAACAATAAACATTTAATATCTCGCGATATATTTCTGATAACTTAAAATGCAAACTTACATTTGTTGTATGCTTAATCATTTTCAGCAGATTTGGTGATGTCTTTTCCTTATCCTTTTTTGTCCATACAGATCCGACTAATTCGGAAGGCTTTACTGTTCTATACAGATCAAACTCCAATAATGTTAATTGTCTTGCTAATTCGATAGGATGTAACTGTAATTGATAAAGTCATTTCAATATATTTCGGTAACTGATATTGTCATAAATACATCAAGATATTAGAGAAATATTATTTTAAGAAAAGGAATTAAAGGATAAATAATTTATATACCGTAAGTATTCCATATTCTTCTTCAGGAACTTTAAGATGCCACTCAACCGGTGGAGGAGATCGTTCAAAACTAAATGTGATAGGTCGTTGTTCCGATGGCTCGCATTTTCTTTGTACAATTTTTATTACTGAATCAACCCATTTCCGCATGGATTTACCACTAACTGTATCCAAAAATAATTGCAATCTTTCCAAAAGATTTCTATCACGTTCAAAATCGTAAAAATGATGATCCACCTAAGAAAAAGGAAAAATAAAATAAAACAATATTTTAGTACAAGAAAAAGGCTAAGAAGGACCGAGATAGAATACAATTTAAAAAAAATAAATTTATTTTAGTAAGTTAAGTTAAACTGACAATACGTTTCAACTTACTTGGTCTTTTTTAGCCATTCTAATAAATAATTAAGGACAAAAATATTGTTAAAATAAATATAAATAAACGTTTGCAACACAGCATACACATGTCAAAAGTTACTTCGATTGTCAAAACTTATCAAATCAAACAAGATAAAAATTAAAAAAAGAGCATATATAATAGAAATTAAAATGAAAAAAATATTAGTCTATGGAATCGGAATAATAAAATGTCAAGGTGTAGTTAAAATAATATACTCATACTTCGTTGCGCGCTATGTGAAAATAAGTTGAGTTCCAAGTGATAAGATTAGTAAAAAGAATGTCAGGTGTGATCAAGTATTGATAAAACGTATATTCTAATAAATATTCATTTGAGGAGGACTGAGGTTATCCAAACGTACTGCGAGTTTAACTTAATAAATTTATCTTTAAAAATTACATCCTACTTTGCCTGTGCTTCTAAACCCTTTACTTTTTTTTGTTTTGCAAATACGAAATGTTACTTCTTATTATTTTAAAAGAATCTGGAAATTTAAGAGAAGCGAGAAATTAGGAAATGTTACTAACCCAATGTCTTAAAACGTTTAAAACTCTAAACTGCACTGGCTGACAAAATTCTTTCCTATATCTTTTCCAATCTTCTCTAGCTGTCTTACATACAGAAGGTTTTTCTTCTTCACCATAGACTAATGAAGGATCTGGTATATCAAATCTTTCTATTAACAATGTCAATAATTCTTGAGGTGAGCAAAAACTCCTGTAAAATAAATTGTTAAAATATAAATAATTTATATGAAAAGTATTAATAGAATAAGCTATCGTTACTTACCTGTAAGTAGTAAGGAATGTTCTTACAAAAGCTGGATCAGCATATATGTGATAAGTTAATCTCTCTACTAATTTTATCAAAGTTGCACCCTTAATCAAGGGAACACCGCCATTTTCTCTGGCCTCCAAAACAATATTTTCCGAACTATCTTGTTCGGCAAATTTATATAAGTGAGATGGAGGTAGCCTCAACGGGTGCTTTCTTTCCTCGTCCAAGAGGATGCTATCTAAAGTTCTTTCTAACATACTTTTTGTATTCAACATGACTAAATCCGCCATCCAATTATTCTTATCTTCGACAGATTTGGCAACAAGAATAACATTAGGGTGGTCCCTTGGTGCAATTTCAAAAGCATTTTTTAATTCTGTAAAAATATTTCAATTGTAAATAGAGATGACACAAAATTATAATAAAGTTGCATATGCGTTTACCTTCGGTATCTTCTCTATCAATAATATCGACTTTTCTAATGAAAAGTCTCTCTTTTAATCGGAGTTCACCTTGGTGAGTCGAATGTCCACCTACTCCGACTGCTACGATACCTGCTGCAACGGTAACGCTGACTCTTTTACTACCAGTTGGTTTACACAATATTAATAAACCATCAAATAACAAAGCTTTCCTTTCTGTTAATCTTCGTCCATTACTAGCCACTTTTTTCAACGTATCCTCTATATAAACATTATCGATATATAACTATCGTTAATCTAAAGAAATGATTAACTATTAAGAGATATGATAAAAAGATATTTCCTTATTACCTCTAATAAATTCATTGCAACACTGCCCGATATCTTTTTGATCCCAACCGTCTACAGTCTTTTGTAGTTCATTAATTTTCTCCAGTACCGCTTGCCTCCTTGCTCTGCTCTGCATTCGCAAGCTCGTATCCTTTTTTGGAAGACTTGCTACAGATTGCATTAATTCCATTTGTAGTGGTCTTAACAAACCTTGCACCTGTTCCAGCGTTTCGGCATCCTCTGTATTAGTTGTACGCGTATGTAAAACCTAAAATTTTAAAATATATTAAGTAGATTGTTAGAAAAATAATTTTATATATACAAGTGAAAAGATACCTTTATGTAATCAAAATACAGGAAGCAGTGCCATATAGGTTGCAATAGAAGTTTTGGCAGATAATATTTAACAGCCTCTTTAAAACCATGGCCTGCTGCTCGTAGAGCCGCACTTGCTTCGGGTCTTGATAGTAAATTTGTTAAAACTTCCCGACTAGCTGGACTATTAATATCTTTCGCATATCTAAGAATATAATATAAAAGTAGTAAGAATTTCATATGCATAAATTATATAATTACAAATACATAATACATACTTTATATACACATCAAATTCTGCTGCCTCTGCTAATTCTTCAAAACACGAACCAACTGTAGGTGTTTGTTTCTCTTCAGCAGTAATTTCCATTATATCTTCTAAACTGCCGAGTAATGTCATAGTAACTTCATAAATATCTGTAATATTACTGAAAAGCGTCTCCAGTTCACCCTTATCTTGTGCTAACTTTGCAATTTCTTCACGAAATACCTAGTAATAGAAATTCATTTTTTTAAATTTTTCTTGATGAAACTTCCATGTTCTTTAATTACGATGTATTACTTTGATAATCATATGTAAGTCACGGATGTAATGCCGTTCATCATGAATGAGATCTCGAACAGACTCTTCATAAGTCTGCGAAACAACTGTACCCAAGCTACTCTGTGGACCTTCCGTACAATCATCTTGATGAAACATGTCCATCAGTACCTATTGATAAATTATATTGTTACAAATAATTATATTTTTATATTCTTTACATCAATATGAAAAAAAGAAAAAAATAACAAATAGAATACTTAACAGTTATGCTCATCAAAATTTATTAATGGCCAAAATAGCTACAATAATAGCATGCAACATGAAAGTGATTAAAAAAGAATGAGACAAAAATTTAAATTTTTTATAGCAATTCGTGTGTGCTGTTAAAATATTTTCCGTCAGTGTGTTTGTGACTCGTATATACATATATAAAGTTATTATTAAACGCATGCTAAAGTATAATTAACTGAATATAGCATAAGTAATAATAATTGTATATAATATATATGATGCACATGTTACTTATATTAATTCTCTATATATTTAGTAAAGATGAAAACACACTTTATACATGGGGATAATCACATAATTTGGACAAATTATATTTCTTCTATGATTAGCCATAAAAAGTGAAAAAAGTGGAAAATCTGAAAAAGTTGAAAAGAGTTTACTTACTAAAGTTTAACTTGCTTTAACGTTTGATGTTAATGTTAAAAAAGTTATTGTTCTGCACATATATAAAATAAATTATATTAACAAGCAATTCTTTGAACAAGCAATCAGTTATATATTTGTAGAGAATAAACTAGAAAAAATTATACAATATTTATACACAAAACAATTAGATCACCAAGATATAGAATTTGTCCAGAGAAATTTTGTATTCAAAATTATAAAATTCAACTCTGTTCTTTAAATTTATTTCCTCTAATTCCAAAATCTTATATGTATTTTACGAATATTATTTATATTGATAAATTAAACATAATTATAATTGAATTTAAAAAAGATTATATGCTGAACTTATTTTAAAGCTTCTTGCAATTAAAGTACTAGAAAATTATATACTTTCTTAATTCAATTAAATAGTTTATAATTGCGATATTATGTGTATACATATAAAATTATATTTTTCGATTATATAAATAATATTATATTGATATTCATTTTGTTGTGCGTTTAGTGACAAAAAAGTCGCAATATATCTTCTAATCAACTTTTTCAATAAAATTTGATACAAAACAATAGGAAAAGCCGAAGAACAATCAAAAAATAAAAAAAAATACATATAAGACTAATATAATTTTTAAAAATGATAGAAAGATAGCAAAAAATATTGACACCTTAAATTTTTTCTGTGCGATCACGAGTACGTATCACCTAGAACAGCATGAGCGAAGAATGAACATGGTTGTTAGTGGAATTGTATGTTAACAAAAAGCATGTAAAACCAAGCATAAAATAGATGCAGCCACAAGTAGCCAATTCTAAAATTTATTAGTGTACCTATCGCTAGTAACAGATGCTTCAAAAATTATGATTTACAGATACAAATTAATTACAGATTATGGAAAAAATTTATAATTTTTATTTTTTATCAAATAATTTAATATAAACTAAAAAGTTGGTGATGCATTTTTAAATAAAGTTTAAATTGATATAATAAGAAAAAACAATTTGAATCTAGCAATAAATAATAAACTATTACTAGCAAGGTATCATATTTCTCTACTGCATTTACTACTTATTTAATACGACGTAATACAATTTGTTTTTATCATATTTCTTCTATACAAGTTTATATAAATATATACACCATTGTGTATCTAGATATTTTATAAGACTGATTCGAAATATCACATATCACATAATAAAATTATTATCATGGTACATTTACAAAGGTATCTACATATATGTATATGTATGTGTGTGTGTGTGTGTGTAGATTAATTCAAATCAGTCTCAAAATATAAATAGTACAACACGATACAGAGTGCATGTTAGTTGAGGTGCAGTGCAGAGACACAACATTAATTAAACTTGCACAAACAATAGCTTACCACATCCGCGTACATCGCGACTCTTATGTCTTCACAGGAAATCTCTACATGGTGAATATTTTTCACATAATTTCCAGCTAGCTGAAAAGAAAGTAATCTTAAATATTTCCAGACAATTCTTGTAAAATAAAAATGGCATGCAATTACCGAGAACGGTTCAATATTCTGAACTCTACTCACCTTCAAAATATCAGCGGAAATGTATTCCAAAACACCGACTACAAAAAGACTAACTTGCGAATCAATTTTATGCTGTAATACTTCCTGTTATAAAAAATAACGTGTATTGTAATTATACAGTTTTAACATATTTTTTAATATAATATTCCTAAACGATAGAACCTGGATGCAACGGTGTGAGTAAATAAGCATATAGATACATACTTTTTGTAATAACTGATGAATCTTGTCAACTGGTAGTACTAACGGCGACTTCTTTTTTCCTTTCTCTAAAGCATCTCTCGCATCACGAAGAGCCCATCTATCGATGGGTGTAGGAAACGTTCGTCTTACTCTTTCCTCTACATCTTGAGGAGTCTGAGGAGGTGGATGTCCACAAAGCATGCCTAGCATTCTTAAAATTAAACTCTCCACGTAGTCTAAGGCATCTTGTCGAGCTTCAAGACTAGGATGTACTTGTTCTAGTACCTACAAAATAAATGATATTTTTTTGACTATTAACGTCTGTACCTGTAGTATACTGTCACGTACAATTATATTATACTGGCCATAGACATACAATTTCATAATAAAATATAATATTTTGAGACAGATACGTTGGCGAAGGAGTTGACAGTAGTCGGAGAATAGAAATAAGCGCGAGGATACGATATCGCGAGTATACGATAAAAAAATCCACCAATCGGCGATGTTGATAGGACGGCATTTAAGAAATCATATGGTGGTCGCGCACGGCAATGACGTCGGTCGGTGTCGTTGATCGATCCAGCCTCGACGTAAAATCATTGGGACGAAAAATGATCGAGCGTTGGAGCGAACAAAACATGAGGGGAAGAAGCGGCGCGGGAGCGAAGTGGAGGGGATAGAACGGGATAGTAGAAGACAAGAAATCCAAGTATATACAAGACGGGCGCGATGGACGGACGGGCGCATAGAGTGAGCGAGAAAGCTGAAGAAAGAGGCGGGGGGGGGAGAGGGGAGGCGAGAGAGAGAGAGAGAGAGGAGGAGGAGACAGAGAAGGAGCGGAGCGGAGCAGAACTGAGCGGAGCAGAGTCGGAGCAAGGAAAGATGTACCTTGCGCAGGGAGTTGACAAACACTCCCTTCCACTTGGCAGCGTTCTCCTCTTTCTGAAAATCGTAGCCCGACGGCTCGCCCGCCGCTGACGCCGGCGACGAAAACATTTCACCGAGTGCTCGAGAGTCACGCGCGCTTGTCTAAGATAAGTTCGTGGAATTTTCAGCAAAGGGCATCGCGTCAGCAACGACGAGAAATCGGCCAAGACATCCGTCCATCCATCCGTCGGTCGGTCGGTCGGTCGATCGGTCGGTCGATCGGTACACGACTCCTTAGGACGCAGACATCTCTCGCGTCTCGCGTCTCTCGCTCTCTCGCGGACAGCTCCTTAGCTGTGGGCTCTCCTTACTTTCGACACTCGACAGCTAAGCCACAGCTACTCGATTGTATCCGCGCGCTGCTCTCGTCGTCGTGTTCCACGCGCCGCTGCTCGTCGTCGCTCCCGGCGGCGTCACCGAGGCCGAGGCCGTGACCGAGCCAAGAGTCCGAGAGCTCCGGCACTCGTACATCTTACACGCCCTTTACTCCGTGATTTTTCCCAGCTTCCGTAACGAACGCCAGCGTTAACACACTACCGACTGGAACCGAGCCCGAGCGGAACTGAGGACCACTGAAGACTGACGACTACAACGACGACTGACGACGACTGCCCCCCGTCCCATGAGTCCCATCCCGTGATGGCCGCGATACAATCGCTTTCTGACTATTTATCGATAAATGAGAGTAAGGGATGGGCAGTTTGTTCGATCGATCGATTACCTCACCGATGTTTTCAAATTCGCCCAATCCTACGTCACACACCACACACACACACACACACACGCATACACACACACACATACACACACACACACAAACACACACACATACACACACACACACAAACACACACACACACACACACACACACATACGCACTCTCCCTTTTCTTGTCCCGCTTGTGTCCGCGCGAGACGATTTGCGGAATTTTAGGCTCTCATAGAAATATGTCGTAACGATGTGCTAGCCAATCAACGCTTCCAAAAAATTAGTCTCACGAGAACGTTGCACGTGGCGCGTTCGTAAATCTGTAATGAATTGCGAGAAATGCACCAACGAAAGAAAGAAAAAGAAAATTCAAACGAACGATAACAAGTATCTGCAATATCTGCATTCTTTTTAATTTCCAACTTTCGGCAGAGAGGAATCTGAGAGCGGCCACGGCGGCCTTTTTCCTATAACGCTTCGAAACTCCCGTACACTAGTGACGCACATCTATTCTGATCAGAATGGGAACTACGTGTCACATCCATTTTGCAACCCGCCGTTAAAAACAGTGTGGATGTTAGCACGGACAACAACCCACATTCATCTCTCGAGAAATGGATGTAGGTTGTTGTCCGTGCTAACATCCATTTTGCTGCAAATAAAATCTGACGCGTATCGCGTATGTTGCATCCAGAACAGGGGTCGAGAATGTGCACAAATGATTAATTATGTCTACTTTCGCGTAATTTTTTATTTATTATAGTCTGAATTATTTACATTAACATTGATATTAATACATATCAATACGTTTATGCCCATATTTTGCACATTCATATTTTTACTTAAAAAAGATGTTTAATAGTAACAGAGAGAATTTGGTTCTTTAATAAAGAAACATTCATTTTACGCAGTACTTAAAAAATAATTGTAATTAACATCGCATCATATGATGAAGAAGAAATAAATGTCTTTCCATGAATAAATATACCATCTTTTTATTTTTACATAATTCTTTATTATTTAAATGTCTTCAAATTATGCTTTTGAAAAAATTAGCTTTTTTAATTTTTTTAAATCTTGACGCAACTCTCTCTCTCTCTCTCTTTCTCTCTTTCTCTTTTAACGTGATTGTCCTTTAATTGTTTAGGTCTTCAGTTAGAGAGAGAAAGCATCGCGGTGATAGACATGGAGCAAGCGGCGATGTTATCTCTATGGATACCCTCCTCTTCACTCCCCTCTCGACCCATCACGATTTCCGTGCTACGTTTAGGCCGTAAAATTCAGAAAGAGGATTTCGGACGATTTCTGCGCAGGGACGTAGAGAGACTAGAAAGCGCCCACTCTTTTTTTATTATGTTACAATGGCATATATATGCATACGCATGATTTACAAATGACAATACACGCGATTAATATGGCACAATAAATAATAATAATAATAATAATAATAATAATGTAATAAAAATCAATGAAATATATGGATACTTGAGTATTATTTTTATTCTCTAACTTACAAACGTGAAGATTATTGATCTGATTTTAATACAACCTTTCAACAGTTTTTACGAAATATCACGTAAAGATTAATCCAAACTTTACAAAAAAAATTAATAAAGAATAATATAATAATATACGATATAAGGTATTAAAGTGTTAATCAGTAAAGTAACGGATTTTAATCAAATTCTTCTCGATGGCAATTGTGGAAATGATGGAAATGGGATGGCAATGGGATGGAAATATTGGAATGAATGCAATGATGTTAATGGAATGGCAATAATGGAAATGATGACAATGACAATATGTATAGCCTGACGGCAATGACGGCAATGGTGGAAATGATGCCAATTATGACAATGTTCTCGATGTTAATGATGGCAATGGAATGGCAATATGGAAATAGAATCGCATAATGGAATGAATGCAATGATGGAAATGTTATCAAAAAAATGGCAATGATGGCAATAATAAAAATGGTGGCAATGTCGGCAGTGGCGGCAATGGCGTAATAATAATGGCAATGATGAAAATAGGATGACAATGATGGCAACGATGGCAATAATGACAATGATGGAAAAGATGAAAAGTAGGCCATCCCATTGGATGGCAATGATGGAAAGAATGCAATTATGGAATGCAATTATCGATTCCTGAATGACATGAGCTTGCTGCTGTATTTGGTCTGTAATACTACGCTGTAACTTGCGTATTATGACGATTGTTCGCTATCGCATATATACTTTTGATAAATTTACTAATTAAAGTAACAAATCGGTAATGATGTGTATTGTGTTTTTCTTTTTATGTATTTGTACGTTTATAATTGTCAATGGCGAGTAAACAAGATTGCAATTTATTAATTTTTTAAATTAAATCTTTACGATACATGACAATTAATGTATCTTGATCAAAAGTTATTGATGATAACGACAACAATGATAAATATATTTCTGTGATGATGATGCAGTAGGTCTTTGAATACTGAACTTGGCTGAATAAGTAGGTGAAGTTATATTAACTCTTATGCTGACACGTTCAATTATTAAATTTATCAAATTAAATCCGGTAAATTTAATAACTAAAACGATAAATTTAATAATTATAATTTATATGTATATTATGCATATATATACAGCGATTAAATTTGTTAAGGAGTCGATTTATGTACAATTAGAATTGCTCGAAAAATTGGAGTGTAACTTTATTACGACACAACAGGTACTAAATTGCGAGAAGGAGCATCTTGAATTTTACACACTGTGACTTGCCTGTTATGACGATTGTTTGTTACTACATTCGCCATTTTTGATAAATTTATTAATTTAAATAACAAATCGGTGAAATGGTCAAAGTCGTAGTGACGTTTATTGTGTGATATTTTTTTATGCACTTTTTTACTTGTATGTTTATAATTGTCAATGGCGAGTAAACAAGATTGCAATTTATTAATTTTTTGAATCAAATCTTTACGATACATGACAAATAATGTAGTTTGATCGAAGATTGTTGATGATATCGACAACAATGATTGTATTTCTCTGGACGATGATGATGCAGTAGGAGTAGTTCTTTGAATACTGAAAAAATATATTAACGACACTTGGCGGCAGGGCTAAATGGGTGAATAAAGTTATATTAACTCTTATGCTGACACGTCAATTATTAAATTTATCAAATTAAATCCGGTAAATTTAACCATTAAAACGATAAATTTAATAATTATAATTTATATGTATTATGAATATATCTAAAGCGATTAAATTTGTTAAGGAGTCGATTTATGTACAATTAGAATTGCTTGGAAAATGGAGTATAATTTTATTACGACACAACAGATACTAAGTTGCAAGAAGGAGCATCGTAAAACTTTACTTTTTTCAATTTTCAACATTTTTCTTCAAGAATTTATTATCTTTTTTAGGTGCCTCTAACTTCTCGACACTTCTCTCAGATTCTAGACTTCTTGCCGCAAAGATCTTAGCTAAAGACCTAGAGACAAAATGTTTGTAGCACTCATGTGTGTCTTCTTTCAAAACCTCAATCATATGTATTTACTTAATTCTAAGAGGAACGAATTGTCGCATCGCCCAATCACTTTAGGGATCTATCAATTCTCATTTTAAGGAGATTTACAATTCTGATTTCTTATATCTTTCGTTTGCTTAGGATTCACTTTCTATATTTATTAACGTTAGTCACTTTTCCGGTTCGTCATTCGAGACGTCATTCAAGCAGACAAAGCCAGGTCCATAAATTTTAATTTATAATTTTGATAATTCCTGTTAGACGTCTCGACTCAATTTTATCTCTCGTCGTCGACGGACTTGAATAAAACTGAAGTATTTTTTTTCAAATCTTGACTTGTCTGTCCTTACGGATCATTTTGTATCGGGGTTACTTCGAACGATCGCTCGAGTAATTCCAACACTCAAGGGCCTCGCACATGAAATGCATAACGTAACACAAGCACAACATAAGACCAATGGGCCAATGAGCATCCAGCATAAAGTCGCCATATTGATTTACATAACATTTTCATTGGTCCGTCAGTCTTATGTTATGCTTATGTTATGTTATGCATTTCATGTGCGAGGCCCTTTACGCATAGCTTACGTCATCTGTTAAAATTTTTAACCTATTAGCCTAGTTTACACCGAGTACTTGATACACGTACTAACTAGTAATTTTCTATTAAATTATCTTAATTTCAACAATAAATTTAAAGAATAATATACTAAGCTGGTACAATATAAATCGAGATAATTAAATATATGTATCATGTATACATGCATCGTCGAAAGTAAGATAATTTAATAGAACGTTACGAGTTAGTACGCGTATCAAGTGCTCGGTGTAAACTAGGCCATTGACTTTGTCCGTTAATGTCAATTTTAAATAATGCAGTTTATCTGTGCAATACTCAAATTTCCTTGTACAATTTGAGTGAACGTGTGAAGACACATTTTAATCTCGTTTCGGAAGTCGTGTCGATACCTCGTGTCTATTTGTAGTTATTATTTTTGTGATGGAATGTGATCTCGATGATCTACAATACAAATTGAATTATTATATAATATATTATTATTTGTATACACGGTTGCCGCACCGTGTATTCTAAATTAAATTATAAGTTGATCTCAATTATATCCCAATAAAGATTGTATTATTTTTCAATAACTATATTATTTAAATTTAATTAAAAAAGTAAACTTACTAAAGTATAAATAAACTTACCGTTCATTTAAACGTGTAGCCGCCCTGGCTCGGTTGCGATGCGCTGTTCAAAGGTGTTCATATAGTTCTTCTGGCCTATGTGTTTTGTTGGACATTAGTAACGTACAAATCTTGATTCCATTTGTATTTTTTGTGTACAACGTGTTGTTCGTGTATCCAGGAGATTAATAATTTTTTCGTTTTAGGGATCTATCAATTTTCATTTTAAGGAAATTTACAATTCTGATTTTTTATATCTTTTGTTTGCTTAGGATTTGTTTTCTATATTTATTAAGGTTAGTCACTCTTCCGGTTCGTGACAAAACGTCATTTAGGCAGATAAAGCCAGGTCTATAAATTTTAATTTATAGTTTTGCTAATTCCTGTTAGACATCTTGACTCAATTTTATCTTCCGTCGTCGACGGACTTAAATAAAACTCAAGTATTTTTTTTCAAATCCTGACTTTGTCTTACGGATCATTTTGTATCGGGATTACTTTTAACGATTGCTCGAGTAATTCGAACACTTACGCATAGCTTACGTCATCCGTTAAAATCTTTATCTTATTGGCAACTTCATCAGTTAATGTCAATTTCAAATAATGCAATTTATCTATGTCCGACAATTCTACCTGCGATCAGATTATATTACGAAATGTATTCTTGAACGATAGCCAGTTCTTGTATTTGCCATCGAATATCGAAAGCGATGCTTTGGGTAATTTGAGCAAATATTGCTCTTGATTTTGTCAACGCACAATTTCTTTTTTTTTGTTTCTATCTTAACAATCTTATCGCTCCGGTTGTAACATTCGAGAGTTATATTTCTCAGAAACAATTTCTATGCTTTGTCGCATTTTTTCTTATAATAAAATGAGGAATATTCGTTATTTGCGAAAAAGGAAATCGTGGATCCTCTGATCGTCCCTAATTCATAATAGTTCGTTAAACAGCTATTATTATAAATATATTTACTTATTCGTGGACGAACTCGGCAAGAAACTCTCATATTTCCTTTTAAATCTTGTATTATGTTATGGAGTATTTTATTTTTATTGTATAATTTTACATTTAATTCTTCTGATTTTTTTAATTTTAATTTTAATACCTCTAGTTCTTTATTTTGTTTTATTTGCGTTTCCAATTCTCGAGTGAGTTGCTGATGTTTTTGCGTTAATGTGTTTGCAGGTGGCTCTCTACTCTGTTTTTGAGCCAAACGAGATTCCATCTGTTAAATAAGTAGAAGTAACTTATAAATATTACATACATCAATAAAAACTTTATATATGTTCTTGTGGTAATTTACCGTGGCTGAGCCCTTATTTTTGCACTCAAAAGTGCATTTGCACCTTTGAGTGCAAAATTCTTGCTTCGTATAACACGAACACCTGTGGTTACTGCAGATGCTAACGCTGCAGTAATCCCTCAAGGGGGACTTTTTATTTAAATTTTGCTCTATGTTGAGCCTTCTGAAACATAAAAACGTATAATAGTAAATAACAAATAAATATTTAATATACCATTTCTACTTACCCATTTGATTGAGCCATGGATGAACTCGGTAAAAAACTCATATTTTCTTTCAGATCTTGTATTATATTACGCAGTATTTGATTTTTGTTGTGTAATTTTAAATTCAATTCTTCTAACTTTTTATTTCTTTTTTTCTGTATTTCTAATTCCAATTGAATGATTTTACATTGATCTTGTTTTAATGTTTTTATAGGTGACTATTCTGTTTGTGAGCCAAACGAGATTTTATCTGTTAAACACAATAAGTAGAAGTAACTTATAAGTATTACATAAATTAAAAAAGACTTTATATACGTTCTTGTGGTAAGTTACCGTGGCTGACCCTTTATTTTTGCATTCAAAAGTGCGTTTGCACCTTTGAGTGCAAAATTCATGTTTTGTAAAACAAGAACGCCTGTGATTACAGCAGGTGCTAATGCCGCATCTCGGGTAATCCCTTAACGAGGATATTTTTTTGCTCGAACTTTGATCTTTTGCGTCGAGCCTTCTGAAACATAAAAACGTTCGTATAATAATAAATGAATATTAAATTAATGTTTAATAAATGTTTTTAATTATAAAAGTGTTAATAAAGTGGTAATAAATTTAATATAATATCTTTCCGAGTTCTTGGACAAACTCGGCAAAAAACGCGGATATTTCTTTTTATATCTTGAATAGCATTTTGTAATACTCGAATTTTGTTGTATTGCTTAACAGTAAGTTCCTCTAAGTATTTGTTTTCTTTTTTACGTAAATTCTTAATCACTTCTTGCGTTTTTAACATAATTTAAAAGCTTTTACATCTACATTCTTTGGAGCTTTTGAATCAAACGTCTGCGTCAAAATAAGTATTACATAAATTAAAAACGACAGTTTAAAATATACTCAATGTAAAAGAAATAAAAATGTTCTGTGGTAATTTACCGTGATTGAGACCTTATTGCTGCATTCTTTTGAATCAAATGTCTGCGCCAAAATAAGTATTACGTAAATTAAAAGACAGTTTAAAATATACTCAGTGCTAACGCTGCACCTGCAGTAATACCTCAACGGAGACATATTTTGTTCGAACTACTTAGATCTTTTACGTCGAGCCTTCCATTATCTGATTCAGTCATGTTTCTGTCAGTCTCGTATACTGCAATCTATAACAAAAAACAAAATTTTTCAAACAGTAGCGGAAAGATAGGAATGCTAACAATGCTAAAAAAGTACAAAGTATACTTCTAGAAAATATTGATTTCGATGGAAAAAATGTACACACAAAACAGTTGTCTGTTGCTATACAGTCAAATATTTTGTTTAAATATAAACAAGTCAAGATTGTAACTATTAATAATTATTTAAACTTAATTAAATTAAAAATAATGACTTATAGAATTAATTTGTCACATTAAAAGATGTAAGACTTCTGGTAATAAGAAAGTGAAAGTGTTATTGGCTACCCCGCGAGTCCTACAAGTGTCCTTCTCGTGGGTTTCAAACCTTCAAATGGATTAAATCTTGAATTTTTACTTGTTGCATCCGCCGGTACAACAACTCCAAGAAAAAGTATTTTATTTAATTGTTTTTTCTTCAATATTGAAGAAGATAAAATAGCAAAACTGGAAAAGCTGTGAGAAAGAATATGTGTTTGACAACACAAAATCAATAAAAAGGTAGATATACTGATTTTGAAACAAGGAAGGCACAACACATCATTTTCTCCAAATGAAAAGAGAATTCAAAAAATCTCTGTGAAGTTGGCATCACTTTTTCAAAATTTGAAAAAAATATGCACAGTTCTGGTTACTCCTCGAAGAGTTCTAGAGTCTTCGAATGATTAAAAAAAAAGTTCTGTTGATTAAAGCAATAAAAAAACACTATATAAATTTTGGGGGGGCCAACTTCAAAAATCTCCAACTTTAAAAAGCTGTAATAAAATTGGTTTTTTTCCGAATTTCTTCAATATCTCTGTGTTCTGATAGCCCACAGAAGATATATACCTTTTATCATGATGTATCGAATTTCTGAACTGAAAAAGGAAAGACTTATATCAGTCAAATTTCGAAATTTTTGATTAAAATTTTTTTTGCGAATTTCTCCAATTTCTCTCTGTTCTGATATCCCCGAGAAGAGTTCTAACTTTTATCATAGTGTATCCAATCGCTAAAGTGAAAGACGAAAGAGTTATATCAGTCAAAGTTCGAAATTTTTGAGTAAAATTGGTTTTTTTCCGAATTTCTTCAATATCTCTGTGTTCTGATAGCCCACAGAAGATATATACCTTTTATCATGATGTATCGAATTTCTGAACTGAAAAAGGAAAGACTTATATCAGTCAAATTTCGAAATTTTTGAGTAAAATTTTTTTTGCGAATTTCTACAATATCTCTCTGTTCTGTTATCCCCGAGAAGAGTTCTAACTTTTATCATAGTGGATCCAATCGCTAAAGTGAAAGACGAAAGAGTTATATCAGTCAAAGTTCGAAATTTTTGAGTAAAATTGGTTTTTTTCCGAATTTCTTCAATATCTCTGTGTTCTGATAGCCCACAGAAGATATATACCTTTTATCATGATGTATCGAATTTCTGAACTGAAAAAGGAAAGACTTATATCAGTCAAATTTCGAAATTTTTGAGTAAAATTTTTTTTGCGAATTTCTCCAATATCTCTGTGTTCTGATAGCCCCGAGAAGAGTTCTAACTTTTATCATAATGGATCGAATCGCTAAAGTGAAAGACGAAAGAGTTATATCAGTCAAAGTTCGAAATTTTTGAGTAAAATTGGTTTTTTTCCGAATTTCTTCAATATCTCTCTGTTCTGATAGCCCACAGAAGATATATACCTTTTATCATGATGTATCGAATTTCTGAACTGAAAAAGGAAAGACTTATATCAGTCAAATTTCGAAATTTTTGAGTAAAATTTTTTTTGCGAATTTCTCCAATATCTCTCTGTTCTTATATCCCCGAGAAGAGTTCTAACTTTTATCATAGTGTATCCAATCGCTAAAGTGAAAGACGAAAGAGTTATATCAGTCAAAGTTCGAAATTTTTGAGTAAAATTGGTTTTTTTCCGAATTTCTTCAATATCTCTGTGTTCTGATAGCCCACAGAAGATATATACCTTTTATCATGATGTATCGAATTTCTGAACTGAAAAAGGAAAGACTTATATCAGTCAAATTTCGAAATTTTTGATTAAAATTTTTTTTGCGAATTTCTACAATTTCTCTCTGTTCTGATATCCCCGAGAAGAGTTCTAACTTTTATCATAGTGTATCCAATCGCTAAAGTGAAAGACGAAAGAGTTATATCAGTCAAAGTTCGAAATTTTTGAGTAAAATTGGTTTTTTTCCGAATTTCTTCAATATCTCTCTGTTCTGATAGCCCACAGAAGATATATACCTTTTATCATGATGTATCGAATTTCTGAACTGAAAAAGGAAAGACTTATATCAGTCAAATTTCGAAATTTTTGAGTAAAATTTTTTTTGCGAATTTCTCCAATATCTCTGTGTTCTGATAGCCCCGAGAAGAGTTCTAACTTTTATCATAGTGTATCCAATCGCTAAAGTGAAAGACGAAAGAGTTATATCAGTCAAAGTTCGAAATTTTTGAGTAAAATTGGTTTTTTTCCGAATTTCTTCAATATCTCTCTGTTCTGATAGCCCACAGAAGATATATACCTTTTATCATGATGTATCGAATTTCTGAACTGAAAAAGGAAAGACTTATATCAGTCAAATTTCGAAATTTTTGAGTAAATTTTTTTTGCGAATTTCTCCAATATCTCTGTGTTCTGATAGCCCCGAGAAGAGTTCTAACTTTTATCATAATGGATCGAATCGCTAAAGTGAAAGACGAAAGAGTTATATCAGTCAAAGTTCGAAATTTTTGAGTAAAATTGGTTTTTTTCCGAATTTCTTCAATATCTCTCTGTTCTGATAGCCCACAGAAGATATATACCTTTTATCATGATGTATCGAATTTCTGAACTGAAAAAGGAAAGACTTATATCAGTCAAATTTCGATATTATTGAGTAAAATTTTTTTTGCGAATTTCTTTAATATCTCTGTGTTCTGATAACCCCGAGAAAAGTTCTAACTTTTATCATAATGGATCGAATCGCTAAAGTGAAAGACGAAAGTGTTATATCAGTCAAAGTTCGAAATTTTTGAGTAAAATTGGTTTTTTTCCGAATTTCTTCAATATC